>NW_027491433.1:1130000-1519912 GCF_021521415.1 Bidens hawaiensis
TCTCTCTTGATCCCACCCCTATATATATACATATATATATATATATATATATACATATATACTAGATTTTAGCCTGCATGTTACGCTAGTTATTTTGAAGTGTTTTTTTTTTAATTATTGATTTAGCCCAATTTAACCCATTACCTTATAATATTTTTGTTAGTATACATCATGAATTCATAAAATTGTACTAAATCCATAAATCATTGTTAAAGCGATGTTATTCTTGTTCTTGTACATCATGAATTTATAAAATTCTTCTACATCCAGAAATCATAATATTGTAAGTGATAACAATTAATTTTATTTCAAATAAGAAAATGTTCCTTGAAAACAACATTTCTCATTTTATTAGGCTATTTGCCCTTTTTTTTGGTCTGGAATCGGTATCTTTAAGCCCTTTTTGTTAGTAAGTCTTGATAGTGCGACATACAATTGTCCGTGTGTGAAGACATCGTTCTTTAAGTACAAATCCATCATACTTAATGATTGTCCTTGACTTTTGTTTATTGTTATAGCTAAACAAACTGATAATGGACATTGTTGTGTTCTAAACATGAATGCTATGTTCTTGTTAGAAGGTGTCAGGGAAATTCTTGGAATAGAAATCCTATCATCAGTATTCGTCTTTTGAAACTCCTTTATATAAACAGCTGTAGAAATACAAATAAGAGATTAACATATAATTAACACTTGTTTTTTTTATTAAAATGTATGGTATTTGTACATGCTTGAACTTTTCCAATGATATCTCCATGCTTCAGGTCTTTAATCAAAGAGTCAAGTTATATTTTAAACAACCTACACAATATGTCTGGTCTGTCGTCTACGTTCAGAGATTTTTCTTGAAGGAATATTTGGACTTCAAGCCATTTAGGATTGCATGTCATTATGATAAAGAAGTCTGGGTATCCATACCACTTACAAAGGGTCATAACATCTAAATAATTTTGCATTATGTATCGAGCTCCTCCAGTAAATGAAGAGGGTAATAATGTATTAAGATACGTTGTCCAACATTTGTGACATGCGAACGTCCTTGTTCCTTTAGAGATCTTAGGTTCTCAAATGCTACGGACCTCAATTCTTTTCGTTTAATTCTTATAAAACAAAGCCTTTCGCTTTCAATACCGTATACCAGTAGGAATAGTCTTCATTGAGTTTAGAGTTGTTGAGAACTAACCAACACTGTCTTGAATCATATATGTAAACCATTCCTTCATTGTTGTATAGGGTCGCTTATTACCGTCATCGTCTTCAACTCCTCTATGCTTGGTTTTCGTTCGATAACTCCTCTATGCTTGATTTTCATTCAAATATTCTAGTTTGCCTCCTATTTTTATGACAAAAATATAATGCGGCCAGTACGACTCCTCAATGTCTCTTACAATTAGTGTTGCAACATCTGAAGTTGTTGGAAGGTTGTACGTTCTGCCATTTCGTTGCCTATTACATATAAGGTGTAGCTTCAGGTCTGTAGCAGGCTGTTGGTTATAAACATCTTTTGCCATTCTGTAGGTTTGTACTAAAAGATTTTGGCGATCAAGCATTTCTTTCAACCACATAGTAATCTCAATATCCAGCATCTTTGACTGTTGATGTATCATTGGTGTCTCTGACGAAATTACATCTATTAGTATTAGTATAGACAAATAAATATAAAAGTAATGTTTAACTTGATTTAAAATTGAAAATGGTTAGATGTTGATATGTGTACCCAAAAATGGTTTGTCTGTTTTGAATTTCGTTTTCTGTATCATATATGTAAAGCGGTGAGAATTTTGGGTCGTCCCATCCTTGGGCAGTAGACTACCAATAGCATGATAGTTTGACCACTCATTCTGAACACATAAGGAGCTTTTCCTTTATTAATCGACGAGTCAACCTTTCCTCCCATAAAAGTATAAGAGAACATAGAGTTGTAATGGCAATTGTTTTTTCTAGGAAGAACATGCATTTAGCATTATTTCATTTAATATAGTTTTTCATACTCAGGGTTCAATCTAGCTTTGATCTCGCTGGTGGTGTGTCGGTACTAAATAATCACTCAATACTCAATAACAATGTCATAACCCACACATATTGTGTCGACAAGAAGATTAATTCCGGATTGCTAAATAAGGAAAGACTCTTGTTTGTAAACGGCGGAATCAGAAACAAACAAGATTTGTTGCTAAGAGGTTAATAATGGTAACAGACACGAACAATAACTCAAAAGTTTCCATTTATATAAAGCGATTCATACAAATGATAATCGATTAGGGTTTCTTTTCGGAATGTATATTCAATGATAACCTAGGACAAACGTCACACTCAATTGGAATATTCGTTCTTATCCAAACAGTGTAAAGTGGCAAATCCGTAGGAGGCGTGCCCTAAAATATTCTATTTATAGGCCTGCCACCTCCTGACAGGTGTCATTCCTTCTAGAAACCCTAATGATTGACACATATTCAAATTTCATATTCAAAACTATACTAAGTGTAAAAACAGGTCTTCCAGGCAGACTTTGTATCACCTGTCTTTTCCGAGTATGCTCGGTGCCTTTTTCCCTATGAGTAAACCTGGTAAACCTTCAAGTATGTTCAGGAACAGTTCCCGGGTAGACTTTACTTTCACCCAGCAGACTTTAGTCTTCTTGATCATATCCAGCTTTACCCGATATGATCCAACGAGCAGACTTGTTCTTCTAATGGTCCTATCAACTCCTTGATAGTGAATAGCTTATGAGAAAGGCAATGTGTGCTTCGATACACTGTAGCCTGCCTGAGTTGAACCTTGCCTGATTTGTCCTTAGGATAATTCTAAACGTTCATCAAGCATGCTCGGACCATTGTTTATTAAAGAATACCTTGCTAGATCTTCCAAGTTCTTGGCTTCAAAAGCTTGGTTAGACCAATGGTCTGCTAGGAAGCAAACTATGCTCGACCATAAAGAACAACCCTGCTTGACATAGTGACCCTGCTCGGATATTCACTAAAGAAGATTTCTTGAAGATAACTCTGCCCGATAGGCAAAATATCGTGCCCGGCTAAGTAAAACCCTGCTAGGATGTCCAAGTGTGCTCGGTTTCATACTTAGCGATTTCTGAGGAGGTTAAGAAGATTCCAATCTTCCTTATACATCGGTTAGGTCAAATCTTTGACTCAACAATCTCCCCCTAGATTGGATCACCTCAGCTGTCCCAAAAGATCTCTAAGGTTACATACACTTAGTCAAAATACATATTCAAATCGAAATCAAACTTTTACATATCAAAAGTTAAAACTATTACATATTCAAAAATCTGTCCGTAGACATTACAAAAAAAAGCCTATTCTAAAGATCTTCATCTTCTTCTTGCATTATAGGCTGCTTGTCTTCGATTCACTATCACTGTTCCTGCCCTTTGTCGAAAGATAGAAAGGATTTGGTAATGAGTGTGACTCTCAGGAATGTACAAATCCCTTATATCTCTGAGATCTTCATTATGCAAATAGGTCAGATCTTCATCTCTTCCGATTATGCCCAAGATAATTCCATCTGAATTACGAAGAATATAGTGGCCATCAGTTTCCTTATACGCAATTTCAGCAATTATGCCATTCTTCTGAACAGTGTAGTTTGGGCGTGTCATTCTCCTTTCAAGGCTTATACATGTGTTCATATTTGACAGTGGATTCGTGTCTTTGACTTTCAACTGATAATTCAATTCAGCACTTCTTATATTTTTCAACTTTGTTGCTCTTCTTGTTCTATCATGCTTTGTCAACTTCCAACTTTTCTTTTCTTTTAAAAATGGGCATCCCTTATCAGCTTCATCCCTCAGGTACTTTGAAAGTTCATTTTGCTGTCTCTCAGCCAACTTGTTTGTGTCATGATAGTTATATAGATCAAGTGTGGCCATTTTCTTCAATTGCTCTTGTGTGTATTCAGCAAAATCATCTCTCAAAATGATGTCTCTCAGTTGTTTACTTTCCATTATCACCTTCAGAGACTGAGAGACTGAGTCAAAGTACAGAGTTCTTGGAAGATCCACATCTGATTGTGGTCTTGTAGTTCTTTGTGATCCAACTCTACTTGACTCACCTCTGTCTGTTGTTGGATGTTGCCTTGATGCAGAGGGCCTAGTTGGTATATACTTCATTGGTTTGCTAGGCCTTGTTATAGCAAAAGCTTTCATATACATTGACTCAATCAGTTCACCAGGATAGTAAATCAGGTCAGCAAAGTTTTCACCTGCATCTCTTGCAAGTGTTGTAATCATTTCAGCCATTCTTGGATCTTTCAACAACCATGCAGGCACAAACCTTCCTCCAAAGAAACTTCTTGGATTGTTACCTTTCAAAAGACCCTTTTCTCATTCAGCTTTTTGTAAGTAAAACAGTTCTTTCAGTTGATGTTTGTCAAGTGCATTAAAGGTGTTCACATCCATCCCTTCTGATTTACCATTACCCCTCTCAAAATCTCAATCATCTCTTCATTTTCCCATGGAACAATAGGTTCATCTATTGGTTCCGGTTTGACTTCCTTTAGGATTGGGGTATCATCTGCCTTCTTTTCAAATTGGTCTTTCAATTTCTCCCTTAATGTTCGGATTCTTCTCTTCTTTGTAGGGGGTTCATCTTGTTCACCTCTTTCTTGTACACTTGATGGCCTGCACCCTTTTTAATTTTTCCTTTCTTTTCATGTTGTTATAAATTGACTTAGCAGTAGCTTTATCCAAACTTTCAACCATATCAGGTTTTATCCCTTTTTACAAAAGGTACCCACACATTCCTCCTAACTTCTTTTTCAAAGCTTCAAGCTTTTCATCCGCCTCATCTTCTCTCATAAATTTTTCTTTTATTTCTTCTCTGGTGTTATTATAGGCTTCTCTTAGCTTCTTAAACTTGAAGTGAGCTAAGTCTTTTTCAGAATACCCATGCTTTCTCAAATAATCTATGTATTTCTGGGCATCTTTGTTCTTTTGTTCCATCTTTTTCTTAATGATGTCTCTTTCTCTGTCCAATCTTTTCTGCAAGTCATCATTCAGATCAGCTAAACTTTCATATCTTATCCCATGACTCATCAATTTCACAACCAAAGGATTCTTCTTCTTAGCATCCATCAGACTTTGCTCAATGTTTCTCCTTTGTTCTTCAGTCATTGTCACTTCATGAGCTACAACATTAGCATTTTTAGCTTCATTTTGATCAACATCATCATTATCAGATTCATCAGTAGAGTCTTCTTTCTCAGTGGATTCATTCACTGCGTCTATCTTCTCATCATCATACTGTGGGACATCTGATGTTGGGATATCAGCAACAGGAATGTTTGGAACTCCCTGAACTACTTCATCAGGCCTTAGAGTTTGCAAAGGAACCGGCCTTAGTGGACTTTCTTCATCATCAGGGGTTTCCACAAAGTACTTATTCTTGTCATCCCATTTCCTTTTAGTTCTCAGTTCATCCCCTTCAGCTAATCAGTGGCTTTCCTTTTTCTTGAATAAGTCTTTTCAAATCTGCCAACATTCTCATGAATCTTTGAAGCTTTGGCCATCATCTCGTCAATTATTTCTTTAGTTTGTTTTTCAGGTTCCTGATGAGATTGGCTTGTGGATTGGGCAATCATACTCACTACCAAGGCTAAAGAGTCATCCACCTCCTCAGCTCTCTTTAAATTAATCAAAGCTTCAATAACAACTTGGTCATCTTCTTCAATTACTTTAGCAACATTGGCTTGATCAAACAGGGCTTCCTGCTCTGCCAGTTCTCCAGGATCCAAGATCTGGGCAATTATTTCCCTTTCTTTTGTTTCTCTCATTACATTTTCAAATTCTTTCCTGGCAGCAGCAGAGGCTTCCTCTTCTTCATCTATCACTGTTCTTTTAACAGGCTCTTCCTCAAAAAACTTTTGATTTTCCCTTATCCATTCTCCTTTTTAATTCTTCCTCAGCTTCTGGTGGGAAATCATCAATATCCCTGTCCAGCTCATCCATTTCCTCATCGTGCTCTACCCTCTTAGAGCTTTTAGGTTGTTCAGTTTCAGTGAGTATCAACTCCTCAGTAACAGCATCATCATCATTGACTACATCATTTTGTGCTTCAGTTAAAATATCAGTTAAAACATCAGTGGCCACACCATTGGTACCCATATTTTCATCAACATTAATCAATTCATCTTCAACCTCTGTTTCCTTTTCTCCTCTTCCATCATCCTCAGTTATGTTTACCACATTCAGAATTTAATGTTCAGCATCATAGTCTTGCTCATCACCCTCTAATTTGTCAGCCTCATACTCATCATCAACTATCCTCCTTTCTTCACTATCCTCATCATCATCATAGGCATTTAACAAACAAGTCAAACCATCAGCATTTCTATCACCTGCATCCTCCATTACAACATCATCAGCCTCATTATCATCAGTTGCCCTATTTATATTCTCCCCATGTTTTGGGGCGGCGGAGGTCTTCTCAACCTCTTGCTCCAGGGTTTGAATTTTGGATTGTGCCAGGGCTAACTGTGTTTTCAATTCTACATTCTCCAGCCTCAACTCTTCATTTGCATTCCTCAATTTCATAGCTTCAATAATCAATTCAAAATTTCTTTTGTAGAGTTCTGATATATAGGGAGAGGTAGTGGGTGGTGAGATGTGAAATGGTTCAGGTTCAGAGTCATTTGGTCGGGTAGTTTGAGTGATGATTGGGTTTGCATCTTCAAAGATATTTTCACTGGTGGAGGGTAGTGAGTTGATGTTTGGTAATAATAGTGTTCTGGTGTGGGTGATGGTAAATGTTGGTGGTGTAGTAGATTCAGGTGGGGTTTGGGTTATGGTTTGAGGTGGTGATTGGGATCTGGTTTGAGGTGGAGATTGGTGTAATGGATCAGTTTGGGTTAGGGTCAGGATAGGTGTTTGATTAGGTGAGGTTTGGGTTATGGTTTGAGGTGGTGATTGGGATTTGGTTTGAGGTGGAGATTGGTGTAATGGATCAGTTTGGGTTAGGGTTAGGGTTAGGATAGGTGTTTGATTAGGTGGGGTTTGGGAGATTTGAGGTAGTGATTGTGGTGGAGTTTGGTAGGTTTGGTAAATTGGTGATGGTGGGTAGGGTGGTGTTTGTGGTGGAGTACCAAATGGTGTTGATGGTTGTTCTGGTATAATTGGATACTCACCTTGAGGTTGTACAATTTCCTCAAAGTTTGCATCTCCCCCCCCCCCCTTCATATTGCCTGCATCATCATCATCATCTCCATTACCATCAGAATCATCACCTCCAATAACAACTTCATCCTCTGATAGTAATTCATGTAATCGAGGAATTCGAATGTTATCTACAAATAACCATGGTAAGTCTTCATACACCTCTTCTGGATTGAATATGCTCGAACTTGCTTGTGATTCAATCCTTTTGAAAGTGTCTGGGTTTTGCAAATCATGAGTTGTACCAACAGTTGGTTATCCCTCCAATTCTTGATTAAATATGATTTGTAAGAACCTTGGATAAACCAGAAACTTCTGCTTGTTTTTCTTATTCGTATTCTGAACCATTCCATCAATGATCATTCTTGAGTAGTTGAATGGTAGATTGAAAAAGCACAGCCACAGTTGTATTGGCTAGATCCCTTCTCATCAGGGTCCATGATCCCTTCCGTGGAGCAAATCCATGGATAATATGGTGGATCAAAAATTTGTAAATGAGGGGAAACATTCCCTTCTGAAACTGTCCATCGTGAACATTCCCTTGATAGCCCATCGTTTTGACAAACACCTTTAATAATTGTGCAGTTGTAAGACAGATTGGATTAGGGTTATCATCATTCAGGAGCAAACATCTCCGAATCACTGCCTCAGTTACCCTGATTACATGGTTTGCCACTGTTGCTTCAATCCTTCTCCAATTCACATCATCAAGCAACCTCGCTGATCTCCAAAAATCCAGCGAGTGGTTTCTATAAATAGTCGGATTCTCCGTTAAAGCAAATCGTAGATTCGATTGTTGAAACCATCGTATAATTGGTGCCACTTCATCGTTGTCAGGCGTAACTTCTAATAGAGCGCACATATTGTGCATATGCTCAAATGGATATGTCGGTTGATCTTCATCCGCCATATTTGTAAAACATAATCAAACATATTCAAAGTGAAATTAGTCCTAAAGTTCATTACTTTATGCAATTTCAAGTTATAAAATTGAAGAAGAAAGAGAGAAATATCATTAAGAACCTGTTCTTCGACAAGTTTATACACACAAAACATAGTGTTAGCAAAAACACATTATCAAAGCCCATTATCATCTAATCTTGGTCGGAAAACATATTATTATTGCTTACCGAGTCGGAATTAGAGGGCTAGTAAAGTTAGGGTTTGGATTAATTTTGAATGCGATGAGCCGGTTTGGGTTTCTTTGAGCAATCAGTGGAAGGAGAGAGCGAGAGGGAAAATAATGTTGAAAAATATCTCTCACTCCCTCTTATATACTTTTTGAAAGTGGGTTTTAAATGCTTTTTGTCGTTTAGTGAGTTATTAGCTGTCAAACAGCAACCTTATCCATTTAACTTTTTACACATTTGAAAAACATCCAACTCCAAGTATAAAATTTTAGCAAACCTTGCTCGGAAATTGCCAAGGTGAGTTTTGCAAAGCATGCTCGGTATATTCCACTTAATCAAAGCTTACTCGGTTATAAGTTGATACAAATTAGAAGTTAAAGTGAAGAAAGCTTACTCGAAATACAGGATTGCTTGAGAACTAAATCACAAGTTAATATAATCAAGTATTAAATATCAAGCAGGAAACCTTGCTAGGAAACACTTAAGATACCCAATTAACATATTTCTAATTTACTTACCTTGCTCGAATAATTTATCTTATCACTAACCTTACCCGAAAAAGTAAACAGTTCACAAAAATCAGTCAAGTATACTTTGAAGCAAAGTATGCTCGAAAAACTTTCAAGAATACAAAGTATGCTAGAATTTGATTCATAACACAAAGTGTACTCGGAAAGTCAGTTTGAAATTATCCATGTATATTAAGGGAACATTTGAAAATTCAAAGTGTGCCCGAAATATAAAGTGTGTTTGGTAAACAAGGTTTGCCCGAAAACACTTGTAATTTCAAAGAAACATATTCACACTAGTTATTAAGTGTGCTAGAATGTGAGGTTTACTTAGCAAACTTAAAAATCACATAGCTTGCTCGGTTGATTAAGGGTGATAAAGCTGTCACAAATCTTGCAAGTGAATAGTAACATATTTAAATAGGATGCTAGTAAATAGTTGTGCAATCAAACAAAAACATCCAGTATGTTCGAAAATCTTAACTAAATAAAAGCATGCTAGAATTATAATATACAGCATATAAGATGCAAAGCTTGCTAGGGACAAGAAATATCTCAGTTAAGTGTGCCCGAAATAGTTATACTTGTTAAAAACTTGCTTGAACACATATTCATATGTTAAGACCGCAAGCATGCTAGGGAAGTTAGAATTTTGAAGTGTACTCTACCCGAAAAGTGTAAACACTTCAAAGCATGCCCGAAAATCATAAACTTAGTCCAAAGTGGTTAAGCTTGCTCGGAAAGGTGATAAAACATCAAACCTTGCCTGAAAATACTTATTCAACTGTTTTGTGTTCGGGAAGGTTAGAAAAATCAAACCTTGCCCGAAAATACTTATTCAACCTTTTTGAGGCAAAATGCAACTCTTATTGACTTAAACCAATTATCAACTATATTTTTCATTAAAGATCATTGTTTAAGAGCAAATGGTGCATTTAGAGATCAAATTTCAGTCATGTTTCTTTTCAAAACAATTTCTTTCTTTTACTGAAAAGATCTCAAGTATGGGATCATATTGACTAAGTAGCTTTCTCAATACTTCATTGTCAGCTTCATTATGACAGTATAGACAGGTTAACAGTAGGTTTGAACTTAGCATTAATTTCATTTCTTTGGTGATATGATTAAGGTTCATTTAAGTAGCATAATTTAGAAATAGCCAACACTGTGCTATGATGCCTCATATCTCTTCTCAAAGCTTATATGGCTTTCTCCAGATCACCCCAATTTGACTCCAACCTCCTGCTATTTGGTCAAAAATTTTGTTTTTGTATAACAGAAGTTATTGAATTATTTTTGTATTTTATTGAATTATTTTTGTAATTTTGATTTTTAAACATATAGAGGTTGAACAGTGAACTTAAATGCCATCCGGACTTACAGGCATTTCATTCAAGATGAAGACAGATTTTGTCAACATCTCTGTAGTTCTAGTTGAAACCCTCTTTGTTTGATAAAATATTTAAAACACTTATCAACTTTTGGGTGAATTATTCATCCCCTTGTTTTTGATATTTTCTCAAATTTTCACAAACTTGTTCTTTGTCATAATTAAAGATGTTACACTTTTGAGTTGACCAAATAACAACAGGCTCGTGTATGACTGGGTAATCACTTTTCTGCCTATCAATTGGAGAGATTTATCTTGAGACATGCAAAGACAACTATGCATCTCCACATAAAGATTAACATATTCATTATATTTATATCACCTTAGAGCTTACACATCATGAGAAAGCAACCATACATGTTAATGACTGTACTAAGTGCCTTTTTAGCCTATAAAATTCATATGATTGGCTAAGCAGTCAATGTACTATCATTTCCCATATTAACATGTTCAATCACCCCAATTACTCTTAGCTTCCAGGTTAATGGTTATCCTGACAGTCTACAAGTAGTCAGCAGGACCAAACACACACATAAGTATATGTCCCTTAGGCTTAGAGTCAATGACATAGTTTTAAGTGAAAGGATAAATTACAATTGCCCCAACTGCTTTTAGTCTTTGGACTAATGGCTATCCTTTCAAATCTACAAGTAGATGATAGGACCAAACACATACAAGTATATGCTCCTCTGACTTGAGCAAATGACATATTTTTCAGCAAAAGTAATTCTTCTGAGATTTTTCTTTTAAAAACCTTCTTTTAAGCTTCTTTAAAGCTTGAACTGAATAATCTTATCATATCTGAGCACCATAAACAACTTGCTCATGTTTTGACCAAAATAATGTGATTATGTAAAATTCATTGGAAAATTCATTTGATCATTTAATTTTGTCATAAAAACTCATTTTAACACAACACAGTTGTAACATATTCAAATCTTAATCATACATAACATCATCAAGATAAGCATGCAGTACTAACATTCAAAGTCTAGCCTATTCTAATAACATCACATGATCAGATTACACACATAATCAAGCAATTAACCAAGGATGTCAGATAAGCATACACAATCAAGTAATTCAAATCAAGAGTACTCATCATGACATCACAGACACATATCAACTGATAAACATGCATAAGTATTAAGGATACCAAATTTTGCACACATAGTCAAATAAAGCACATATCAGTTAACATGAAAAACATCATATTCATTCACATACACACAAACAACATTCAATCAAAACTTTGAAAAGATAGTCAGTTGGCACAGTCAAGCACACATCATAAATCAGATTTCATCAGAGTTGATCATTCCCAGGGCTTTCAGAAGAAAGTTAAACCTGGTTCTATCAAGTGGTTTTGTGAATATGTCAGCCAAATTCTCACTTGTATCAACTCTGGTAACTTCAATTAAACCTTTTTCACTACAATCTCTTATGAAGTGATGTCTGATTTCAATGTGCTTGGTTTTGGAATGTTGCACAGGATTCTTAACAATAAAAGATGCAGCAGTGTTATCAATGTAAATAGGGGTTTTTAGAAAGTTCAAACCATAGTCCAGCATTTGATTTTGGATCCAGAGGACTTGGGCACAGCAGGAAGATGCAGCAATGTATTCAGCTTCTGCAGTTGAGATTGAGACAGTTGTCTGCTTCTTGCATTGCTATAACACCAATCTGTCACCCAAAAATTGACATCCCCCTAAAGTTGACATCCTTCTTATGTTGAAGCCATCATAGTCACTGTCTGTGTAGGCTGTCAGATCAAAAGACTGGTTCTTTGGATACCAAATTCCCAAGTCAGGTCTTCCCTTCAGATATTTAAAGATTCTCTTAACAACATTCATGTGAGAGACCTTGGGGCTTGATTGAAATCTAGCACAAGCACATACTGCAAACATGATATCAGGCCTTGAAACAGTGAGATACATCAGTGATCCAATTTTGCTTTGTATTCGTGTTCATCCACTGGCTCCCCCTTTTCATCAGCTACTTTTGTTTCATTTGAATCCATAGGAGTTGAAGCTGTCTTCAGATCATTGCACTTGAATTTGTCAAGTATGTCTTGTACATACTTAGACTAGTAAATGAAAATCCCATCAGCCTTTTGCTGAACTTGTAAGCCAAGGAAGAAGTTCATTTCTCCCATTGAACTCATGCTATACTTGGATTTCATCACCTCTTCAAACTTTATACACATCTTTTCATTGGTTGACCCAAATATAATGTCATCCACATAGACTTGTAATAAGAGAAAATCTCTTCCTTTCTTCTTGTAAAAGAGGGTCTTGTCAATAGCTCCTCTTTGGAAACCATTTTCAAGTAGGTGATTTGACAGTTCATCATTCCAAGCTCTAGGATCCTGAGGCAGTCCATGCAAGGCTTTGTTCAATTTATACACCCTGTTAGGATAGATAGGATCCTCAAAACCTGGTGGTTGAGAAACATACACTTCCTCTTCTATATTTCCATTTAGGAAAGCAGATTTGACATCAAGCTGGAATACCAGATATTCTTTGGGGCAGAATAAGCTAAGAAGATTCTTATTGCTTCAAGTCTTGCAACTGCTGCAAAGACCTCCTCAAAGTCAATCCCTTTTTCTTGTAGGCATCCCAATGCTACAAGTCTAGCCTTGTTCTTGATCACAATACCCCTTTCACCCCTTTTGTTTCTGAACACCCATTTAGTGCCAATGGCATGTCTATTTCTTGGTCTGTCTACAAGTTCCCAAACTTGTAGATCTCTAAATTGAGCCAACTCTTCCTGCATTGCTTGCACCCAACTGTTGTCCCTTAGAGCTGGAATAATATTTTTTGGTTCTGTTGGGATAGAAAGCATGAGTATAAGCAAATGTTTGCAGTTTCAGAGTGACTTATTGTTACTCTTTCATGTATATTTCCAATAATGTGTTCAGCAGGATGATTCTTTTCAACATAG
Source organism: Bidens hawaiensis (assembly GCF_021521415.1). Taxonomy (NCBI): domain Eukaryota; kingdom Viridiplantae; phylum Streptophyta; class Magnoliopsida; order Asterales; family Asteraceae; genus Bidens; species Bidens hawaiensis. Next base: position 1,143,138 of record NW_027491433.1, read on the forward strand.
GGGGTTTGAATAATCACTTCAGTAGACACAGTTGTGTCAAGATTTGATTCATTGAGTTCTGGTTCTTCAATGCTCAAATCAGTTGTTTCACTGTTAGTTCCAGGTCCTTCTTCATTGTTTTGTCTTGAAGTTGATGCACCAGTGTTATCTAGATTCATTCTTTCAAACAAATCTTGAAACCTTGCCCCTGTAGCAGTTTCTTTTTCAGTTTGATTGCATAGAACCTCCTCATTTTGTACTTGATCATTTTGGACTTCTTGATTGTCTTGATCATCATTTGTTTGATCTTGTACTGAACTTTCATTATTCTCTTGATTGTCATCTTGGACTTGAACTTCATCATCCCTAGAGGAGTTCTTTATAAATGTGTATTCATTTTCTTTACTTGCATTCTTTTTCCACAGCTTTTCCAAATCCAATGCCTTTTGTTTTGACTCTTCAAGCACACTGGTTTTCAGAAAGGTTTCATCATAGTCTTCAGGATAGATCTTGAAAGACTTTATCAATTTCTCTAAATCAAATAACCATGATACACCATCAACTGTGTTGAATTGGTTTTCATTGAAAACTACATCTGAGGATTGAATGACAACCAAATGATCTTTCACATACACTCTGTAGGCCTTTGAGTGTGTAGAATAGCCTACAAAGAAACAGTCTAAGGATTTAGCTTGAAACTTGTTCAAGTAATCCTTTATGTTCAACAGAGAACATTTGCATCCAAATGCTTTGAAAAACTTAATATAGGGTTTTCTGTTATAGAAAATTTCATATAGAGTCTTGTTGTGACTTTTGTTTATCAGCACCTTGTTCTGAACATATCATGTTGTGTTAATTGCTTCTGACCAAAATGTGACAGGTAGATTAGCATCAGCAAGCATGGTTCTTGCCGCTTCAATGAGTGTTCTATTTCTTCTCTCAGCAACACCATTTTGTTCAGGAGTTCTAGGAGCTGAGAATTGTTGAAGTATTCCTTTGTTGTTGCAAAATTCTTCAATAACACCATTCTTGAACTCAGTACCATTGTCACTTCTCATCACCTTAACCCTTTTATTCAATTAATTTTCAACTCTGTTAACACAATTCATAATGAATTCAGCAGCCTCATCCTTTGTACTTAGGAAATAAACCCATGTATATCTTGAATAATCATCAATGATTACAAGACAGTATCTTTTCTTCCCAATGCTTGGTACACTCACAAGACCAAAGAGGTCCATGTGAAGCATTTCAAGTACTTGATCAATTGAGTTGATGAGTTTAGTCTTGTGGGAAGACTTACGTTGCTTTCCTTTCTGGCATGAGACACAGTTGTCATCCAATTTAAACTCTCATGTAGGTAAGCTAATGACATGCTCAACCTTGACTAACTTGTTCATGTTCTTCAGATTGACATGACAGAGTTTCCAATGCCACAACTTTGATTCATTTTCAGTGTCTTTAGAAACAAAGCAAGTGCCACCCCTAGAAACAGCATCCTTCATGTTAAGTTCATACAAATTTCCATTTCTTGGGGCCATCATCATGATCATGTCAGGTGGAATAACATTATCAGGCCTTAAGATGAAACATTGTGAATCATCAAAGCCAACTTTGTAGCCTTTATCACACATCTGAGATATGCTTAAAAGATTGTGTTGAAGCCCTTCAACATAGAAAACATTGTTAAAAGTAACTTTGCCATTTGTCAAAATTCCTTTTCCAACTATTTTTCCTCCATTCTCATCACTGCCAAATGCCACTTGTCCCTCAAATTTCTCTTCATAGTTGACAAGTGACCTTTAATCACAACTCATGTGCCTAGAACATCCACTGTCCAAATACCATACTTCATTTAGTGTAGTGGACTGTTAGTGTGAATCATCAAAGCCAACTTTGTAACCTTTATCACACATCTAAGATATGCTTAAAAGATTGTATTGAAGCCCTTCAACATAGAAAACATTGTCAAAAGTAACTTTGCCATTTGTCAAAATTCCTTTCCCAACTATTTTTTCTCCATTCTCATCACTGTCAAATGCCACTGGTCCCTCAAATTTTTCTTCATAGTTGACAAGTGACCTTTTGTCACAAGTCATGTGCCTAGAACATCCACTGTCCAAATACCATACTTCATTTAGTGTAGTGGACTGTTCCTGCACAATACAAAGAAAGTGATTAGTTAGGTGATGAAGTGCAAGCTACTTCAACTTGAAAATGAACAGTTTCATTTTCAATGGCAGCATTGGGAGTGAGTGTTATGGGATCAGAATTTTCATGAGTAATTTCAATGTGATCTGAATCATCGGTTTCATATCCACACTCTCTTGGAGTTTTCACAAATGAAGTTGTGCTTTCACACTCAGAAACTTCATTGTTACATTCTTGAACAACATAGTCCTTTTTGCTTGAAAAATCTCTCACATCCAAACTGATCTCCTCTTTGTTTTCAACTTTAGGTTTCCATAGAAAACCTTGAGGTTCATAACCATGTTTCAACAAGAATTTGTCATCTCCAGTTAATTTAGTAGGTTTCTTTCTATGAAGAACACCTTTGTTTCTCTTCTTTTCACTGTTTGGAGATCCCTGACAATCATCAGACGTGACTGATTTTGTGTCATTGGTGGGAATGATTCTCAAGGGTTGGAAATTCTTTTTCTTTACATACTCAGTCTTCTTAGGAGATTTACTTCTTCTACTTTGCTTATCAATTGGTTTCCCAAATCTCACATCAGCTTTCCTTTCTTTGCTAGTCTTATTTAAAGCTTGTTGTTCAGTCTCATTCTTCTTCTCATTTTCACTCACTTTCCCTTTCCCAAGTATTCTTCATACTTCAGTTTATAGAGAACAAAGTTTTGTCCAAACTTTATCTCATTTGGAACATAGAAAGGTTTGAAGTTGAGTCTATCATTACATGTGTCAGTGTGATGACCATACTCATCACATCTCTTGCACCACACTTTTCCTTTGAAATTTTCATGATCAACTCCTTTCTTAAACCTTTCACTTGGTCTTGGTGGATCAACTCCAAGTGTCTTTTGAGTCTTCAAACTATCAAAGTCAATTAAGAAAGGAACAAATTCATCAACCTTGATATTATTTCTTTCAACCTTTCCCTTGACAAAGATAATTTTCTTCCTATTCATTGGCTCTTCATCTAGACTTCCTTTGTGCCTTGATTGTCTCTTTTCATATTCTTCCATGGTTTCCACTTCCCCAATGTCAAATACTTCATGACTTGAAAATATTGTGTAAACTGGAATGAAGTTGTCACATACAACTGTTTCAGTCACTTTCTTCTTGTTGTTGTCTTTAATTCATTGCAGCATAGCCTTGCTTGGAGGTTTTACTGCATTATAGCTAAATTTAGACCTTTCACATATATCAAAAGACACATGTTCTTTTCTAAGTCTTTCATTAATTTTCTTTATCTTTGGTGTCACTGGTGGTAGGTGTGGTAATTTTTCTATTGAATCTGGTTTCTTATACCTTTACCTCATTCAGCAGCTTTGATTTCTTCATCAGTGATTTGATCACTCAAGTCACTTAAGTCATCAACATTTAGATCTTCAGAGTCAAAGTCATCTTCAGAGACTTGGATTCCAATTGACTTGTCCTCTTTCACATCTTCCTTCACAACATATTCTCCTTCTTCATTCACTTCAACCTTCTTATATAGATCAACAAACTCCTCTCTATCTTGAAACACTTCTCTGAACTGCTGGAGATGTCCATCCCTCTTCTCTTTATCAACTTTGGGTAAAAAGTTGTTGTTGAATGGAGGTGGAACAGCCTTATACTTGTCTTTCTCACTAATTGGGTTTAATATGCCACATATGTTTCCTGTGGAGACCAAATTCTTTAAGAATTCATTATCAATTTCAAGCTTTGTGTTCTTCACTTTCTCTTCAATCAACATCTTCTTCAACCCATCAATTTCAGTAATGTACCTCTGTTGAGCTCTATAGCTACTCACACAATTATCTTCTGAACTTCTGATCTTTTCTTCACTAACAACATCACTTGCTTGATATCCATTGACGATGCTTTGTTTTCTGAAACACTCACCCTCTAGCTTGCCTATTTTCATATTTAAAGCAGTAATTGTTTTATTTAAGTCATTGATAGTTGATGAGTGTACCTGAGAAGATGATGTTCCAGCCTCATTCTCAATCTTTGCCATGAATGCAACATTAGCAGCTTTGATATCATCTCATGATTACTCCAGTCAAAATCACCATCTTGTTGTGCAGCAACAACTACATTCCCTTGATTTCATGGTTGAGTTTGATTGGGTCTGTTGAGGTTGTTTTGAGCAGCTTGAGGGAATTGATTTCTTTGGTAGTTTTGATTTTGAGGAACAACTTGTTGATTATTCATTTGAGGCTGTTGAAAGTTGTTGAAGTTGGGATTGTTGTTGTTGAAGTTGTTGTTATTGTTATGATTTTGCTAATAGTTCTATTGATATTGCAGTTGGTTTCTTGGCTGTTGATTTTGAAACTGATTAGCTTGAAAGTTTCAGGGCTGGTTACACTCCCAAGTAAAATGTCCAGGTTGTTGGCAGTTATAACAAATAGCCTTTGACTTGTCAAATCCAACCTTTTCATTTGGCCTAGAGACCAATTGTCACACCCTCAAAATCCACTAACGGAGTTTTACCGTCAGAGGGGGTGAACTAACAGAATCGAAATCATTAGTTATAATCAAACCATAAAAACGTTTAAATGAAAATAAGTGCGGAAGCGTAAAAACCAAAAGACAAAAGTTGCGTCACGCAGGACGACTTAAAAACCCAAGTAATAATAGTTAAAAACATGTTTGCATATCAGAATGTTCAAAAACCATGCATGATCCTATACCGCGCGCCCGCCTCGGGTACCTGAGAATAACATACTAAAAGTGTCAACACAAGGTTGGTGAGTTCACAAGTTTATATAAAATAAAGCGTTTAGCGTTTTGCGTTCAGCGTTTTGCGTTACCAGATAGTGTTAAATCAATTATATATCGATAGGTAGCTAGCCTATACAACAAGTATTACTAAGTGTTCGAAACCGAAGCTGACTGTTTATCAAGTGCCTTGCCACCAGGTCATCCAGACCATGGTATGTGTTAGCCAAAATTACACCCGCTCGACCTCCAGTCGAGTTTAGCGTTGGGTGGGGTTTGTCAAACCAAGTAGTACTACTCAACAGTGACTCGCTATTATCCAAATATTAACCGGTTCGATGTGTAGGACTTCAATTGTTTCATTTGCCACTTAGCCTTTACAAGTGATATATAATTTACTAACAAAATATTAAATGCGTTTTTCTGAGTATGTTAACTCCCCCAAGTGAAAAGCGTTTAAAACAGTTTAAAGGGGTGAGTGAAACTCACTGTTTGCGAAGAATTCCCAAAAATAAATCACCAAGTGATGCGCATCACAGAAAACTCTCTCTAGCGTTCTAAAACAACAAAGAGATTTTCTATGTGTCGGAACTATTATCGAGTCTCTAGACTCGGCACATAACACCTATGCACAAATTACGTTTCGCGTTTCGTTTGTGAATCATGTGTGACTTAACAAGTACATTTGTGATACGATACATGTGTGAAAATTATTTACGTGTCATGTATTAATAATGTATATCACTAGCAACTATTCCCCGCAGGGGCAATTTGGTCAAAATACCACACTTATTTAGCAAGCATTCCCCGCAGGGGCAATTTGGTCAAAACATAATAATTAACTAGCAACTAGCACTTTTCATGCATTTTCACAAAGTTCGGCAGTTAACTTTACCGAGACAGAATTCTACTTGAAAGATTATACAATTCCACCGATCATAGCATCTCAATTAATTCATCAAAAATCGTCACAAAAGCATACATGTATTAGGTTTCCAGAACATATTTTATTTTATTTTTATTCCACCTAGGTTTCTCACAATGATCAAAACATTATAGCAAACTCACAACAGTCAAATTCATGCGCAACAGAATGTTATTTGAAATTCCCGTTAAATGAAAAATCCAACAAATACAAGACCACTTGGGTTAGGTTCCTAACTCAACAAGTCAACTTCCAGAAGTGGAACCAACCCAATTGGTCCGGTAGTTCATGAGATATAATATTTACAAAACAACCTAACAGCAGGTCTCACAACTCATATTTGCACAACGTTTTTGTAAAATCATAAAAGTTAACTTTTACACGTCCAAAAATTGCAAATTTATATTCTTTAAAAACTAGACTCAATATAGTACACTGTAGTATCAATAATCTCTACCAATTTTCACATTTATACTCCGTTACAGTCAATTGAACATCAATAACACAATCTGTCCAGAAACTGTTTGCATCCAAACTCAACATATTAACCATCTATAGACCACAATCCATTCATATGACATTCTAAACACCATAATCACTATCCATGCACATCAATTACACATTACATCCATGATTAGGGTTTTACTTGAACTCAAAATCAAGAAACAAACGATTAACATGCATTAACACCAATACTAATTATCAATTCAACAATCAATACATCTTTCAATCAAAACAAGACACATGAACACAATCACATATAAAAATCGGACCTAGGGTTTATAATTAACCCATTAAAAATCGAAATTAAGCATACAGGATGCATAGGATAGTTGTTTATACCTTCCAAGCACCTTAATCTTCAATCAAACTTGAACAATCTTGATTGTATGTGTGTGTATGAGGGCCGATCGCAAGGGGGGGGGGGTCTAGAGGCTGCCGTCGGGTTTGGGAGGAAGAGAGGAGAGAGGTTAGGGTTTAGGTTAATATTAATCATAATAATATAATACACTTTGGTCCCTTAACTTTCAAATGTTACTTTTCTAGCTTAATTAACTAGTTCTAGCACATTGAGTTAACGTTTATAACAATGTTATCACATAACACATAAGTCTAACACATAATTATCACATAATTATTGTTTTGACGTTTTTCGTCTATTCATCAATTGTTTGCGTCAATTCGTTTGCGTTTAGGTGCAATTCCCGAAAGACTACACATGTAGTAAGTGTCAAGCGTCATTTAAACCCTAGTTTAAATGTAATGCGGTGTGCGTTATAGATTCAGTAATCTTTAAGTTTGAATTGACGGAGTTGAGTTAACGGAGTTAACCTGAAATTGACGATTGTCACATCATTCCCATGTTAAAGAATTTTCGTCCCGAAAATTTGAGTCAAGTCGTGATGAGTGTCTGAAAAAGTAAGAAAAAATTTCAGTTTGTCATATCATCCCCTAGTAGAAAGAAATTTCGTCCCGAAATTTAATTCATACCTCCGGTGATTTCTGACGGTTTGTCGGGTTTCGCGGTTTTCTGTGTTTGGTCAGCCCTTCAAAAAGGTGAGGATACTTTTTCATCATTTGATCCTCGCGTTCCCACGTGAACTCCGGTCCACGTCTCGAGTTCCAACGAACCTTAACAATTGGAATTTTACTGTGCTTGAGTGTTTTGGTTTCCCAATCCAAAACTTCGACTGGTTCTTCAATGAAGCGTAATTGTTCATCAACTTGCAGTTCATCCAAAGGGACTACTTGGGTTTCATCAGATAGGCATTTCTTCGAATTGGATACGTGGAATACATTGTGTACGCCACTGAGTTCCGTTGGTAGGTCCAGTCGGTACGCCACCGGACCAATGCGCTCAGTTATTCGATAAGGGCCAACGTATCGTGGGTTGAGTTTGTTTCGCTTCCCAGCGAACCACACCTTTCCAAGGTGAGACTTTGAGTAATACTTGGTCGTTCACTTGAAATTCGAGAGGTTTTCGGCGCTTGTCGGCGTAACTCTTTTGGCGATCTCGTGCTGCTGCCATGCGATTTTGGATTTGAACAATCTTTTCCGAAGTTTCGAGTACCAGTTCTGGACCAGTGATTTGGCTGTCACCCACCTCTGCCCAGCAGAGAGGTGATCGACACTTCCGTCCATACAGTGCTTCAAACGGCGCTGCTTTAATACTTGCGTGGTAGCTGTTATTATACGAAAACTCTACCAAGGGTAAGTGAGGTTCCCAACTTTTTCCGAAATCCAACACACATGCACACAACATGTCCTCTAAGGTCTGAATAGTTCGTTCACTTTGCCCATCCGTCTGAGGATGGTATGCTGTGCTCATATCAAGACGGGTGCCTAGTGCGCTCTGCAGTGACTTCCAAAAGTGCGAAGTGAAACGGGAATCTCGATCAGAAATGATTGAGACAGGCACTCCGTGTCTAGACACCACTTCTTTCATGTAGACGCGAGTCAGTCTTTCCATTTTGTCCGATTCCTTAATCGCTAAGAAGTGTGCCGACTTAGTCAACCGGTCAACGATCACCCAGATGGTATCGCATCCCGTCGGTGTTTTAGGTAATCCCGTGATAAAATCCATTGAGATGTGTTCCCATTTCCACATTGGAAGTTCCGGTTGCTATAGCAGGCCAGATGGTTTCTGGTATTCTATTTTGACTCTGGCACAAGTCAAGCATTTGCTCACGTAGGTGGCAATGTCGGCTTTCATGTTCGGCCACAAGTAAAGTGCCTTTAAGTCATGGTACATTTTATCTGAGCCAGGGTGGATATAATATTGGGACTTGTGAGCTTCGTCCATCACCAGAGTTCTCAACTCTCCGTACCGTGGAACCTAAATCCGGTTCTCAAAATATCGGACCCCGTCCGATTTGGTTTCAATTTGTTTGTTCATGCCCCGCATGAGTTCTGATGGAAGATTATCATCTTTGAAAGCTTCGAGTTGCGCCTCGCGAATTTGATCGGGTAAGTTGGCATGAATCGTGAGTTGCAATGCTCGCACTCACCTGGGTTTATCTGTTTCTTTTCTGCTGAGAGCGTCGGCCACTACATTGGCCTTGCCAGGGTGGTACTTGATGGCACAATCATAATCCTTAAGCAGCTCGACCCAACGACGCTGTCGCATGTTCAGCTCCTTCTGATCGTAGATATGTTGGAGACTCTTGTGGTCGGTGTAAATGGTAAACCTGGTACCGTACAAGTAATGCCTTCATATCTTAAGGGCAAACACCACAGCTCCGAGTTCCAAGTCATGGGTCGCGTAGTTCTTCTCGTGAACCCGTAGTTGTCGAGAGGCATAGGCTATAACCTTCTCGAGTTGCATCAGCACACAACCGAGACCTTGTATCGATGCGTCACAATGTACCTCAAAATTCTCTGTTCCCTCGGGGAGGGCTAGAATAGGGGCGCTACAGAGTTTGGTTTTCAACAGTTGGAAAGCGGATTCTTGCGTGTCACCCCATTTGTACTTAGTACTCTTGTGAGTCAGAGCGGTGAGGGGTTGAGCAATCTTTGAAAATCCCTCGATAAAACGTCGGTAGTAGCCGGCCAGTCCTAGGAACTGCCGCACCTCAGTCGGGGTCTTAGGTGCTTCCCAGTTTTTGATGGCCTCTACCTTACCGGGATCGACATGGATGCCATTCTCGTTGATCACATGTCCTAAAAAGTGAACCTCGCGAAGCCAAAATTCGCATTTCGAGAGTTTAGCGTACAGTTGCTCCTTTTTCAACAATTCCAGAATTAATCTCAAGTGTTCTTCGTGGTCGCCTTGTCCTTGGAGTAGACGAGAATATCATCAATGAAAACAATCACAAACTTGTCGAGGTACGCCTTGCATACTTGATTCATGAGATCCATAAATACGGCTGGTGCGTTGGTTAAACCAAAAGGCATAACCGAAAACTCGAAGTGTCCATACCGTGTTCTGAAAGCCGTCTTTGAAATATCTTCTTCGCGCACTCTTAATTGATGGTAACCAGACCGCAGATCGATCTTCGAATAGTAACTCGATCCTTGGAACTGGTCAAACAAATCATCAATTCGGGGTAAAGGATAACGGTTCTTGACCGTCACCATGTTCAACTCCCGGTAGTCGATGCACATGCGGAAAGTCTCGTCCTTCTTTCTGACAAATAAGACAGGGGCTCCCCATGGCGATGAGCTAGGTCGGATAAAACCCTTATCCAACAAATCTTGCAGCTGAGTGGACAGTTCCTGAAGCTCCGCCGGTGCGAGCCGATACGGGGCTCGTGCTATGGGTGCTGCACCGGGTGTCAACTCTATTTGGAATTCGAGTTGTCGTATAGGAGGGAGTCCAGGCAAATCCTCCAGGAAAATTTCCGGAAAATCTCGCACAATCGGTATATCTTCAATTCGCTTCTCCTCCGCGGGTTTCTCAACAATATGCGCCAAAATTGCCGGATGACCCTTTCGTAGATACTTCTGCGCCTTCATGAGGGTGATGACGCTGGTAGTCATGCCGCTTCTCTCGCCCCGGATCGAAATGATCTCGCCGGAAGGGGTAGAAATGTGGACTATCTTGTCATGACATATAATCTCCGCTCGGTTCTCGGATAACCAGTCCATGCCGACAACGACATCGAAACTACCAAGCGTAAAAGGTATGAGGTCGATATCAAAAATATGACCTGACAGTTTTAACTTACATCCGCAAGTACATGAGTCGTTTCTATAGTCTTACCGTCAGCTAATTCATTAGGAAACTTAGCATCTAACGGGGTTGGAGTTAAGTCTAAGAGTAGACTAAAGGCTTTCGACACAAAACTCCTATCAGCTCTAGTGTCAAACAATACAGAAGCAAAACAGTCGTTCACAGGAAACTTACCAGTCACCACATACGGATCGTTGCGGGCTTGGCCCGACCTAATAACGAAAGCTCTTCCTTTACCATTGCTTCCGCCACTGCTGCTGCTTCCATTTTTCTCGTTCTGTTTTAGCTTGGGGCAATCTTTCCTGAAATGACCCTCTTGACCACATTCGAAACATCCCTTCATCGTCATAGGTGGTTTGGGAGCACCCTTTGCCGCAAGGTCTCCTCTACATTCCTTTATCTGGTGACCCATCTTTCCGCATCTCAGACACTTGACACGGTCACACGGGCCAGCATGATGATAGTTGCACCTATTGCACTTCGGATATTTCCCAGCATAGCCGCTCGAACCCTGCCCGCCACCGTTGTTATTGTGACTCTGATGGTTGAAGCCCCGAGTGAGTTCGGGCTTACGGTAGTGTTGTTGCTGTGGGGGGTTCGAGGATGAGGATCTGGCGTTGTCAAACTTTCGCTTTCCATTGCTCGGGTTGTTGTGGTTGCTGTTGTTGTCAGTGCTCGGGTTGTCACGGGCTTTAGCAGTTGAACCCCTAGGTGGTAGCGCACCTTGGGTCACTGCTTGATCCGTCAGTTTGTGAGCTAACCGGATCGCTTGTTGAATCGTGGTTGGTCTGGAAGACGTCACCATGCCCTGAATTTCTGGTGCTAACCCATCAATATACATTTCAATCCTCTTACTCGGTGGGTCTACCATCCATGGACACATCACGGCCAACTCGTGAGAACGGGTAGTGTAGGCCTCGATTTCTGAACCCACCATCTTCAATGACCAAAAATCTGACTCCAACTTTGCAATCTCCTCTCTCGGACAGTACTCTTCTCGCATCATGTTCTTGAACTCCTCCCAGTTCATCGCGTTAGCCAGTTCCAATCCAAGAATCTGTACGTTCGAATTCCACCAAGTGAGAGCAGAATCTTCAAGTGTTCCAGCAGCAAATTTGACCCTACTGGCAGGGGGACAATTACACATTTCAAACGCCGATTCGGCCTTCTCAGCCCAACGCAGGAAGCCTATAGCTCCCTCAGTGCCCTTAAACGTACTGGGCTTGCAGTCAAGGTAATTCTTGAAGGTACACGTTCCAATTGGACCTCCAGCTTGGATCTGAACATGTGCGGCTAGAGCGGCCGCCGCGTGGTCGTTCAGCAGAGTTTGGAGTTCTGCTGCAGTCAAGTTGATGTTACCACGTCCGTGTCCAGCGTTTCTTCCTGCCATTTCCTAGAATCACAGCATAAAATGTTAAACATGAATTTTTCTTTCATATGAAACACACCATACATGTAATAAAAGATAGGTAAGAAAGAAATAAGAAACAAACATGACATCACAAACACATATTAATCCAAATAATAATTCATGATTAAAACCATTGTATTCGCTATAAAGTATTTAAAACCAATCCTTAAAATCATAGAAAATAATAGTTTGGATGGAGACAACCCCTCCATCTAGGTGTTATCATCCTTAGATGTCATCGTCTGAGGACACCTCTGAGTGTGTCTCCTCCTCAGCCGGTTCTTCCTCCGGTTCTTCTTCGGGTTCCTCCTCGGGATCTTCCTCGGGATCCTCCTCAGGTTCCTCTTCGGGATCTTCTTCGGGATCCTCGTCAGGCTCTGCCTCAGGTTCGGCTGCGTTCTGAGCAATTTGCATTTGTAAGACATCGCAACGCTCTAAAGCTATCTCGGTTCGGGTCCTTGCTACTTGGAGTTGCACTTGCAAGTCAATCATCTCGGCTTGCATCTTTCTCATAATCTTCATCTGTTGATCACTAGCCTCTTGCATTTCCTTCATGGCCGCTGTCATGCGGGAAATTTCCTCCTTAGTCTCAGTTCCATCTTTTAACAGTCCGGATACGTTCGCTCTCGTATAGCGCATGTAACCAACATCACGCTCCAAACAAGAAACAACAGCTGCGAGCACACGCTCTACAGGTTTGGTTATAGGTGGTAGGGTGTTGGGGTAAGCAGGATGGTTCAGGTGGGGTAGCGGGGGAACTTGTTCGCGATAAACCATACGCCAAATCATATTAGGGTACCAATCCCAGCTAACTTCGTTTTCGTACATGCCTCCGGATAAGCGATACCTCTTCGGTGCAGGAGCTTCGAGTTCCGGTACTACACGGGGTGGCGATGAGGTGGGGAACTGCAGTTCCTTCCCATGGGCATGAGTCATCTGATCGGATGGTGATGATGGTAGCGTCGATATCCTTACAGGTAAGCCGTGTTTGCGCGCGTATGAGTGAAAGAGGTAAAGAGATAAGATAACAAAGACTACACAAATATATGCAGTGCGTATCATTATAACTAATGGGTCGTCGCGGTTATAGTCTAGTATGCATGCAGCTTATAGTTCGCTATATCCAATGGCTCTGATACCAATCTGTCACACCCTCAAAATCCACTAACGGAGTTTTACCGTCAGAGGGGGTGAACTAACAGGATCGGAATCATTAGTTATAATCAAACCATAAAAACGTTTAAATGAAAATAAGTGCAGAAGCGTAAAAACCAATAGACAAAAGTTGCGTCACGCAGGACGACTTAAAAACCCAAGTAATAATAGTTAAAAACATGTTTGCATATCAGAATGTTCAAAAACCATGCATGATCCTATACCGCGCGCCCACCTCGACTACCTGAGAATAACATACTAAAAGTGTCAACACAAGGTTGGTGAGTTCACAAGTTTATATAAAAAAAAGCGTTTAGCGTTTTGCGTTTCGCTTTTTGCGTTCAGCGTTTTGCGTTACCAGATAGTGTTAAATCAATTATATATCGATAGGTAGCTAGCCTATACAACAAGTATTACTAAGTGTTCGACACCGAAGCTGACTGTTTATCAAGTGCCTTGCCACCAGGTCATCCAGACCATGGTATGTGTTAGCCAAAATTACACCCGCTCGACCTCCAGTCAAGTTTAGCGTTGGGTGGGGTTTGTCAAACCCAGTAGTACTACTCAACAGTGACTCGCTATTATCCAAATATTAACCGGTTCGATGTGTAGGACTTCAATTGTTTCGTTTGCCACTTAGCCTTTACAAGTGATATATAATTTACTAACAAAATCTTAAATGCGTTTTTTGGAGTATGTTATCTCCCCCAAGTAAAAAGCGTTTAAAACAGTTTAAAGGGGTAAGTGAAACTCAATGTTTGCGAAGAATTCCCAAAAATAAATCACCAAGTGATGCGCGTCACAGAAAACTCTCTCTAGCGTTCTAAAACAACAAAGAGATTTTCTAAGTGTCGGAACTATTATCGAGTCTCTAGACTCGGCACATAACACCTATGCACAAATTACGTTTCGTGTTTCGTTTGTGAATCGTGTGTGACTTAACAAGTACATTTGTGATACGATACATGTGTGAACAATTATTTACGTGTCATGTATTAATAATGTATATCACTAGCAACTATTCACCGCAGGGGCAATTTGGTCAAAATACCACACTTATTTAGCAAGTATTCCCCGCAGGGGCAATTTGGTCAAAACATAATAATTAACTAGCAACTAGCACTTTTCATGCATTTTCACAAAGTTCGGCAGTTAACTTTACCGAGACAGAATTCTACTTGACAGATTATACTATTCCACCGATCATAGCATCTCAATTAATTCATCAAAAATCATCACAAAAGCATACATGTATTAGGTTTCCAGAAAATATTTTATTTTATTTTTATTCCACCTAGGTTTCTCACAATGATCAAAACATTACAGCAAACTCACAACAGTCAAATTCATGCGCAACAGAATGTTATTTGAAATTCCCGTTAAATGAAAAATCCAACAAATGCAAGACCACTTGGGTTAGGTTCCTAACTCAACAAGTCAACTTCCAGAAGTGGAACCAACCCAATTGGTCCCGTAGTTCATGAGATATAATATTTACAAAACAACCTAACAGAAGGTCTCACAACTCAGATTTGCACAACGTTTTTGTAAAATCATAAAAGTTAACTTTTACACGTCCAAAAATTGCAAATTTATATTCTTTAAAAACTAGACTCAATATAGTACACTGTAGTATCAATAATCTCTACCAATTTTTACATTTATACTCCATTACAGTCAATTGAACATCAATAACACAATCTGTCCAGAAACTGTTTGCATCCAAACTCAACATATTAACCATCTATAGACCACAATCCATTCATATGACATTCTAAACACCATAATCACTATCCATGCACATCAATTACACATTACATCCATGATTAGGGTTTTACTTGAACTCAAAATCAAGAAACAAACGATTAACATGCATTAACACCAATACTAATTATCAATTCAACAATCAATACATCTTTCAATCAAAACAAGACACATGAACACAATCACATATAAAAATCGGACCTAGGGTTTATAATTAACCCATTAAAAATCGAAATTAAGCAGAGAGGATGCATAGGATAGTTGTTTATACCTTCCTAGCACCTTAATCTTCAATCAAACTTGAACAATCTTTATTGTATGTGTGTGTATGAGGGCCGATCGCAAGGGGGGGGGGTCTTGAGGCTGCCGTCGGGTTTGGGAGGAAGAGAGGAGAGAGTTTAGGGTTTAGGTTAATATTAATCATAATAATATAATACACTTTGGTCCCTTAACTTTCAAATGTTACTTTTCTAGCTTAATTAACTAGTTCTAGCACATTGAGTTAACGTTTATAACAATGTTATCACATAACACATAAATCTAACACATAATTATCACATAATTATTGTTTTGACGTTTTTCGTCTATTCATCAATTGTTTGCGTCAATTCGTTTGCGTTTCGGTGCAATTCCCGACATACTACACATGTAGTAAGTGTCAAGCGTCATTTAAACCCTAGTTTAAATGTAATGAGGTGTGCGTTATAGATTCAGTAATCTTTAAGTTTGAATTGACGGAGTTGAGTTAACGGAGTTAACCTGAAATTGACGATTGTCACAACATTCCCATGTTAAAGAATTTTCGTCCCGAAAATTTGAGTCAAGTCGTGATGAGTGTCTGAAAAAGTAAGAAAAATTTTCAGTTTGTCATACCAATGATCTACCAGTCCTATTGAATAGCCTCTTGCTTCTCAGTGCTAGCATTGCAGCTTGCCACAATCCATATCCTCAAGGTCATCAGCATCTATTTGTTCCATGTCATCACTTGTATGGATTAAGTTCTTAGCCACAAATGCATTATATGACTCAGTGAACATTGAGAATAGTGCTTGAGTGCCATTTGCTTGACCAATGTTTCCACCAGAGTATGTAACATGTCCACCTTCCATGGAGGCAGTGTCATTTTCTTCAATAAGTTGGACATTGAACTTTGTCTGATTTCCATGATGGCTTGAGCTACCTCCAACAAACGATCTAGGTGTATCAACACCATATTCGGTTGGTTTCTCTATGATGGGAATTTGCTGTTGATTCTTGGTAGACAAGTTTCCCATGGGTGCAATCAATGCATTAGAAACATTGAAACATGGCTTTTCTTCTTTGATCATTTCAATTTCTACAGTCCGAAGGAAGCACACCACATCATTCACTTTCAAATCATTGAAGTTGGGCTTTTGGAGGATGAATTTGCAGGCAGTGTACCATTCCTTAGGCATTAAGTTGAGCAGCTTGGTATTCAGGTCAAATCAGTCACGACATAGTCAGTTGTTCGGAGGTTGTTTGATCCCGTTTATAATCGTTCTAATCAATATATATAATAACTTAGATCTAATCCAGATCTATATGTTAATATTAATTATCCGGATCTAACTATCTAATACGTTAGTTTGATTGCTATTAGTATGTAGTATATATTATCAGTATGTTTATTGTGAAGCTTGAGAGAGAGAGAGAGAGAATATTTTAAATTTTTCTGAATAATATTAATTCTCTCAATACTTCAACCTGTACAAGTGAACAGTGGTTCACTATTTATAGAAGACGATCTGGTTCGCTAACATCCCCTAGCGAACCAGCATCCCCTTCGTTAAATAAATTAACTTAACGAACCACCCCCTGATTCGTTAACATCCCCTAACGAATCAGGAGGGAATACAATATAATGTCCTAGTTCGCTAACATTCCTAGCGAACTAGACTTAACCTAAACGAACTAGTCTTAGTTCGCTAACATTCCTAGCGAACTAGACTCAAACATAACGAATTAGTCTAAATAAACATTAAATATTACATTTAAATATTAAATAAACATTAATGATAATTACAAAGACTCTAGACGCAAAACCGTGCACTAACAGACACCCCCTCGTCTTGAGCTCTTTGTCTTTAACTTATTTGAAACGCTTTGTCTGCCAATCTCTGCAACTATGAATCTTCATGGCATACACGAACAACACGTTGGAATTGCATAGCCAGGTCGTAATCTTCTTGGCGTTCAAACAAAATCTGCTTCCTGTGTAGCACGTCATTGTCTGTCTCTGATAAATTAACCAACCACATCGGATCGATTATCTTGATGAGCTCAGTCTGTAGTCCTCGACCACGAACAATAACGGCCTCGCCAGTACGATTGTCATAGTACCAACGGTTGAAAGACAGATGAATATCTTGAGGCATTGTCTTCACAGGAACCCTTTTCATTGTCTTTGGTGGCTTCACTTTCAAGACAAGTTTCTTCCAGCCGGTCCTTGGATCAATCTCATCAGTACGTTTACATCTTGGGACCTGGGGCTTGAAGAATTTGAAGCCATGATTGACCTCGAACAGTAAGTGTTGATGGAACCACTCAGCCATTCGGTTACCCCCACGATTGATAAATGGACGTCTCGCGAGGGTGCGTACATCCCAATTCTGTAATGTTAAAACATCCATTATCCTCTCGTAATATTGGACACCCTTTTCCCATTTCACAATACATACCTTAAGGTCTGAATCATAGAGCCAGGAGACAATATCACCATATACCTTAGAAACAGTCTTGAAGGTAGTCATCTGATTTGCCTCAATCCAAGCAGCAGCGGTATCCTTTCTTTCTTTATCTACATACCGAAAAGCACTGATGATCTTACCCACTTTATGGCGTTTGAACCATCTTTCAATGTCATCATCAGTCACTTCTTTGAGTGAAGGAACCGTTCGCTGCACAATCTTCTCCAAATCATCCTCAGTCTCTTTAATTACGTCTTCATGAAATACCGGAGCACCTTGATCAACATTTTCGTGTTGATACAGGTCTGGGTACTCTTCAGCTGTAATATCCTCCATCTCAATCTCCTCGTTCTCATAAATAAAATCCGTATCCATAAATATCGGATCAACTTCCATTTCATCCTCATTGATCACTTCGACATCAGGCTCAGTCTCTAATACAGTCAGCTGATCGTCATTTAGCCCAAGTAGAATCGAGATCTGCTCCCTTGTCAAAGATCTAACCACAAACTCACCAATCTGTATCTCATCTTTGTTCACCATACTTCTAACTATCCCCAATTCGTCAATAAATATCACCGTGTTAGCCTCAATCATTTCTATTGGCTTGGCAGCTGTTGGATCTTGAAATGAAATTATCTGTTTGTTTGAATCATCAGCGCCACTAACACCAGCACCAGAGGATGAACCGTGCGATTGTTTAGGCTCACCTCCTGCATCAGACTCGTCAGGATCATTATCATCATTTTTGAGTTTCTTGAGGGCATCTTCTTTACAAGTTTATTGTAAAATTAACTCATCTTGTTCTTTTAATTTCACCCCCTGAGACTCAACAATCGTACGTAACGCCTTGGTCTCCTTTTGACAGAAAGAAATATAACTCATCATCTTTCGTTGATTCTCAATGAGTCGTTCTTGAGTTTGTCTGCCAGCTGCCATTTGATTTTCATATAAATGTATCAGATTAAGCAGCATTTCCGTTTGTCGACCTGGTGGTAAGTTGTATACAGATGGATGAACAGGTTGAACAGGTCCTTGAGGCCGAGTGATTCTCATGAATGAGACATCACTAGGCGGAGGTGGAGGAAGAGTAGTTGTAGGCAGAGGAGGAGGTCTCATTGAAGTTGTTGAAGAGACAGTAGACAGCACAGCAGGAGGCCTCGGTATCTCGGGCAACGCCATTTGAGGAATTAAACCGAGCCTCTCATGTGACACCATCGTCATGGTCAAAGTAAGCATCGGAGTGCTAGTAGTTAGCGGCACCGCCGAGCTTTGAGTAGTTGATTGACGAGGTGGTGGTGTTCCAATAATTACACCAGCCCCAGAAGACACACGGGGCTTCTTCGATGGTTCATCAGTAGCTACAGCTTTGCCCTTTCGTTTTCGTTCTAGCTGAGCTTTCATGGTGGCAGCTAGGGCAGCATCAACTGCATCTTGTTGTTCTTTCAGAGCTCGCTCACTAGCTCCATCATCACCATCACCATTGTTACCATCATCATCCCCACCATCATTGTTCCCACCTTCCCCCCCTTCAAGCTCGGAATCCGAATCATCATGGATCCAGCGTTCATTAGGAGGACATACATAATCTGGATTGATTATATGACCAATCATCCTTTTGTCCTGTGGCTTATCCTTTCGTTAAATCAACATCCGATGCACCGTTTCAGCTTTCATATGTTCCATATCAAGAACATCGTTCACCAACGATCGATCAATCACCAAATCCGGTATCAGATCTTGAATAATTAATTGTAGAAAGCGTGGATACATCAAGAACTTCTTTGACGGTAGAGTTTGTTGAACTTGCTCTTTCAAATGATCAAAGATGAGTTCTGAATAGTTGAATGGCTTGTTCAGGATTAAAGCAACAAATGCCGATTGTAAGCTCAGTCTACATTCATCGAAACCACCGCGACGTCCACTCAAGCAATGAAGCAAGACATGCAGCAAATACTTGTAAGGTGGACACAACCCATTCTTGTTCAACATTGATCGACGAATATTACCCCCATAATTTAATCTTGTGAATAGCCCCCTAACCAGCGTCCTGTCAAATTCACTCGGGTAATCATCACTATCGTCAAATTGATGTACCCGACGAATGACCTAACCATCAATCGTGATCGGAAACTGATTAATTGTAGCTTGAACCCAATTACTTTCCTCAACATATACTGCCGTGTTCCAGAACTGCCTGATTATACTAAGATACACCTTAGGTTTAGCAGTGATTGCATAATGTATCTTCGAACGGCGTAAGAAATTCAACATAGCTCCGAACGTCCTTAAATCAGCCACATCATGATCGACATAAGCACAGATGTTGTGCTTCTTATCAAACGGTAATAGAATCATTTCGACTTGTTGAGCTTGTTGTGGTGGTTGTCCTTGTGGTTAATCTTGACGAGGTTGTTCCTGTGGTTGTTCTTGTTCAGCCATGATTTACTGTTATAAATAAAAAACCGTACATAAGAATAGATAACACACAATATATCCAAAAAAAAATATGTGTAATTAATCTAGTTACTCATATTAGACGATTTATAATCTTTAATTAAATTAATTGAATATTAAATTTAGTAAACTAATTAATTTTTTTTCTAAATGTCATTCGTTAACAATCACACTAATTCGTTATACAAAGATAACGAATCAGGCGATTCGCTATCAAGTAAATAACTTAACGAACTGGACTTAGCGAATCATTAATTAAGTTAACGAACTAAACTCTAGTTCGTTATATTTTAAGCGAATCAAACTCTGATTCATGTGACGTCTTATTAGCTAAGCTAGTTCGTGTAAAATCTTAACGAATTGGACACGAAACAGTTGCAATTCGTTAAGACTAACGAATGGTCAAAATTAAGACTTTTTCTTTGACTTCAAAAAGTCAAGGTCAAAATTATCAAGAACAATAATAGTCAACATCTTAACCCAGATTCAATTCGACCATAATCATCGTTGAACTATCACGATAATCAGCTTGTTAAGCTCGGAAACACACTCGTTAATGTAGGTGAATGAGATTGAGACTCATTACCCAATTGTGTTAATCATCAAACGAACCAACAGTGAATATCAACAACACATAACAATAATTAACCCAGCAAACAATAATCAAATATTGATTAGAGTCCACCAAGGGTATCGGAAAGTGATTCCGATCATAATTATATCAAAATTAGACAATTTAAGAACATAAATTATACACAAAAGAGTTTCAAAGGTTCAAACCCTTAAACCCCTAAAATCACATAATTCAACAGTTAATTCATTGTCATTTTTGACGAAAATGATATCGCCAAGAACATTTATACCTTAGACACTCAAATTGATCTTTGAAATGTTCAAACTTAAAGATCGAAAATATCAGAGAGAATTTGAATAGTTTCTGAAAGATGAAGAAAGAAGACGAACAGTGGAATACTATTCGTTATCTTGTCTAATATAGCGATACACGAAACCCTAGGCACAACTTGCGCGAATCAGACGATTCGTTTAACTTAAATTTAGCGAATTAGCCCATTCGCTAACTCAATTCGTTACCTTATGTTAGCGAATCACAATGTGATTCGTTAAATTAAAGATAGCGAATCAAGACATTATTCGTGTCATGATTCGTTAAATATGTATAACGAAGGGATGATTCGTTACAGAGTGTTGAAGCGAATTAGGTTAGCGAACCAGATGCTAGTTCGCTAAGGAATCACCTAGTTCGTTATCCATAAATAACGAATGGGAGTTTAGCGAATTAAACCCTTTTATTTAATTTTAAGTTAAATAAATAAATGAATAAATTAATGAAATAAATCAATAAGTTAAATTATCGAGAAACCCTTATATCCCGACAACCTAATACGTTAAAATCGAAACTTAACTTAAAAAATTTATTTAAGTATATAGTATAAAGAAGACGAAAATATTTTTGGAATTTTGTAAAAAAATTTTAAAAATTAAAGAATGTATTTACAGAAGAATATCCAATCCTTTAAAATAGACCATCTTTTTGTGTTTTTTTTAATTATTTTATCAAAAGCAGTACATATTTTTGTATTTTTGTTGAGTTTGAGCAGAGAATCATATTGACCAAATTGCCCTTCCATCACAGTTTTATATTTCAGCGATATTATGACTGGCGATAAGTCGGTCATTGGTATTGTTGTCCACATAAGTCTAATAACACACATTCAAGTATTTTTGTGATATGATTAAATAGTTCAATTAGAGCACAGAATATCAGAAATTATCAGCCTCTAATCTCAGTTCAAGCTTAATTTGATTTTTGCCAAATCACCCCAACTTGACTTAAACCATTATATTGTTGATCAAAATTTTGATACCAATTGTAGAAATTTTGAGCAATGCATCAAGTTTCCTTTACTGTGAATGAGTATGCACGAGTCCATCTGTCGGCTTACATACATTGTATCCCCTGGGGTCCGTTTCTTAATGGTATTAAGACGCAAGCAAGGGAGGAAAAATTGTATGACTAACAGCGGATTTTGATCAAGTCAGTAATTTAAATTGTACGAGGTACAGCAGTGATCAAGTTTAATGACTTTGGGTTTGCTCTAGAAAGCGAGTGAAATATTCATGCATATGAATACCCAGATGGTTAAGCCGCATAAAGACTCACAGTGTCCAGAATCTTAACACTTGTTATTTGCTTTATTTGATTTTTGGGTGATCAACAAATATAAGGCTTGAGTATGACTGGTTATTACATTTCTGCCATCCTCACCAAGACTTTTGCTAGAGACTAACACCCCTTTCAATTTGGCGTTTCTTTATGTTTATATCACATACTTTACTCTACTGGGTTGTTTTAAGACCTACCAATGCACCAATGCAATTAAGCACGCAGTCTTTTAAGCTTACTTTTTGCTGAACTTGGGGCCAAGAAAATCAATGTACTATCATTTTCTCTTTTTGCTTCAAAAACTCAAAATTTTGAGAAGCATAAAAATAAAATAAAGATAAATTTAATCGCCCCAGTTAACTTAAGTTAATTAATAAATGGCTAACCTTCAATCCACAAATGAATCATAAGACCAAGACATGCAAGCATGCTTCATAAACTTAAATAACCGACATAATTTTCAGCGAGAAAATAATCTAAAAATCTTTTTGGTTTTTCTCTGTACAAACTTTAAAAACACAATATTTTTGTCTTTTTCAAATTTCCTATAAACAAAATAAACTTCACAATCTTTTTGGATTTTCGGATTTTTCTGTACAAAAACATAAATCACATTCTTTTTGGTTTTTCAAAATTTAAAATGTTTTTGATTTTTCTAAATTTTAAAGGAAAAACATAAAAAACAGAAATCACAATATTTTTGAATTTTTCCTTAATTTTTAATGTTTTTGGATTTTATCTATACAAACGAAAACACATTCTTTTTGTATTTTCTAGATTTCTCCCCTTAAAACCTAAAACATAAAATAAGACTAAATCTATAAAGCAATTAAAAGATAATTATCCTAATTTTAGGATCTCAGCAAGGGTCTTCAATCCATTTAAACCAAGCAAAAAAGTGAAACGTGTTTCATCGAACGCTTTGGTAAATAGATTGGCTTTTGTAAAATCTGTATGTACTTTCTCAAGATCAATTAATTTCTTTTCATAACAATCCCGTATAAAATGATATCGAATCTCGATATGTTTCGTTTTAGAATGTTGTACGGGATTCTTGGTGATACTTATAGCAGCAGAATTATCAATCAAGATGGGAGTAGTAAGAAACTTCAAACTGTAGTCGCGAAGATGTTGTTGTATCCACAAAACCTGGGAACAGCAACTCGAGGCTGCAACATATTCAGCTTTGGCGGTTGAAGTAGAGACCGTTGTCTGCTTCTTACACTGCCAGGAAACAAGCCGGTTTCCTAAGAATTGACATCCTGCAGTCGTTGATTTAAAATTGTTCTTGCATCCTCCATAATCTAAGTCTGAGTAGGCGGTAAAATCGAAAGTATTATCGTTAGGGTACCATAACCCGATGTCATGATTTCCCCGTAGATATTGCAAAATATGCTTGACCACTGCCAGGTGAGTCACTCGGGGACTAGCTTGGTACCTAGCACACACACAAACAGCAAACATTATGTCGGGTCGAGAAGCAGTTAAATACATTAGAGAACCAATCATAGCACGATAAAGGGTCGGATCAACGGTATCCTCCAATTCATCCGGTGATAAATTGTGACCCACTGGAAGAGGAGTTGAAGGGATTTTTCCGGCAGTTATCTTGAATCGGCTCAAGACGTCGTTCACATATTTAGTCTGATGAATGAAGATTCCTTTATCAGATTGATGAACCTGCAGCCCTAAAAAGAAATTCATCTCTCCCATCGAGCTCATTTCGAACTTTGTTTGCATGGACTTCTCGAATTCCTTACATAAAGTGTCGTTTGTAGACCCAAATATAATATCATCAACATAAATCTGAACTAGAAGAAGATCATCACCAACAGTTTTATGAAATAAAGTGCAGTCAATAGTTTCTCGTTTGAATCCATTATCAGTCAGATGGTCGGTGAGCGTGCCATACCAAGCTCTCGGGGCTTGATGTAGACCATACAGGGCCTTGTTTAAATGGTAAACACGGTCTGGATAATCAGGATCTTCAAAACCAGGTGGTTGTTGAACAAATACTTCCTCATGTAGTTCACCATTGAGAAAAGCACTTTTAACATCCATTTGATAAACCTTGATACTCTTGTAAGCAGCATAAGCCAGGAAGATTCAAATCGACTCTAATCTTGCAACTGGAGCATATACCTCAGTATAATCAATACCCTCTTGCTGATGAAAACCTTGCACCACTAAACGTGCTTTGTTTCTGACAATCACCCCTCGATCGTCCTTTTTACATTTAAATACCCACTTAGTCGGAATAGCTTTCTTGACTCTAGCAGGCTTGTCTATTAAATCCCAAACACCCAATCGTACAAACTGCTGTAATTCCTCTTGCATAGCTTCTACCCAAGAAGGATCATCAAGTGCCTTACGAGCTGTCGTTGGCTCAACTTGAGATAGAAAGCAATTGAATTTAGCAATATTCACAATTCCCGAAGATTGTAAATTAGTGTAAGCACACAATACGTTATTGTCGCTTGACGAAGCAACTTGATTACGTGTACGAACGCCCACATCAAGTTCTCCAATGATATTGTCCTGTGGATGATATCCATGAATCCGAAGAGTAGGATTTTCAGAAACAACAACATTATCAAATAAATTAGTGTAATGTTCACCCAATTCGGGAGATGAAGCATTATCACTATCAAGATCAATAACTTGAATCTCAGCTTGATCATCATCGGAAGAAGTAGAAGCACTGTCAAGAACAATTGGAGGAACAACTTGAGATTCTTCAGTTGTAGCATCTGGTTGAACTTCAACTGCATTTGAAATTGAAGAGCTTGGAATGTTCAAGTGTTCTTCAAAGTATGCTCTAACCAGATCTTCATCGATGTGTTCAGCTGAAGGAGTAAAAGAGTTAAATAAACTATCATAGTCAAACATCCAGTCTGGACCTTTCCCTTGAGAAGGAGTTGTGTACTTTTGACAGTCCACATGGTACCATTCTTCAACACAGCCAGATATAAAATTAAATACTCTTTTCTTTGGAGACGCATATCCCAAGAAATATCCTTCGATAGCCTTTTCATCAAATTTACCGAATCCTTCTTCAACATTGTACACGGACACCCAAATGGTTCCAGGTACTTTAAATTAGGTTTTATGTTATTTAATATTTCATAGCTTGTCTTCTTGAGTCGCTTTACTGTTAGAACCCGATTAAGTGTATAACAAGCTGTGTTCACTGCTTCATTCCAAAATTGAATAGGAAGCTTTGAATCAGCAAGCATTGTACGTGCAGCTTCAATCAGAGTTCTATTTTTCCTTTCAGCAACACGGTTTTGTTGTGGTACATAAGATGCACTATATTCTCGGTGAATTCCCTTTTAAATACAAAAGAAATTCAAAATAGTGTTTTTGAATTCAGTACCATTATCACTTCGGATTCTCCTCACCTTTTGTTTGTACAGTGATTCTATCTTAGTAATAAGGTTTTGTACCAAAACATGTGTTTGATCTTTTGAACTCATAAATAACACCCATGAATATCTTGAATAATCATCTGTCACTACCAGACAATACCAGTCTCCAGAAATACTCGCACGATTCACTGGACCAAACAAATCCATATGAAGTCGTTCAAGAGGAGTATTAATGGAATTCAATAACTTAGAAGGATGTGTCTTCTTCTTCTTCTGTTTGCCCTTCTTGCATGCAACACAGTGATAAGATAACTTAAAGTTCTTTAATGAAACACCCTCAACTAAATTATTTGCCATTAAATAATTCATCTTTCTAACATGAATGTGACCCATTCTTCGATGCCATAGAATCGAGTCTTTCTCGGTTGCTTTCGAGACAAAACATGTTTCGATCGATGTTGATATCTTAGAACTCATGTTTAAGACATAAATATCATTTGATCGTGGTGATCGCATGACAACCATGTCCTCGGGAATAATAAAACCCGGTTTCAAGATAAGACACTCTTTGTCAGTAAATATTGTAGTGTACTTTTTATCACATATCTGCGATACACTCAATAAGTTATGATCAACCTTGTCACAATAATTTACTTTTTCAAATGTAATATGACCATTTGAAACATCACCCTCTTGTGTGATCATGCCCCCAGAATTCCCAGCAAACGCTACATAACCCCCTTGAATATTTCTTACGTTGGTTAATAGGTTGAGATTTCCAGTGATATGACGAGAACATCCGCTATCCATGATCCAGTTTTCACCAGAAATGGTCTTGGATGAACCCTACACATAAACAAAAGTGATTAGTTCAAAAAGGCAGCCCAGGCCTCAGTTTTGGGCACCTTTTGGTTTTCTCTTTGATCATTAACTTTAACAGTTTTCAATTGTTGTTCAGCCACTTGTGAATAAGTTACCGGCTTCTTAGACTTACGTCTTAAATAAGCTGCCTGAACAATGTTTGAATTCCTGTTTTGACATATAGGTTCAGTTGGAATGAATTTTGGTTTCACTTGACCATGTGTCTCATTGATATGAAATACCTTCCGAGGATTCACATCAGAGAACAGAATATGAGTATCATCAACATATGACACAGATCTTTTCAGAATCTCCTTAACCACTGGAATTGGTTTAGATTTTTCCTTGATAAAAGGATGAAGATTTTGAAAGTTCTGTTGATTACAATTCTTCACAACATGACCTTGCTGACCGCATAAAAAACACGTTCGCATGTCCACATGGTGATGTTTAGAAGAAATTGGAATAGATGGTTGATGATGACTCACATTTTTAGTCATGCTCTTAGCAAACTCATCAGATAATTCAGATTTCTTCTTTAAATAAAAATCTAAATTAGAACTGTTCGAAAAGCTTTTTAGTGTATCTGTTCCAGTTGACTTAACAAATTTAATCTTCTTAGCTTGTTTTAAAAATTATTTTGCCTTAGTCAATGGATCAGATTGAACTGATGTTTTTGTTTGAGCATGCACACGTTCAAGTTCTTGAATTTTTGAAGTTTCATTGACAAAAACACTCTCAATTAGCTCAGGCTTAATGATACTAATTGGAATATCTTTTTCAGTGAACATTGTGTCCATTCCCTTTAACTTAAAAACTCTAGCAACAGATGGCTTAGAACTAGAAGGATTAATGAAACGCATTAAATCCTCATCAGAAATTTTCGGTTTAACTGACTTCTTTGCCTTCAGAGAGTTCATTTTCTTTGAATTATCCTTTTTCTCTTGAGATTTGTGTGAACCATACACTGCTTCCTCAAATTCGTGAGGTTCGCACAGAATATGATTAGAACTGGGAATGTTCTTATTCTTGTGTATAATCTCTGGTTCAAACACATCCTCGATAATGACCTCGTCATTGTGTTCAACAAACACCTTTTTGCTTTGGACATGAGATTTTTGAGGAGTAACTTGGGGTTTGACAATTTCAGGTTTAACTATTTTAGGTTTTTCAGAAATCACAGATTCCTTTTGAATCAAATCCTCTTCTTTTCTTGCAAAAGGATTAATTTTATAATCATTATGAAAAGGTGGTGGAATTTCAACAAAACCAATACCTTTCTTAGAATCTTTTTGTTTTCCAGAAACTTCAATAATTTCATTCAATAAAAATGAAGAATTTCGAAATTTACCCAATTTGTTCTTCAACTCAAGAACCTCATTCTCAAGCTCAGTTATCTTAGAACGATGTTTAAGATTTCCTGAAACTTTTGGTCATTAATGGTCATTTTCATAGATAACTCGGCTTTGAGATCATGATTACTTGTTGACAATGCTTCAATCTTTTCTTGAGATTTCATTTGAGACTCAAGAGATTGTTGATAAGTGTCTTTAAGAGAAGCAATTTCTCTTATAAGATTATCATTTTGATTTTTCAAAGCTTCTAACTTAGAGTTATTAGATTCACAATCAACACATGATGCTTTAACAAATGAAGTAGAAGAGATAGAATTACTAACCTCATTGATCTTAGCCATGCAAGCAAACATTGATTCAGAAGACTTGTCGCAAGAATCGTCAGAATCAGATCCAGAATCATTATCTGAAGACATCACACTAGCAGTAGCATCTTGACAATCTTCATGTAACCCAAACATAGCTAAATTTGCTTGAACATCATTGCATAGTAGCCGTTGTGACCAATCAGTCCCGTCTGCTAACATTGCTTGTGTTGTTGAAGAAGATGGTTTCTTTTCAGCATCACTTCCCCGTGGTGAAGAAACATTTTGACTTTAACCACGAGGTCCAGTGTATTCTTTTCTTGGTTTGTCACATTCCTGCGCAAAATGCCCGAATTCTTGACAATTATAACACTTCACCTTTAATTTGTCAAAACCCAACTTCTTGTTTAACGCTGGAAGATATTTTCCAGTTCTCTGCATGAATCTTTTAACTTTACGAACAATCATAGCCATATTCCATTTCAAATCCATGATCTCTAGATCATCCGGATCTATCTGATCATAATCTTCATCAGTTAACTCACTTGTGGCAATTTTACTACTCACCAAGTTTTCATATGAAGACATAAATGCCGTCAGAAAAGCAAAGTTTTGCTCAGCTTCCTTCATATTCACACTAGGTGGTGTAGCAAATGGATTGGTACTAGTAGAACTTCCAGAACCACCTGAATTACCAGCAGAGTAGAAACAAACTTTTGGATCATTAAATATAGCAGATTCTTTTTCACTTGCGGCATGAGTAAGAAAAGCAGTGATTGGTGAGATTGTTGAACTAAGAGGCATACTTCCACCATAGAAAGCTGGATCTTGATTTTCTTTGGAAGATTTTTGACACTTAAGATCATATTCTCTAGCTTCGATCTTTTGTAGAAATTCAAGTGCTGTCAAATCTTCATTCAGAAAATAATCATTATCTTTCAAAACCATGAGAAATGTTGAGTAGGAACTTGGAAGCACACTCTTGATAGTGTCAATTTTATCTCTTTCAGAAATTTCCATTTTCATTTTATCCATTTCAGCAATTAAGTGACTAAATCTTGTAGTCATCTCTTCAACTGTTTCTCCTTTCAATAAATTAAAGTTTCGAAATTGAAACTTGAGCATCACTTTCTTACTCTCAGCTGTGTTACCCATGCTTCTCATACGCAGATGTTGAAACAAAGATGCACATCTCTTGATACTTCCAACTTGATGAAAAATATTCTCTAGTAAAGCCATAGTCAAAGTAGAATATGCTTTTATCTCGATTTCTAAAGCTTTCTTCTCTTCTTGTGAGTATTGAGAGACAGCTTTAGGAGTATACCCAATAGTATCATCACCAATCATTGGTGCAACATAAACCTCATCAAGACAATATGAACAGTCAGGATGAACAGATCCCAAATGTGCACGAAACCGAGGTTCCCATTTGGCAAAGTCACTGAACTTCATCAATCTTGGACATTTAGAATGTGAACCTATCTCGGTATCAAGTTGCAACATTTGTTGCATCAACATATTCTGAGACGCCAATGCATACATACCAGCCATATTTGAAAATAAACAAGTGTACAGTTATAGCGAACTACACTCTGTGTTTAACAAATCAATGAACAATGTTTAGCGAACTGTGAACAGTTGTAGCGAACTGTGAAAAGTTGTAGCGAACTGTGAACAGTTGTAGCGAACGATGAACAGTTGTAGCGAATCAATCCTTAACGAATCAAAACTTAACGAATAAGGTGAGTGTGTTAGCGAATCAAAAGTCAACCTAGCGAGTCAACTTAACGAATCACAAATAAAGTTAACGAATCACCCAAATGGCGAAACAGATAACGAATGTGATGAAGGTTTAACGAATCACAAGTCAACTTAACGAATTGACCACATGAATTGACCAAGTCAACTTAACGAATTGATCACACGAATTGACCAAGTCAACTTAGCGAATTACTAAGGAGTTCTTAGCGAATTAAGATAACGAATCAGCTACAGTTGATAGCGAATCAACCCTATAGCGAATTATACTATAACGAATCAGGTTGTAACAACCGTTTGTAACAAACTTGTTTCCTTTATGCCACGTGGTAAAAAGTTGTTATGGCACAAATTCCAAGACAAACACGTGTCAAACGAATCAGTTATCTAGTTAACGAACTAGATAACACGAATTGATTAACTCACACGAATCAGTTAGCGAACTAATTAGCGAATGGCAATAACTGACAGCGAATCAAATTAAAGACATAGCGAATCGCTTGAAACTTTATAACGAATCGCATTCATCTTCAAATCTTCAAACATTCAAAAACAATTTTCCAGAAATATGAAGATCAAACCCAGAAACTTATCAATTCCAGATTCGTAATACTCACTCAATTCTTAACCAAACTTAACAAATAATATACCAAAATCTTCGTAATCACAACGCGAATTCAACTCAACACATCTCGTAACCGATTATCACAATACACGAACCAATTTCAATCAAAACTAATCCCCTTTTTACGAACTCAAACCGAAAACACAATAACCTTTCAAATCCAATCCACAATCCAATTCCACTTAATTGAACATCAATAATACCTTAACCAAACCAGATTCACTCTAATCCATCCAAATTCAATTCAAATCAACTCAAATCGATTCAAAATCAATCCAAACAGAAAATAAACACAAAAAAATATAACAATAACAATCAAACTGATGTGTAGTGAAACACACTTACTTTCCGTATCATTTTTATCATGTTTTAATTACTTTTTAGTTTAATTGTTAAGTTTTATGGTTTGTTCATGCTTAATATTACAAATATAATTGTTTACTTGTAGGTTGTGAAGTTTGGTGGAAAAAAGAGTTAAATTGAAGAGTTTAGGGGCCTAATTGTGCAACTTTCAAACTTATAAGTCAAGGCCCGACCCAAGCCCACTTCTTAAAAGCCTTTTATATTATTATATTTAATTAATAACAAGAGTAATCAGCCATTCATTAGCCAACATCCCCACCTTCCTCCAGTATATCACTGGCAGTCCTTCGTGAGTGCGGCACGCACCTTTTTGTTTGTTTCGGAGCCGTTTTGGCAGGGCGTACAAACCCGAAATTAAAAACCCTAATTCCTTCTACAAGTCCAATCGGACTTCAGCAGCCAAAAGAAGAAAGAAAAAAGAGAAGAAGGAGGCGGCTGAGGTGATTGTGGCGGCTGGAGAGGAAGAAGAACATCAAGGGGGATCTTGTGCAGCTGCTAGGCATCTTATACATCATAAATCTCAGCCATAAACCCTAAGTAATTGATCTTAAACTTTGGTTATTGTTCAAGAACCCTAACTTTGTTGAATTGATCTTTTGTTTTGGATTGTTTTGCAAGTGATTGATAGTTTGACTTGTGATTGATTGTGTTTGAATCTTGAATGAGTTTGATCATGTTTATGTTGATTTTATGATGTTTTTCTTAAGTATGCTTGGCTGTCCAAAATCAATGTTAGGCTAAACTTGCTTGTTCTACCTAGGATAGATGATTGTTGTGTAGTTTAGACTTGTATAATGGATTGTTAATGTTCAAGACTTGAATTATTGATGTAAAGTTTAACTAAACCATAAATTAGATTGTGTGTGATGGCTGTGTTTTATGTTTTATTACTTATAATCCTCTTGCATTAGTTAATTGAATTAGTTTTGATTAATTGATTGCTTGTTAGACTCTTGACTTGGTGTTAGGGTTTATTTGCGGGGTGTACAACCGTAGGGATAAGTGGGTTATATAAATCATCTAAAATCAGTTAAAATACACCTTCTTTGAGACCGAGAGGTGATAAGAAGTAATATTGTCTCGTTGCTTTTACTTGTTAGAATTAAGACCGCGTGAGAGCGGGTTTTTGTCTTGTCAAGTTTGAGTGTTTATGTGCAATTAGTTGGTTTAATTTGGGTTAAGTTAAATTGTTCCTCTATCCTTGGTGGCATAGTATTTGTCTCCATTAGGATAGTGTGTTAATGAGACCGAGAGGAGAGTCGTCATTTGAACACGTTAATAATTGTTTTTCCGGTTTATTCTTTAAAATCAACTAAAACAAGTTAGAGTTTGTTAGAGAGACTGAGAGGTAATTTGACTTTCTTAAACAAGTTTTAGTTGTGTCATCTTTTATAATCGGTGTCGTGAATATTTTCAATCCGTTGTCTTGTTATTTCTATCAACATGATTCATTCCAAGGTAGACGTCTTTATATATTGAATTTAAACCAAAGTTTTCAAAGTTTTGTCAAAAGTTTTCATTCAGTTAAGTTAAGTAGTTAAAATAAATTCTAAAATAAATTAATTAAATATTTTGGTGAGTCTTGGTTAGAGTTTCGTAATTATAAACGTTTTCACGTGTCTTCGAGTTCGATATCCGGACTTTCTTCATCTGTGCTATACGCGACCGGTACACTTGCCGTTTGTGTGAACTAGGATAGATTGTTTGGTTTGTAAAGCTTAGTTGCGACTTGTGTTTTATTTATATATATATTTTCCCACATCAAGTTTTTGGCGCCGTTGCCGGGGAAACGGTTAGAGGCGTATTAAGAACGACTCGAGTTAAGATTTGCCTTGTTTACTACTTGTCTTTCATATTTGTTTTGTTTGTTAGTTTAAAATAGTTTAGCTAATTAATATTTCTTTTATTTATTTTAATAGTTGTATGCGACGTAGTCGATCTCTAGGACCACCAGAAGTTGATAGATTTCCCGAACCAGAGATAGAGCTTCTTGAGAGACGTCGTACAAAACCGTCTTCCAGATCATCTACATCCGTCGGTAATACGTTTTCTTCTCCTACTTTTTCTGAACCCGTCAATAGGGATAGGATTATGGGCGACGCGAATCCACTACCGAGGAGGACAGTTGCAGACCGGGCCCGTCCGGTCGATGCTGGCGCGAGATCCAGCATTGCTCCACCAGCTATAGGAGTTCAAACGACTTGGCAGATTCCATCTAACGTTCTGAACACGATTGCTCATTCTGCTCAGTTTCACGGGTTGCTCCACGAGAACCCGCATTCTCATCTCACTCGTATTGCACGTATCTGCGACACGTTTCATCTTGCCGGCGTATCCGAAGACGCCATAAAACTCCGAATCTTTCCGTTCTCACTCGTTGATCATGCGAGTCTGTGGCTTGAGTCCCTCCCACAGGGATCCATTGCTACTTGGGCTGCCATGCAGACCCAATTTCTTGAAAAATACGATCCTCCGGCTAAGGCCGCTCGTTTGCGTAACCAGATTCATTCTTTCCGGATAGAGGACACCGAGAGCTTCTACGAGGCGTGGGAAAGGTTCAAAAATCTACTTGCTTTATGTCCAAACCACGGCCTACAAGACTGGGCGGTTGTTGAGAAGTTCTACAACGGAGTGACGTACGCAACTCAGAGTATGCTCGAAACAGCTGCAGGAGGTAACCTACTAACGACGAAAGATACGGATGAGTGCATTGCCTTGTTTAACGGTTTAGCCATGAGTGGATACCAACGACCACCAGGTAAGAGCACCAAAACCGTCGATTCCCTATCACGCGGCATGCATTCGGTCGACACGAGCACCGCACTTGCGGCACAAGTTGAAGCGTTAGCATAGATCGTGAAGGACTTGCAGGTGAAAAGTAAGTTATGCGAGATTTGTAGAGGGGGACACGATACCGTTCAATGCCCCGTAGGTTTCCAGGAGGAGGCAGTCGACTTCGTTAATAATCCAAACCGAAATCAACATCCTTTCAATTCTTATAATTCGAGGTGGAGAGATAACCAAAATTCCAACTGGAGGAACGGAAATCAGTCCGGCTTCCAGCAACGTCAGAGCCTATTCCAGGATTCCGGTGAGGGACCGAGTAGTGGGGAGAAGAAGCCCACGTTAGAGGAGATGATGGCACAGCAGACACAGATGCTGTCGCAACTCATGACTCGAGAGGACTCCCGTCACAAAGAAACTCAAGAGAAATTCCGGGAGCACGAGTCATTCATGAGAAATCAAGGAGCGTCAATTCAAAATCTTGAGCGTCAGATGGGAGAGATAGCAAGTCGTCTAAATGAAAGGTCGCCAGGTACACTTCCAAGTAACACTGAACAAAATCCGAAGGCGTTCGCGAAGGCTGTGACGACAAGGAGCGGTGCGGGGGCACGTAGCGAGCCCGTGATTCAAGAGGCGACGAGAGGAGTCATTAACGAGCCTGCGGTAGATGTAGAGGAGCAGGTAGACGAGGAGATTCAGTTGGAATCTCCACCGGCCAAGGTGCATCAGAGGCACAGCCCCGGAAGTTCAGTACAGGCCGAGAACCAACCATTACCCAGCACACCACCGAGAGTCTACAAACCTAGACTCCCATTTCCCGGGAGAGTCGCAGGGATAGAGACGAGGAGCAAAACTCCAAATTTCTTGATCTTTTGAAGCAACTTCATCTTAATATTCCTTTCCTTGAGGCACTTACGCAAATGCCCAAATACGCAAAGTTTCTTAAGGATATTCTTTCGAACAAAGAGAAGTTAGCCGAAGTCTCTTCCATTCCTCTAAGTGTTGGTTGCTCTGCAGTCTTGCAGAGAAAGTTACCAAAAAAGATGTCCGATCCTGGGAGTTTCACAATTCCCTGCATCTTGAGTGATAATACGGTCGTCCATGCGCTGGCAGATCTTGGTACCAGTATTAATCTCATGCCGTATTCCGTGTATCGCAAGTTGGGACTAGGCGAACCGAGGCCTACCCGTATGAGTATCCAGCTTGCTGATCGTTCTGTGAAATACCCCCGAGGGGTGGTCGAGAACATGCTTGTTCGTGTCGACAAGTTCATCTTCCCGGTGGACTTTGTCATCCTGGACATGAACGATGACGATAGTGTCCCACTCATCTTGGGCCGACCATTCCTTGCCACTGCACAGGCATTGATTGATGTCTGCGAGGGTAAATTAATTTTAAGAGTTGGGGATGAGAACGTCACCTTTGACGTTCGACAGTCACTAAAACACCCCAAGTCTGCTGATGACTCCTTATACTTCATTGATACCATCATGGAGCATGTCGGGGAGTTTTTCAGTGAAATTTGTGGAGGATCTGCCTCCGACACCCAGATTCTCGATAGGGAGATTCCGGAGATTGAAATGGTTGCCGTAACCAATCAGTCCTTAAATGACGACACCGAGTCGCGTACCCCTGAATCTGGCGTGTCTGCTGAGATCGTACGAGACGATCCGATAGACCGACCTTCGGTCAAGAGTCCTCCTCTTTCCTTAGAGCTTAAGGATTTACCTTCCCACCTTGAGTATGCTTTTCTAGATGAAGAGAGGAAGCTTCCGGTTATTATTGCATCTGCGTTGACCGAGGTCGAGAAGGAGAAGTTGTTGAGGGTGCTACGAGAGCACAATGAGGCTATTGCTTGGAAGATTATCGACATCAAGGGTATCAACCCTTCGTTCTGCACTCATAAAATCCTCATGGAGGAAAATTTCAAAACTGTCGTCCAGCCGCAACGGCGGCTTAATCCGAAAAAGGCAAGAGGTCGTAAAGAAGGAGATCATTAAACTCCTTGATGCGGGGATCATTTTCCCCATTTCTGATAGTGCTTGGGTGAGTCCAGTCCAAGTGGTTCCTAAAAAGGGTGGCATGACTGTCGTCACCAACGAGAGGAACGACCTTATTCCCACGAGGACTGTGACGGGATGGCGAGTCTGCATTGACTATCGCCGATTAAATGATGCCACCAGGAAAGACCACTTCCCTCTCCCATTCATTGATCAGATGTTAGAGCGTTTAGCAGGTCAGCAGTACTACTGCTTCCTAGATGGTTTCTCCGGGTACTTCCAGGTTCTGATAGCTCCCGACGACCAGGAGAAAACCACTTTCACCTGCCCTTACGGAACGTTTGCTACAAACGTATGCCGTTCGGACTTTGTAACGCTCCGGCCACATTCCAGAGGTGTATGGTGGCCATTTTCCATGATATGATCGAGGACTCCATGGAAGTGTTCATGGATGATTTTTCCGTATTTGGGAGTTCCTTCGATCATTGTTTATCAAATCTCGAGAGGATGATGTCCCGCTGCATTGACACCAACCTAGTCCTTAACTGGGAAAAATGTCATTTCATGGTTCGCGAGGGCATTGTTCTAGGTCATCGAATCTCAAGTGCGGGGATAGAGGTTGACCAGGCAAAGGTCGAGACCATTTCTAATCTTCCCCCGCCTACTTCTGTGAGATCAGTTCGTAGCTTCCTAGGTCATGCTGGGTTCTACTGCCGGTTCATCAGCGATTTTTCTAAAATCTCGAGACCCATGACCAAACTTTTGGAGAAGGATGCTCCATTTATTTTTTCTGAGCAGTGTATCGAGGCGTTTGATCTTCTAAAAGACAAACTAGCTAACGCCCCGATCATGGTTGCTCCCGACTGGTCGTTACCATTCGAGTTGATGTGTGACGCAAGCGACTTCGCAGTCGGAGCGGTTCTTGGACAACGAAAGGATAAACATTTCCATCCGATCTATTATGCGAGCCGGACCTTAAATAGCGCACAGGAAAGCTATACCACCACCGAAAAAGAGCTTTTAGCTGTGGTGTTCGCTTTCGACAAATTTAGGTCCTATCTGGTTTTGTCCAAAACGATTGTTTATTCGGATCATGCCGCTATTAGATATCTTTTCAGCAAGCAGGATGCTAAGCCTCGTCTTATCCGATGGATCCTGTTGCTGCAAGAGTTCGATATAGAGATCCGTGATAAAAAGGGGGCCGAGAATGTGGTGGCTGATCATCTTTCACGACTAGAGGGAGTTGATTCAGGAGATTCAGGAGTTAGGATCGACGATCGTTTTCCGACGGAGAGTCTGATGTTCGTTACTGCACAAGAGGAAGGTTTTCCATGGTTTGCTGATTTCGCGAACTATCTTGCTGACGGATACCTCCCAAAGATTCCTTACCAGCAAAAGAAGAAATTCTTTGCTGACATCAAATTTTACCTTTGGGACGATCCATATCTTTTCCGCATTGGTGCTGATCAGCTTATTAGGAGGTGTGTAGATGTCAAGGAAGGATGGCAAATTTTGAGCCATTGTCATGTGGGACCGACTGGAGGTCACCACGGTGTGAGTTCTAGGGCAAAGAAAGTCTTTGATTCTGGTTTTTACTGGCCGTCTATCTTTAAGGATGCTCACCTGTTCGTTAAGAGTTGCGATCGTTGCCAGCGTGTCGGCAACATTTCTTCGCGAAACGAAATGCCCCGGAATTCCATTCAAGTTTGTGAGGTTTTTGATATATGGGGTATTGATTTCATGGGACCGTTTCCATCCTCGCGCGGAAACAAATACATACTCGTGGCCGTCGATTACGTCTCTAAGTGGGTTGAGGCCAAAGCTCTACGCACCAATGATGCCCGAGTGGTAGTCCGTTTTCTGAAAAATCTATTTGCTCGTTTTGGAGTTCCGAAAGCCTTGATCAGTGATCTAGGTACTCACTTCTGCAACTCGCAGATGGAAAAGGCGTTGAAGCGTTATGGGGTCACCCATCGGCTTGCGACCGCCTACCACCCACAGACTAGTGGGCAAGTAGAAGTTAGTAATCGGGGAATCAAACGTATTCTCAAGAAAACGGTTGGTTCAAATCGTCGGGATTGGTCCGACAAATTAGATGACGCTCTATGGGCCTTCCGTACAGCCTACAAGACTCCGACTGGTTCCACACCATTTCGGATGATTTATGGGAAGGCCTGTCATCTTCCTGTTGAATTGGAACACCGTGCTTCATGGGCCCTTCAAAGGGTTAATCTGGATTTACCCACCGCAGAGGGTAATCGTTTCCATCAATTACACGAATTAGAGGAGCTCCGGGATCACGCATATGCACAATCATTTCGGTATAAGGAGCATATGAAGGAACTGCATGACAGGAAATTGAAGGGTAATAAGCAGTTCAAGTGTGGGGATAAGGTTTTACTGTATAACTCACGATTGAGGTTATTCCCGGGAAAGTTGAAATCCCGATGGTCGGGACCGTTCACGGTCACTGAGGTTTTTCCGTATGGCACGATTGAGATACAAGATCGAAGCGGGAAGTTTAAGGTGAACGGCCATAGATTGAAGCACTACATTGGAGAGCCGATAACTGAACAGACAGTCGAGGTGTTCTACCTTGACTCATTCACCGAGAAATAGTCGTGATGGATGCATCACTCGGGAAACAGCCCGAGTTGTAGAGTTTGTATTATGATTCCCTTTACTTTCTGTTTTTATTTGTTCTATTTATAAAAACATAAAAATACAAAAAAATAAATATTTAATAAAAATCAAATCAAAAAAATTAAAAAATTCAAAAACACAAAAA
Organism: Bidens hawaiensis; assembly: GCF_021521415.1. Classification (NCBI taxonomy): domain Eukaryota; kingdom Viridiplantae; phylum Streptophyta; class Magnoliopsida; order Asterales; family Asteraceae; genus Bidens; species Bidens hawaiensis. Next base: position 1,181,488 of record NW_027491433.1, read on the forward strand.
TATGTTATATTTCTTATGTTTCTGTTTTCTGTTTTGTACGCCGCTACATGCGAGCGAGTTTGAGTTGTTACAGGTATTATTATGCGCATAGTAGCTCTAATGGCGTTTTGGAACTGGTTCACCCGAGGTTGCGGCCGCGAATGAAATGCTATACGGTCGTTGGTTCGAGTCATACACAGCCGATGAAGAATCTGCATCAAAACCAGGGGAGTAACCCGTTCTCTATTTTAATTTCTGTTCTTTAAAGTTTTAATTTTATGCTTTACGTTTTATTTTTATTTTATTTCTTTTCCTTGTTCTCATCGAGGACGATTTCGTTCTAAGTGTGGGGATGGGAATTTATTTTACTTAGTTGTAGAAAAAAATATAATAAAAAAAATAATAATAATAAATAAAAAGTTTTCACTTGTTTTTTGTTTTCGTACGTTGTTTAAAATTAAAAATATATATATATATATATATATATATATATATATATATAAAAAGAAATAAAATATAAAATAAAAATGTCCCTTGTTTTTAGTTTCTTTTGCATTAAAGTGGGAGATGATGATATTTATCGGAAATCAGTTTTTCAAACTACTAATAATATGAGATAAATAAAAGAAAACGCACTTAACTTGGGATGTGTCGGTAGGCTCAGCCTTGAAAATGAAAGAGCAAATTTGATAAAACGGTTAAACGGAAATCTTTTGTGGGTAAAGCGTTTTGTCCGTGGAAAATAAGCAATGAAAGGTCGGGCCACACTCAAGCCTCAAATTTTGGTATGAAAAAGTGGAAGTATCATGAGTTTTTAAAAATCTGAATACGTTATCATATGATGCTTGGGTAGGTTTAACGTTAGAGTATGCCGTGTAGCCTGTGATATAAATCTTAAAATGCTAGCTTAGTGTTTTACACCTCATCGGCGTATGGTTTTATAACCTTAAATCCTGTATTGATGGGATGCTTCGGGTCCGGAGACCATGGGTCTGTATGCAATCTATTTAGCTGGGTATTCACAATTCCTAAGTGGGGTTGTGTATATTTAAAATAAAGCCAAAGAGCAAACCCTTATAAGTCTATAAACATGATCACAAAGAGTACGAAAGTACAAATACACTACAGACTTGATCATCCACGCTGTTAGTCATGTGGGGTCCCCTTGCTCGCGTCTCATTACCATTAAGAAACAGACCCCAAGGGAGACGCTACATGTAAGCCCTACAGATAAAATTTTGCATACTCACCTATGGTGAAGGATTTGGGGTATTGCTTGATAATGGGGGTATGTCATGTTGTGGGGAGCACTAGCTATAAATAATTGAACCTTAATCATATCTAATGGCTGCTTGGTAGACTTTAATGCTTAAGCTTAGGTGGATAAACAATACCCTTGATCGTCTTAACTATTCATAAATATTGAGCAACAAAGTTTTAATTCTGCTAATTTTGAGGTTTAAGTCAAGTTGGGGTGGTCTGGTCCGGTAAAAGCAGAAAATAAGCAGGTCTTAATTGCGTAAACCACTAAGTAATATTATTGTCGGATCTTATTTGTCCCGGTAAAGATTAAGGCATGGGTTTAGGTGGACAACAATATTGATGATCGCGGTTTTTGCGTTTTTCTGAGCTTTAAAATATAACCTATATGTTTGATTTAACTTTGATTTTCCGATTCTGATCCAACTGCATTGGACTTTTTCAGGGACGAAAAAGGTTTAAGTGTGGGGATGTTTGATGTGTAGTGAAACACACTTACTTTCCGTATCATTTTTATCATGTTTTAATTACTTTTTAGTTTAATTGTTAAGTTTTATGGTTTGTTCATGCTTAATATTACAAATATAATTGTTTACTTGTAGGTTGTGAAGTTTGGTGGAAAAAAGAGTTAAATTGAAGAGTTTAGGGGCCTAATTGTGCAACTTTCAAACTTATAAGTCAAGGCCCGACCCAAGCCCACTTCTTAAAAGCCTTTTATATTATTATATTTAATTAATAACAAGAGTAATCAGCCATTCATTAGCTAACAAACCCAAAATTAAAAACCCTAATTCCTTCTACAAGTCCGATCGGACTTCAGCGGCCAAAAGAAGAAAGAAAAAAGAGAAGAAGGAGGCGGCTGAAGTGATTGTGGCGGCTGGAGAGGAAGAAGAACATCAAGGGGGATCTTGTGCAGCTGCTAGGCATCTTATACATCATAAATCTCAGCCATAAACCCTAAGTAATTGATCTTAAACTTTGGTTATTGTTCAAGAACCCTAACTTTGTTGAATTGATCTTTTGTTTTGGATTGTTTTGCAAGTGATTGATAGTTTGACTTGTGATTGATTGTGTTTGAATCTTGAATGAGTTTGATCATGTTTAAGTTGATGTTTATGATGTTTTTCTTAAGTATGCTTGGCTGTCCAAAATCAGTGTTAGGCTAAACTTGCTTGTTCTACCTAGGATAGATGATTGTTGAGTAGTTTAGACTTGTATAATGGATTGTTAATGTTCAAGACTTGAATTATTGATGTAAAGTTTAACTAAACCATAAATTAGATTGTGTGTGATGGTTGTGTTTTATGTTTTATTACTTATAATCCTCTTGCATTAGTTAATTGAATTAGTTTTGATTAATTGATTGCTTGTTAGACTCTTGACTTGGTGTTAGGGTTTATTTGCGGGGTGTACAACCGTAGGGATAAGTGGGTTATATAAATCATCTAAAATCAGTTAAAATACACCTTCTTTGAGACCGAGAGGTGATAAGAAGTAATATTGTCTCGTTGCTTTTACTTGTTAGAATTAAGACCGCGTGAGAGCGGGTTTTTGTCTTGTCAAGTTTGAGTGTTTATGTGCAATTAGTTGGTTTAATTTGGGTTAAGTTAAATTGTTCCTCTATCCTTGGTGGCATAGTATTTGTCTCCATTAGGATAGTGTGTTGATGAGACCGAGAGGAGAGTCGTCATTTGAACACGTTAATAATTGTTTTTCCGGTTTATTCTTTAAAATCAACTAAAACAAGTTAGAGTTTGTTAGAGAGACTGAGAGGTAATTTGACTTTCTTAAACAAGTTTTAGTTGTGTCATTTTTTATAATCGGTGTCGTGAATATTTTAAATCCGTTGTCTTGTTATTTCTATCAACATGATTCATTCCTAGGTAGACGTCTTTATATATTGAATTTAAACCAAAGTTTTCAAAGTTTTGTCAAAAGTTTTCATTCAGTTAAGTTAAGTAGTTAAAATAAATTCTAAAATAAATTAATTAAATATTTTGGTGAGTCTTGGTTAGAGTTTCGTAATTATAAACGTTTTCACGTGTCTTCGAGTTCGATATCCGGACTTTCTTCATCTGTGCTATACGCGACCGGTACACTTGTCGTTTGTGTGAACTAGGATAGATTGTTTGGTTTTTATAGCTTAGTTGCGACTTGTGTTTTATTTATATATATATTTTCGCACATCACAAACCAAGCGAATTGAGCCCCGAAAGCTCTGATACCACTTGTTTGATCCCGTTTATAATCATTCTAATCAATATATATAATAACTTAGATCTAATCCAGATCTATATGTTAATATTAATTATCCGGATCTAACTCTCTAATACGTTAGTTTGATTGCTATTAGTATGTAGTATATATTATCAGTATGTTTATTGTGAAGCTTGAGAGAGAGAGAGAGAGTACTTTAAATTTTTCTGAATAATATTAATTCTCTCAAAACTTCAACCTGTACAAGTGAACAGTGGTTCACTAATTATAGAAGACGATCTGGTTCGCTAACATCCCCTAGCGAACCAGCATCCCCTTCGTTAAATAAATTAACTTAACGAACCACCCCCTGATTTGTTAACATCCCCTAACGAATCAGGAGGGAATACAATATAATGTTCTAGTTCGCTAACATTCCTAGCGAACTAGACTTAACCTTAACGAACTAGTCTTAGTTCGCTAACATTCCTAGCGAACTAGACTCAAACATAACGAATTAGTCTAAATAAACATTAAATATTACATTTAAATATTAAATAAACTTTAATGATAATTACAAATACTCTAGACGCAAAACCGTGCACTAACAGAGGTCATTCACAATTGCCAAGAATATTTCAAGGATGGGCTTCCACCTTTCTCCATCTTTGTATTTAAACCTCTCAATCTATTGCTTGAGCCTTTGCTTCTTTATGTTCTTGAGCTCAGTGTTTCCCTCGAACATTTCAAGAATTGCATCATACATTGCCTTTGATGTAGGATGATGTGTAACCTTGGTAAGTATTTCCCAAGACAGTCCTAGCTTAACCATTGCTAAAGCCCAATCATCCACTTTCCTCAACCTATCTCTTAAAGCACCAGTAGCAACTGCACCATCAGTAGCTTGTGGTCCATTTCGGATTGAGTCCCACATGTCTACATCATTGTAGCACACAGCCGCTTCAAATAGAACTTTCCATTTGATGAAGTTTTCCTGCCCATAAAGTCTAGGTATTTTGTTTGTGGACACTTCTTGTTCTTCAAAACCAGACATTTTGGTTGTTTGAAAAACAGAAACAGAGTAAAAATTAAGTTTTCAAATGAAAATAATCAGATCTGACTATCAAATCCTCAGATTTGATGAATCTGGTCCAATTGGAACAAGAAATGATAATAAAGATGTAAACTTTAACTAAATAAAGAAAAGAAAACACCGGATGTTTGTAGATCTGGATGGAAAAGAAGAAAAGAGCAGCTGACGCCTCTATCCAATGGAACAGTGCTTTGCTTACGTCATTGTTCTTCTTCAGATCATCAATCAGCAACAATTTCTTTACTCAAATCAGCAATCAGCAATCAACAAGCTCTAATACCACTTGTCGGTCCCGAATAATCACTCAATACTCAATAACAATGTCATAACCCACACATATTGTGTCGACAAGAAGGTTAATGACAGATTGCTAAATAAGGAAAGATTCTTGTTTGTAAACGGCGGAATCAGAAACAAATAAGATTTGTTGCTAAGAGTTTAATAATTGTAACAAACACGAACAATAACTCAAAAGATTTCCATTTATATAAAGCGATTCATACAAATGATAATCGATTAGGGTTTCTTGTCGGAATGTATATTCAATGATAACCTAGGACAACCGTCACACTCAATTAGAATATTCGTTCTAATCCAAACAGTGTAAAGTGGCAAATCCGTAGGAGGCGTGCCCTAAAATATTCTATTTATAGGCCTGCCACCTCCTGACAGCTGTCATTCCTTCTAGAAACCCTAATTATTGACACATATTCAAATTACATATTCAAAACTATACGAAGTGTAAAAACAGGTCTTCCGGGCAGAATTTGTATCACTTGTCTTTTCCGAGTATGCTCGGTGCCTTTTGCCCTATGAGTAAACCTGGTAACCTTCAAGTATGTTCGGGAACAATTCCCGGGTAGACTTTACTTTCAACCAGCAGACTTCAGTCTTCTTGATCATATCCATCTTTGCCTGATATGATCCAACGAGCAAACTTGTTCTTCTAATGGTCCTATCAACTCCTTGCTAGTGAATAGCTTATGAGAAAGGCAATGTGTGCTTGGATACACTGTAGCTTGCCTGAGTTGAACCTTGCCCGATGTGTCCTTAGGATAATTCATAACGTTCATCAAGCGTGCTCGGACCATTGTTTATTAAAGAATACCTTGCTAGATCTTCCAAGTGCTTGGCTTCAAAAGCTTGGTTAGACCAAGGGTCTGCTAGGAAGCAAACTGTGCTCGGCCATAAAGAACAACCCTGCTTGACATAGTGAACCCTGCTTGGATATTCACTAAAGAAAATTTCTTGAAGATAACTCTGCCCGATAGGCAAAATATCGTGCCCGGCTAAGTAAAACCCTGCTAGGATGTCCAAGTGTGCTTGGTTTCATACTTAGAGATTTCTGAGGAGGTTGAGAAGATTCCAATGTGTGCTTGGATACACTGTAGCTTGCCTGAGTTGAACCTTGCCCGATGTGTCCTTAGGATAATTCTTAACGTTCATCAAGCGTGCTCGGACCATTGTTTATTAAAGAATACCTTGCTAGATCTTCCAATTGCTTGGCTTCAAAAGGTTGGTTAGACCAAGGGTCTGCTAGGAAGCAAACTGTGCTCGGCCATAAAGAACAACCCTGCTTGACATAGTGAACCCTGCTAGGATATTCACTAAAGAAGATTTCTTGAAGATAACTCTGCCAGATAGGCAAAATATCATGCCCGGCTAAGTAAAACCCTGCTAGGATGTCCAAGTGTTCTCGGTTTCATACTTAGCGATTTATGAGGAGGTTGAGAAGATTCCAATCTTCCTTATACATCGGTTAGGTCAAATCTTTGACTCAACATGGTGGTAACTCAACAACACAATTATGACTACACAAACTATAAGTCACTTTTGTTTCTTTTCGTTTGCTTCTTCTAGCCACGTGAGTTTAGCATAAACAAACGAACGTGAACGAAACTTATAGTTCATTTAATTGAACGAACAATGTCTTGCCATTCCATTTATGTTTGTTAGTTTCCGCTTGTTTATTTTATGTATGTCCGTCTATGCATTCTGTTGGGTCTACTTTTGGTGGTTTGTACTTAGTTCTATGTTAATTAGTTTTGGTTTTGGATTATGTATGTAAACTGAGATCCTTTAAGGATCTCGGTGGGCTTTGGGCTTTATGTTGGGCTTGGTTGTTAGCTATTATATATATATAGAATATGTGTATAGGGTTTCGGCTGGCCGTTCACATTGTTATTGTGGTGAACGAATTTGTGTAATCAAGTGCTTAAGCACCCGACGTTGATACAACGTGTGTTTTGAAGCATCTTCCTGTGTTCTTTATATATTTACTTGTTTATCTTGAATCACCTTACGATATATTCCGCAATATCGTTGAGGTGTGTTGATATCATATTGAAAGATCCATTTATGCGACTTACAATTGGTATTAGAACCTTTTGAACCATTCAAGGCTCAGGTTTGATATCAACGATTCAAGATTTTGGTGTTTTTGGTGTTTTAGATTGGTTTTTCCGGTGAACAGTGGATCCGGGAAGAAGGAGTATTATTGGCTATAGATCTGGTATTTTTGGAAACAATTTAAATCCCATCAATCTAGGGATTTAGTTGTTGCTCATAATATTTTAGTCAAACGAGTTCTCGGGTGCCCTTAGTTGTAATTCACAGTTTTCGGCTAGATTTGATCGTTCTCGGCTATCATACAAGGGTTTTCGGCCAAGTTTGATCGTTTTCGGCTTAAGACTAGTGTTCTCGGTAAAAAATAAATGTTCTCGGCCAATATTAAGCCTTCTAGGTCAAAATTGTGGGTTCTCTGTCAACGTTCACTGTTCTCGGTCAACGATTGGTTTTTTGGTTAACACATACTGTAATTTAAATTTCGGCATGATAGACCTTACTTGGGCTTTGATTTCTGGGCTATAGAACATTTGGACTAACTAAACTGAAATGGATCAAATAGTTAGTACTAATGGATCATCTAATGCTTATCTTCATCAAGAACTGGATTCCATTATGGGAACCACTACTCGCGTACCCCGTATGCTGTCTCATGAGGGGTTTAGCGAGTGGAAATTTAAATTCGAGTAATATGTTAAGATGAAAGATGCCAAATTTTGGAGAAGCATAGTTAGGGGTCCCCAAGTCATCACTTACCAACGTGAGAATTCTACGAAAATTGCTGTGAAACCTGTTGCAATGTATGATGATGATGACCTTGCTAAAATAGAAGAGGATGAAAAGGCACTTTCACTTTGACTATGGCAGTCTCACCTGAGATTGCCCTAGGTTTTAGAGAACTGCAATCGGCTAAGGAACCGTGGGAAGCATTGATGGAGGTGTATGAAGGAAATGAAGACATGAAGAGAAATCGTCAAGATCTGTTACGACAAAAATTTAAAATGTTTAATCATGTTCTGGGAGAGTCTTTAGAAACTTAGCTTCATAGGATTATAGCTCTTGTGACTAAGATGAGATCTTCTAGCATCAATTTAACAGCTGCTGAAACAAACAATAAGTTGGTGAACTCATTGCCTCAAAGTTTGGATATGAATGTTGCAGTTATTAAGAAGACGAAAGACCTCAACAAGCTAACACTACTTGAGGTCATGGATATCATCAAGGCATGTGACATGGATGACAAACAACATGCTATAAATCAAGCAAACTCCTACAGAGCAGCTCGTTACAGTGTTGCCTCTAATAATGCACTCATCTCATAAGACAACTTCTCCATGTTCAAGACTACTCAGGGACAACAGAAATTTCAACCTCAAGCCAACTTCTCAAAGTTTAAATCCACTCAGGGTCAATTCTCTCATGTCTCATCACAACCAGCACCAGTGTTCTTCGCTAAACATGGTCAATCTCCTGCTATTAATGCTCAGTCTCAATCGTCTAGTGTTTCTCCCAGTCAGAATTCCAGTCAGATTCCCGCTATTTCAAAAGAAAATCAAGAGAACATCGCTTTAATGGCGGGATTCATGAACTGTTACAATGCTTTCCTTGTGGGAGATTTGGTTCAACCTGTAGTGGCTGCTGAGCTTGATCAAATTCACCCAGATAATGTAGAAGAAATAGATATCTCTTGGCAAATCGTCATGGCAGTATTTCGGGCCAAGAAATTCACTAAGAGAACAGGAAGAAATAATTGGAATGTACCAAATAAATATGTCGGTCCCAAATAATCACTCAATACTCAATAACAATGTCATAACCCACACATAATGTGTCGACAAGAAGGTTAATGACGGATTGTAAACGGCGGAATCAAAAACAAACAAGATTTGTTGCTAATAGGTTAATAATGGTAACATACACGAACAATAACTCAAAAGATTTCCATTTATATAAAGTGATTCATACAAATGATAATCGATTAGGGTTTCTTGTCGGAATGTATATTCAATGATAAACTAGGACAGCCGTCACACTCTAACGGGAATATTCATTCTTATCCAAAGAGTGTAAATGCAAATCCGTATTCCTTCTCGTCAGGAGGCGTGCCCTAAAATATTCTATTTATAGGCCTGTCACCTCCTAACAACTGTTATTCCTTCTAGAAACCCTAATGATTGACACATATTCAAGAACTATACTAAGTGTAGAAACAAGTCTTCCGGGCAGACTTTGTATCACATGTCTTTTCCGAGTATGCTCGGTGACTTTTGTCCTACAGTAAACCTGGTAACCTTCAAGTGTATTTGGGAACAGTTCCCAGGTAGACTTTACTTTCACCAAGCAGACTTTAGTCTTCTTGACCATATCCAACTTGGCCCGATATGATCCAACGAGCAGACTTGTTCTTCTAATGGTCCTATCAACTCCTTGCTAGTAAATAACTTATTAGAAAAGCAATGTGTGCTTGGTTACACTGTATCTTGTGTGAGTTGAACCTTGCCCGATGTGTCCTTAGGATAATCTTAACGTTCATCAGGCGTGCTCAGACCATTTTTTATTAAAGAATACCTTGTGTAACACCCCGCAACCGCAGCGGAAACGTAAACGGGATGCGACAGACACCTCTGATATCAACCACATTGTTTATAAAGAAAACTGAATGCATTAATATACTTCAAAATTACATTATCTCGTATTTCATTACCGTCTAGGTGATACACACATCATCCATACGATACATAACTCTATTTGTTATAATGTATCCTAACATCCTGCACGCAAATCTTACACACATCAAGCACTTAGCACGTAAGCAATCATTTCATCTTAATTGTACCTGAAAAGCATGTGAGAAAACGGGTCAACTACGAATAGTTGGTGAGTTTCACAATTTTAGTAAACCATGATAAATCCATATCATAATATACCCAGTACTGTACTCATTCCGGGGGCAATGTTAACCCGGAAACACTTCTGGGAACCCCTGGGGACACTGTTAACCCAGTACTGTACTCCCTCCGGGGGCAATGTTAACCCGGAAACACTTCCAAAGACATCTGGGGACACTGTTAACCCAGTCCTGTGCTCACTCCATACGATTCCCGTACAATCAAATATTTATAAACACACGCAAGTCCATGCGTTCAGTATGTACTTAAACATTTAAGTAGAAACATGCTTCCGCCCCGGGAAAATATTTGAAAACAATTCAGAAAAAGGGGCTCGTGAAACTCACCTTAGCACATGCAAGCAGGTAACAACAATCATTATCAATTAACACGTCCAATCTGTAATATGATCCCTACGATCGTTATTATACAATTATTGTTTATATAATCTTTAACCTTATCAATCGGTACATCTGGGGACACTGTTAACCCAGTATTGTACCTGTTCCGGGGGCAAGGTTAACCCAGAAACACTTCTCCGGACTCAGATTGTGATGTCGTTTAGAGTTCCATGGTCACAACTACTATTAGTTGTTTTTCTCGTTTTGCGTGCCTAGCACGGTTATCCGTTTTTATGTTTCAAAAATGAGTTTGGTCACACACGACCCGAAAATAGTCGTTGACTGATAATTTAATTAAAGATGTGAAATTATAGCTCGGTTTAAACGTCCCGATTGGCCGCGGGACCCGTTTCCGTCTTTGGCGTACCGGAAACTGTTAAAATAGGTTAAAATTACTCAAATCATCCGAATTATTTTTGGATGATTTATTTTTACTTGTCTAACTCATTTATATGAAAATAGCTCATTTTTAGGGTTTTTATACACCAGTCAGCTCGCTTAAGCGAACTTCACCGGTTTACGCGTTTTAACTTTAAAAGTTTGATAATTAGCACGATTAATTATCCGTTTACTCTCGGATCTTGAAATTTTGCACAAATCACTTTTTAACAGTGGGGAATTTTATAAAAATATTTCCAGAATTAATTCTTGTATTTAAAATTTATTTATCTATTTTTAAACGCCATTTAAACACTAAATATGTCGTAAATACCAAACGATCTTAGAAAAATCCCGAATTTTTCCTGGATGTCCCCTGCCATCCACATAGTCCCCTGTAATTTTTCCAGAACCAAAATCTTCTTTTACATCCCCTTTTTACCAAAACCGAGCTAGAAATCCCTAGAACTCGTTTAACCGAAAAGCCTACTTATACTTCTCCAACGGACCTCAACTTTTGTGTGTGACTTATACATGATATGAAAAGCTTATCTACAATTTTCCAGAATTTTTCATTATATTTAACTATTTTTCACCATTTTTGGACAAAACCGAGCATTAAATTCACCAAATATTCATCCTTTATCCAAAAATTACCAAAAATTCACAGAACTCTTATTTTCATGTGTAGAACATCCCTGTAAAATTTCATGATCTAACTCTAAACGACCAACAATCTGTCCAAAAATACAAACACCGACATAAACCGAATATACCTTTCGTTTTCCGCCACTACAAGCTACAAACTCGTCTTTCCGCCTTATCTACCACTAAATACAGAGCCTACAAACAACATACCACAATACCAAGAAAGTCACACTCACGATCAAGCCATTTCTTTCATGGTTACGGTTATGATACAAAAACAAAGATTTAAACCGTAAAAATTCGTTCTTGGTTCGTTTAACCCCTTTCTTGGACCAAGATCCCTTGTATAACCCGTATACATCACTTGATCATGAAAGAATCGGTTTTCATCTTTGAAACCTCATTTTCTTGCAAACAAACTCAAGAAAGGATGATGAACACGAATATAACTCGATCTTTACCTCGTTGTTCTTGCTAAAAATCTCGGTTTTTGGATGAAATTGTTGAGAGGATTGAAAGATCTTGGAGATTTTTGATGAAAAAAAGAAATGAAAGCAATGGGGATATCCCCATTTCTGATCGGTTAAGGGGAGAGGTGGGGTGGGACCCACTTCTCCATTCTTGGCCACTCATTTGGATTCTCGAAATCCGGATAATGTTTTGGATAATCTGGTTCAGTTCGTTTTTCGGTTAAATGCCTAATTTGGCTTAAAACGAGGCTAAAACGGTCGTTTTTTGGCTTAAAAATGAAATTTATATAAGACCAATTTAAGAACTTTAAAAACTTAAACCATGACATTTATTAACTTAAAACATCATATCATTAATTATTGCGCATCTTTTTCGGCTTGATCGATCGTCTCTTGCTCGGTTTGGTATTAAAGGTTTCGTTTAACGTACCGACATACATTAAATCGGAATTCTTTTTCTGTGCCGTACTTTACTTATCCCGAAGCATTAATGCTTCGTAACATCACTAAATATTATAGATATCGTCTATAATTGAACCCTAGATTCGTTCGGGTTTCAATAACTATCGATCGATTGATCGCATATTCAATACGATGAATTATATATTCACGTACAATGCATACAGTGAACCCTGTATTCTCGTATAATTACTATGGTAATTCATGTATCCGACATTAAATATGACGTAACTATTATCTACCGGTTAGGGTATACCGGGTTTCGTCGGAATCGTTACATTCTCCCCCCGTTAAGAAATTTCGTCCTCGAAATTTTACACGCCCACTAACCCCTTCCGAGAGAAAGGTGGGGGGGTTTTCCTTCAGAATTCACCCTCGCGTTACCATGTATAATCTGGTCCTCGCTGTGAATTCCACTTAATCTTAATCAATAAAGCTTGGTATGTCCAAAACTGTTTAGTTTTCCCGTCTATTATTTCTACGGAACTATTCATGATATCAAGTATGACTTCTATGAGTACCTCCATTACTAGTACTTTCATTGCCTCGTCGCTTAGGTACTTTTCAATCCGTATACATGGCAAAACATCATGTATAGTACTTATCCCCTGGAGTACTTTAATCGATAAACTAAATGACCAATCATGGAAATAGTTTCATGAGGTCCAATATATTACGGAGTTATTTTCGGTTTTGCCAAACCTCATATCACCTCTCTAAGGTGATGCCTTAAAAATGCCTTGTCACCTCTCTCAAGTGACAATGGTTTCCTTTGAAGGTTGGCATAAATCCTTTGCCAATCTCGCGCTGCTTTCAACTTATTTTAAATATTATAAATCCGATTGGTTGTTTCTCGAATCAATTCAAATCTTATGGCTTGATCGACAACCATTTTCAATTTAACAAATTGGTGATAACTACTTCACCCATAGAAAGCTTCAAGCTCTCGATGCTTCCTTCCCCTCCTTCCAATAATGGAAGTAGGATGACTATTTCGATCTGAGATCATTGAAAATGGTACTCAACGACGAGATACCATTTCCCCATCAGGAATTTGGGCGAGAATTCATTGTGGTAATCGTCATAGATTGGAATGAAATGCGATGATTGGTTAATCGATCCGCGATTACCCAATTTACCTCATGCCTTTGATATATCTTGGGAATTTGCGTCCCGAAATCCATTGTAATTTATTCCCACTATCATTGGCGAATGTTCTGTCGTTGTGGCATTCCCTAGGGTTTTCGGTATGCAGCCTTATCTCTTGCATAACTTAAATTTTCACCAACATACGTAGCCATATCTTTCTCCACACTCGGTTATTGATAAAATCCTTTCAGATATTCATATCATCAATAGTCTAATCCGATCCCGGATGTATGGAATATTTCGATCTATGCGCTTCGTCCATGATTAATTCCCGAAGGTCATGGAGGGTCGGGATCCAAACCCGATCTTTGAAACAGAGAATTTCGTCCACGCGCTGTTCGAAATTCTTCTCGTTGCCGTAAAGTTCCTCCTTTTCGCTGTTCCTCTTTCAACGCCTCACGTTGAGCGACTCGAATCAGGTCCGAAAAGTTCGACTGGACTATCATCCCTAGCGCTCGCACTCGCAATGGCTTAACCCGACCTTTCCTACTCAAAGCATCGGCTACGACGTTAGCCTTGCCGGGGTGATAACGGATGTCACAGTCATAATCGCTTAACAACCTGACCCATCTTTGTTGAGTATGAGATTGCGGTCTTTATCATCTATAAAATTTGTACATTTGTGTCGTACAAAGAATTATGAGTTGGGTAATGCTAAAAATTCTTAAATAAACCGCTGATAGTCTCCGGCTAGTCCTAAAAAATTGGCGCATTTCCTTTGGCGCCTTGGGTGACTGCCAATTTTAATGGTTTATACCTTACTCAGATCAACGTGTATTCCTTGATGGTTTACAACATGACCAAGGGATTATGCCTTCTTTATTCAAAATCACATCTCGAAAACTTCGCGTACAACTCCTCTTGCCTTAACACTTCCACAATTTTCCTTAAACGTCGTTCGTGCTCTTCTTTACGTTGCAAATATATCAAGATATCATCAATGAATGCTATGACGAATTTGTCAAAATAAAGTTTTCAGACTCGGTTCATGAGTTCCATGAACACTGCCGGCGCATTTGCTAGCCCGAACGGCATAAATAAGAATTCATAATGGCCGTAACGAGTCCGAAACGCTGTTGTTGCAACGTCCTCCTCTTGGACTTTTCATTTGGTGATAACTATATCTAAGACAAATTTTCTGAAAATAAATCGCCCCTTGCGGTTGGTTAAATAGGACATTTACATCGAAGAAGTGAATACCTATTCTTGATCGTCATTTTATTCAATTCTCCTTAATCAATACATATCCTAACACTTCCGTCCTTCATTTCCCAATTAAAACTGGTGCACCCCATGGTGACTAACTAGGTCGTATAAAACCTTATCCAACAATTCTTGTAACTGATTGGATAATTCTTGCATCTCGGACGGTGCAAGTCGGTAAGATGCTTTAGCACAGGGCCAGCTTGAGGTATTAAATCGATTCTGAATTCGACCTGTCGGGTTGGCGGTAATCCAGGAAGTTCTTCTGGGAAAACTTTCGGATATTTACGTAACACCGGAATGTCTTCTATATGTTTTCTTTTAAATCTGTGGCAATCACGTTTGTTAAATGCACCACGTCTTCTTGACGTAAATATTATACCATCTCAAGATGAGATTAGAGTGGTAACATAATACCGTACACTTTTCTCTGAATCTAATCGCTTCATCGTCCGAAAGAGAGCTTCTAATCATCTTCTTTTCATATTTGATTTCAGCTTCATGTTGAGTTAGCCAATCCATGTTAACTATTACGTCAAAACTTCTTACTTTACTGGTCGTAGGTCAATAAGGAAAGGTTAATCGTTCAGAATAATAGGACAATTCCGAACAATTTAGTTAACCATTAGGGGTTTACCGTTAGCGATTCTACAGTATAGGGTTCTATAGTTTCACTAATCGGTATCTTTCCAAAGTGTAGGAGGTTAGCAGGAACTAACTTCTATCGACGACCGTAAAAATATCACTGAAGCCTATTGATTTAAAACTACAACGTACTTAATACCACTTTTGGATCATGACGTGCTTCATTTGAATTACTCACAAAAGCACGACTCCTTGCTTGATCAGAGGTTGATGCTTGTCATGAGGTTCATCTTCCACGACACCTTGGTTCAACTTTGGGCAATCTCTCTTGAAACGTTCTGTACTGCCACATTCATAGCAAGTACAACTGTTTGGCATAATTTGATTTCTTTGGATGGATTGTTATTGAAGTTGTTGGGTTCGGAGTGGTTGTACGCGAATGGGTTGGGGTTGTCGGTTCACATGGCTTCATTTGGTTCTACAATTGTGGCATTACGTCCATCTTTACTACACCTGTGGCCTACTATCACTCGACATTCTTCTTCCTGCCGATAACTATATTTTCCACATTTAGGGAAGAACCCCTTTATGCGGTTCATGTTTTCACACCAGAACTAGTCTTAGTATAATTCTGGGTTGTAGGACTTACCTACTTATTCAAAGGCCTATCTTGCACTATGCCTTTACACTTCTCTTCTTTAACACCCGACGTCTCACCTAACGTCCTTCCAGTCTGCTTCCCATAGAGTTAAGTATATCGATGCTGGCTTGTGACACAACCCTTCCAAAGGTTGTATATTTTACCGGATTGACTATACTCCTTATCGGTGGAGTTAGTCCCCAATATAGCGCTCACTTCGCTTAGTTTCAGGGGTAATTAGCCATGTTACCAGACATGACAATTCCTTCAAACTATTAGCGTGTTCTAAGTAATCAGCACGCAACATTTCTATTTTTCATAGCTCAGTTCCCAATCTCTGAGCTTAATTACTCGAATAAAAGTGCTCTAGCACAAGAATTTTAAATTCCGACCATGTCCTCTGAGCAATAATTTTCTAACTATAATTTTGTACCATCGTGTTCCATCACGATACAACATAATCTACCAACATATCTGTAGCATATTTCACTACACAATGTTCTAGTCTCTTACCAATATCCTTAATCATTTCGATCTTTTCTATCTACTCGTTAATCTATTCCTCCCTTTACCATCAGTACCCTATTAATAATTTCCTTACCACAAACAACAACATATCCTTCATACCGGATCTAATTCATTACGACTACTATTCATGTTTAGTTTATAACTAATACTTGTAGTCACAATAGTATCCGGTGGAACATTATCACTCTTAGTAATAACACTAAGAATTGAAATATTCATAATCATGTAATTGCTCGATCTATAAGTCTGCGATCACATTTGCATCAACACTAGCAGTGATCTGTGATACGACATTCGGTATCATCACCTGCTATCTTTGAGCAATCAACTGAATCATATCAATCTCCATCATTGGAGTTACTCTTTTTATTTCATTCTGCCGTACTCATCCCGTACGCAGTAATCAATATTAATCTCACCGTTTAACTCGTTACCAGCTCAATCATAACAACAGGTATACATACACACCAAATATTATCATACATATTACACATTCCAGTATCTAGTATATATATGTCCCACAAATATGATCTCACATGGACTTAACCTGAAGTCGGTTAACGTTCAAATATGTTTCACAAACCTTGTCACCAACCGACATATAGATATTTCTCAACAAGGTTAATGTTTAATATACTTGATTTCAATATCCTTCTGCATGTCAGCATAACCGATACATGCTCACCGTGAGCACCAAACGATTACGTACCACGGAGTTATAATATCCGTGTCTATTCGTATTTCCGGTATACGCGGTATACCACCTACGAACGAATAACCAATTATGCTATAATGATTCCAACACCTCTTTGTGTATAGGTAATCATTCTATTCGAGTATACATGGGTATAGGCATCTAACGGATGTAAGGATAACATAGGGAGTTGCAAGGTTCAAGGTAATTGCGCAACATGGTTTGCCCTCAAATATTATCAATTACTATTATGGAAAGCTCTATCACTTGCTCAGTCAATGTCCTCAAACGTTCTAGGTTCGCTAAAATCGGTGATTCTCGATCTGGAGGTGGTATGACTCATATGTTTGTGAGTGAGCAATACATATATATATATTTCAATATATTATTTTTATCTGCTGCTTTATTATCCATTTTATTATTATTATTTTATTTTTTATTTTAATGGAACAAGAATGGGTTCAGGTACAGGTCCGTCAGTACGTGAGGGTTGGCGGTTCGGGTGAACATAGGGGGGTTATTAGAATATACGGTACCGGTGTTGGTAGGGTATGGGATTTATCAATTTTGGTTGGGAGTGACGGTTACTAGATATTTCTGGTTAATGTCAAACGGAAGGTCTAACTTGGTGCTATCATAGCTGTGACCCGATAAGTCAAGCTTATCATCAACCGATGCTCTAGAAATTTCAGCATCCTCGGTACTTTTTATTATCTCATCCCCCGGTTCCTTATCCGGGTCTTATTTCTCAATACTTGTACCCACAAGATATGCACATATATATATATACACATTAGCACGTATAAATAATATTATATACTTTACATATATGTTGCCATTTTTTACCTATTAATGTACCCCGTGATTTTCCCTGAACTCCCTTGTGCGGACAAATCTGTTATTATGTTCCGGACCATAATAACTCACTTGTCCATCCGAGTTCATCCAGACCTCGTCACTATAAATTATTAGTTGATATTCAGATCCTATAATACTTGAGCTACTGGTTATATTTTAGGTATCTTTTAAAGACATCCTAATTCTTTTATAACCAATGGCTCTGATACCAAGTTCTGTAACACCCCGCAACCGCAGCGAAAACGTAAACGGGATGCGACAGACACCTCTGATATCAACCACATTGTTTATAAAGAAAACTGAATGCATTAATATACTTCAAAATTACATTATCTCGTATTTCATTACCGTCTAGGTGATACACACATCATCCATACGATACATAACTCTATTTGTTATAATGTATCCTAACATCCTGCACGCAAATCTTACACACATCAAGCACTTAGCACGTAAGCAATCATTTCATCTTAATTGTACCTGAAAAGCATGTGAGAAAACGGGTCAACTACGAATAGTTGGTGAGTTTCACAATTTTAGTAAACCATGATAAATCCGTATCATAATATAATACTATCTGGGGACACTGTTAACCCAGTACTGTACTCACTCCGGGGGCAATGTTAACCCGGAAACACTTCTGGGAACCCCTGGGGACACTGTTAACCCAGTACTGTACTCCCTCCGGGGGCAATGTTAACCCGGAAACACTTCCAAAGACATCTGGGGACACTGTTAACCCAGTCCTGTGCTCACTCCGTACGATTCCCGTACAATCAAATATTTATAAACACACGCAAGTCCATGCGTTCAGTATGTACTTAAACATTTAAGTAGAAACATGCTTCCGCCCCGGGAAAATATTTGAAAACAATTCAGAAAAAGGGGCTCGTGAAACTCACCTTAGCACATGCAAGCAGGTAACAACAATCATTATCAATTAACACGTCCAATCTGTAATATGATCCCTACGATCGTTATTATACAATTATTGTTTATATAATCTTTAACCTTATCAATCGGTACATCTGGGGACACTGTTAACCCAGTACTGTACCTGTTCCGGGGGCAAGGTTAACCCAGAAACACTTCTCCGGACTCAGATTGTGATGTCGTTTAGAGTTCCATGGTCACAACTACTATTAGTTGTTTTTCTCGTTTTGCGTGCCTAGCACGGTTATCCGTTTTTATGTTTCAAAAATGAGTTTGGTCACACACGACCCGAAAATAGTCGTTGACTGATAATTTAATTAAAGATGTGAAATTATAGCTCGGTTTAAACGTCCCGATTGGCCGCGGGACCCGTTTCCGTCTTTGGCGTACCGGAAACTGTTAAAATAGGTTAAAATTACTCAAATCATCCGAATTATTTTCGGATGATTTATTTTTACTTGTCTAACTCATTTATATGAAAATAGCTCATTTTTAGGGTTTTTATACACCAGTCAGCTCGCTTAAGCGAACTTCACCGGTTTACGCGTTTTAACTTTAAAAGTTTGATAATTATCCGTTTACTCTCGGATCTTGAAATTTTGCACAAATCACTTTTTAACAGTGGGGAATTTTATAAAAATATTTCCAGAATTAATTCTTATATTTAAAATTTATTTATCTATTTTTAAACGCCATTTAAACACTAAATATGTCGTAAATACCAAACGATCTTAGAAAAATCCCGAATTTTTCCTGGATGTCCCCTGCCATCCACATAGTCCCCTGTAATTTTTCCAGAACCAAAATCTTCTTTTACATCCCCTTTTTACCAAAACCGAGCTAGAAATCCCTAGAACTCGTTTAACCGAAAAGCCTACTTATACTTCTCCAACGGACCTCAAATTTTGTGTGTGACTTATACATGATATGAAAAGCTTATCTACAATTTTCCAGAATTTTTCATGTTATTTAACTATTTTTCACCATTTTTGGCCAAAACCGAGCATTAAATTCACCAAATATTCATCCTTTATCCAAAAATTACCAAAAATTCACAGAACTCTTATTTTCATGTGTAGAACATCCCTGTAAAATTTCATGATCTAACTCTAAACGACCAACAATCTGTCCAAAAATACAAACACCGACATAAACCGAATATACCTTTCGTTTTCCGCCACTACAAGCTACAAACTCGTCTTTCCGCCTTATCTACCACTAAATACAGAGCCTACAAACAACATACCACAATACCAAACAAGTCACACTCACGATCAAGCCATTTCTTTCATGGTTACGGTTATGGTACAAAAACAAAGATTTAAACCGTAAAAATTCGTTCTTGGTTCGTTTAACCCCTTTCTTGGACCAAGATCCCTTGTATAACCCGTATTCATCACTTGATCATGAAAGAATCGGTTTTCATCTTTGAAACCTCATTTTCTTGCAAACAAACTCAAGAAAGGATGATGAACACGAATATAACTCGATCTTTACCTCGTTGTTCTTGCTAAAAATCTCGGTTTTTTGATGAAATTGTTGAGAGGATTGAAAGATCTTGGAGATTTTTGATGAAAAAAAGAAATGAAAGCAATGGGGATATCCCCATTTCCGATCGGTTAAGGGGAGAGGTGGGGTGGGACCCACTTCTCCATTCTTGGCCACTCATTTGGATTCTCGAAATCCGGATAATGTTTTGGATAATCTGGTTCAGTTCGTTTTTCGGTTAAATGCATAATTTGGCTTAAAACGAGGCTAAAACGGTCGTTTTTGGCTTAAAAATGAAATTTATATAAGACCAATTTAAGAACTTTAAAAACTTAAACCATGACATTTATTAACTTAAAACATCATATCATTAATTATTGCGCATCTTTTTCGGCTTGATCGATCGTCTCTTGCTCGGTTTGGTATTAAAGGTTTCATTTAACGTACCGACATACATTAAATCGGAATTCTTTTTCTGTGCCGTACTTTACTTATCCCGAAGCATTAATGCTTCGTAACATCACTAAGTATTATAGATATCGTCTATAATTGAACCCTAGATTCGTTCGGGTTTCAATAACTATCGATCGATTGATCGCATATTCAATACGATGAATTATATATTCACGTACAATGCATACAGTGAACCCTGTATTCTCGTATAATTACTATGGTAATTCATGTATCCGACATTAAATATGACGTAACTATTATCTACCGGTTACGGTATACCGGGTTTCGTCGGAATCGTTACACCTTGCTAGATCTTCCAAGTGCTTGGCTTCAAAAGGTTGGTTAGACTAAGGGTCTGCTAGGAAGCAAACTGTGCTCGGCCATAAAGAATAACCCTGCTTGACCTAGTGAACCCTGCTCGGATATTCACTAAAGAAGATTTCTAGAAGATAACTCTGCCCGATAGGCAAAATATCGTGCCCGGCTAAGTAAAACCTTACTAGGATATCCAAGTGTGCTCGGTTTAATACTTAGCGTTTTCTGAGGAGGTTGAGAAGATTCCAATCTTCCTTATGCATTGGTTAGGTCAAATCTTTGACTCAACAATCTCCCCCTACATTGAAACACCTCAACTGTCTCAAAACATCTCTAAGGTTACATACACTTTGTCAAAATACATATTCAAATCAAAATCAAACTTTTACGTATCAAAAGTTAAAATATTACATATTCAAAAATCTGTCCGTAGACATTACAAATCAAAGCCTATTCTAATGATCATCATCTTCTTCTTGCATTATAGGCAGCTTGTCTTCGATTCACTATTACAGTTCTTGCCCTTTGTCTGAAGATAGAAAGGATCTGGTAATGAGTGTGGCTCTCAGGAATGTCCATATCCCTTATATATATGAGATCTTCATTATGCAAATAGGTCAGGTCTTCATCCCTTCTGATTATGCCCAAGATAATTCCATCTGAATTACGAAGAATATAGTGGCCATCAGTTTCCTTATACTCAATTTCAGCAATGATGCTATTCTTTTGAACACAGTAGTTTGGGCGTGTCATTCTCCTTTCAAGGCTTATACATGTGTTCATATTTGACAGTGGATTCTTGTCTTTGACTTTCAACTGATAATTCAATTCAGCACTTCTTATCTTTTTCAATTTTGTTGCTCTTCTTGTTCTATCATGTTTTGTCAACTTCCACATTTTCTTTTCTTTCAAAAATGGGAATCCCTTTTCACCTTCATCCCTCAGGTACTTTGAAAGTTCATTTTGTTGTCTCCCAGCCAACTTGTTTGTGTCATGATAGTCTTATAGATCAAGTGTGGCCATTTTCTCCAATTGTTCTTGTGTGCATTCAGCAAAATCAACTCTCAAAATGATGTCTCTCAATTGTTTACTTTCCATAATCACTTGCAGAGACTGAGAGATTGAGTCACAATAAAGAGTTCTTGGAAGATCCACATGTGATTGTGGTGTTATTGTTCTTTGTGATCCGGCTCTACTTGACTCACATCTGTGTGTTGATGTACGTTGCCTTGATGCAGAAGGCCTAGTTGGGATAGACTTCATTGGTTTGCTAGGCCTTGTTATAGCAAAAACTTTCATATACATTGACTCAATCAGTTCACCAGGATAGAAGATCATATCTGAAAAGTTTTCACCTGCATCTTCTACAAGTCTTGTAATCATCTTTGCCATCCTTGGATCATTCAACAATCCTGCAGGTACAAACCTTCCTCCAACAAAATTCCTAGGATTGTCACCTTCCAAAAGAACCTTTTCCCATTCAACTTTTTGCAAGTAGAATAGTTCTTTCAGTTGATGTTTATCAAGTGCATTAAAGGAGTTCACATCCATCCCTTTCTGATTTACCATTACCCCTCTCAAAATCTCAATCATTTCTTCATTTTCTCATGGAACAATAGGTTCATCTATTGGCCCAGGTTTGACTTCATCTAGGATTGGGGTATCATCAGTCTTCTTTTCAAACTGATCTTTCAATTTTTCCCTCAATGTTCTTATTCTTCTCTTCTTTGCAGGGGGTTCATTTTGATCTCCCCTTTCTTGTACACTTTATGGCTCAGGTTGCACCCTCTTTAATTTTTCTTTTCTTTTCATGTTGTTATAAATTGATTCAACTGTAGCCTTATCCAAACTCTCAACCATATCAGGTTTCATTCCTTTGTCCAATAAATACCCACACATTCCTCCAAACTTCATTTTCAAAGCTTCAAGTTTTTCAGCCAACTCTTTTTCTCTAACAAATTTTTCATTAACTTCTTCTCTTGTGTTATTATAAGCTTCTCTTAGCTGATCAAACTTGAAATGTGTTAACTTCTTCTCTAACATCAGCTTGCCTTTCATTGTTAGTCTTCCTTTTAGATTGCTGATCAGTCTCCTTCCTCATCTTATTTTCACTCACCTTCCCTTTTCTCAAATATTCTTTATACTTCAGCTTATAGAGAACAAAGTTTTGTCCAAACTTTGTCTCATTTTGAACATGGAAGGGTTTGAAGTTAAGTCTATCATTACAGGTGTCAGTGTGATGACCATACTCATCACATCCTTGCACCACACTTTTCCTTTGAATTTTTCATGGTCAGCTCCTTTCTTAAACTTTTCACTTGGTCTTGGTTGATAAATCCCAAGTGTCTTCTGAGTCTTCAGACCATCAAAGTCAGTTGAGAAAGGAACAAATTCATCTAACTTGATATCAGTTCTTTCAACCTTTCCCTTGATAAAGATAATTTTCTTCATATTCATAGGCTCTTCATCTAGGCTTCCTTTGTGCCTTGACTGTCTCTTTTCATATTCTTCCATGGTTTCCACTTCCCCAATATCAAATTCTTCATGACTTGAAAATACTGGGTAAACTGGAATGAAGTTGTCACATACAACCGTTTCAGTCACTTTCTTCTTGTTGTTGGTTCACAACTAACATGGCATTACCATAAAAATATTAGTGACAATATCTTCTTACTTTAGCAAAATTTAAATGAAGTACACAAGTCTCAAACAATTACAAATAAGACCTAAAAAAATAATCAAAAACAATCAAGTGAGTCTCATTTTTTATTAGTAGCCTAGAGCCAAACTAAACTAAGTTCCTCAACCACTTCAATCATCTAAGATATTCATCTTGCAATATGCGTAAAAATAGGTTTGTCAACAACACTTATTCTGTACATAATCACAAGATTTTTAATGCAATAGTTATAAAATAATATATATATATATAGGGGTGGGATCTAGAGAGAACTCTTTTTAAAGAGAGAACTAGAGAACTAGTAAAGAATTATTTTTAACTATTTTTAAAAAAATATTTTGTGATTTCTTTTTCTTTCCTCCTTCTAATAAGATGATATTGTTCCTAAAAAAAAAACACTTGTCGGTGTAGTACTTTAGTGCATATGTGCACTAATGCCTATTACATATATACAATAGTGTTTTATTACATATAATACAACACAATTGCATTATCCAATACACACTACTGAATATATGCAAATATGACACTAATAATTGTATGCAAAACACATTATCGCATATATGTAATACAACACTAATGCACATATGCACTATATCGATTTTTTTTAATTTTTGTATACAATATAACACTATTGCAAATATACAATACTAACAACTATATATATATATATGCTATTCAACACTATTTAAAATATCAAAATGCACACTATTGCACATATGCATTATAAAAAAAATCGGTGTATTGCATATATATATGCATTACTCGTTAATTTTTTTTATATTTTTTTGTGGTGAAAAATAACAACATATAAGAAGAGTGAAAGAAAAAAAATTTTAAAAATATTTTTTTTAATTAAATTAAAAATATTTCATTATTAGTTCTCTATTTCTCTCCATAAAATGGAGTTCTCTCATGATCCTCTCCCTATATATATATACTAGCAAGAAACCCGCGCGATGCTGCGGGGGCGTGGGTGGGAGAGTTGCTACGTAATACTCATTTATGTTATTTTATCAATAATCTCGTAGTATATCATATACTCTGCTAGTTTTCTTATTCATATACTCCGTAATTTTTTGCACATTACATGGTAATAGCATGAGTGTGGTCGATATATGTAATAAGCCTTACACATGTGAAATAAGTAATGCTTCAACATCAATATAATATTATATAGACCGTTTATGAAAGGTATATATGGAACCACAACTTGATAGTTAATAGCAATGTTCATTTTCTACTTTTGGTTACATATATAATTAGTACGATTTTCATTATTTCCTAGTCTTTGAGCTCAACAATTGCATTCCACGAGAACTGTTGCATTATAAATGCATTATAATTTCAATTATGAAAGGTCAACCCCAACAATCAAACTCTATATACTACAGTGAGTGAATCTGGCATCAAACATTCAAAAAACAACTGCATCATCAAGTTATAAACTATCTTATTAACATAAACAATATCAGTTCAGATTCATTACAATACAAAGAACGATTGCATTACACGATACATACAAACAACCGTCAACTATGTTAAACTAACAACATGCATCTGTCTAGCTTCTCGTCAACTACTCAATCCGAATGAACTGCAATTACGAAAACTAATCAATTCATTGCAACTTTGCAAATTTCAAAGCATGATATTGACAGTTCAAATGCCATAACCTTGAAGGTTGATATGCAGAGTTAAAAACAATTTATAACACAAACACTTTGATCCAAATAACACAAACTAATAATATGCCCTTAAACATCAAATAGAACAAGCATGTAAGTAGTTATAATAAGTAAGCTCCTTTAAACTAATTAAAAAAACAAACTTAAAGAAAGAGGTGAAATTCAACTAAAGGGAACTTTTAATGCAAACAGCCTCTTAATTCCAGTGTTTTAAGAAAATAAGATCATTAAAGTAACGCGCAGATTCTAAAATACCAGATCGAATACAAGAGAAAAAGACAGAAATACCCTTAACTCAAGAAGTTTGCTAGCGTATCCAATATTATACACACGGGTACACAACTGATCTTTTTTATTATAAATGATAGACATAAAAAGTACCTCAGAGCTAAGGTGCCAAGGGCCTTACAGCCCTCGTCAAGTCGTCTCTAGGAAATTCCCTACAAGCATAGAATATCAATGAGCAATACCACAATACGCTAACAGTAACTTTTAGGCTTATAAGCGAACCAAACTATTGGTGGAAAGTTCGTTTGAGTACGTTTATATAAGAAACATATGAACCAAACATTCAGGTCAAAACAAGCCACTTTTTAATAATTGTCAATCTGGTTTGGGTCAAGACATGGTTGGGTCAGATCGGGCCATTTTTTAAGAAAATGTCACCTGGTTCGTGTCAGAACGTACCATTAAACAAAATTTAATTAAAATAAAAAAAAATCTGCCAGTCTGACCATAGTACCCATGTATTAAATTTGAATCCAATGTAAAAAAACTAAGGCAACAATTTTTCTTTAAAAAATGGTTTTTATTTACTCATAAAAAAACCACCATTGAATTGGTTTTAATAAAGGCCAAGACGGCTTTGGGTCAAAACGGGTCACTTTTTAATAAATATCAATTCAACTAAATTACTTAAAAATACCTCCAATGTCCCGAATGTCTCGGCATTATCTGTTGAGATCAAGTCCTAGATTTTCCCACATCTAAATCATGTTTAGTCCACACAAATGCGTAATATCTTATGTATAAATAAAAGAGATAGGATACGTGACCTGATTTGCACAAGTGAGCCCCGAATGCAAATGCAAGACAATCATTCCTGAAATATTTACAGATTGTCATATTAAATACATTCTATTGAACACTATAATTTCTGAATAAACAAATAAATGCCATTGGTATTATTATCTTTTTGGAGCATTTTTTTGGTGACAGGCATTAGCCAACATGACATGTTTCTAGACACACATGTGTGCAGTTAGAAAGGATTTAAACACTTGGAGTTATCGGTTTACTGTTTGAGATGTGTATGGTTTTATTAGTTTTAGTCATTTTAAAAACTGTTTTAATTCTAGAAAATTGGAAAAAATAATTGTTGAAAATTGAAAACTAAACTGAAGTTATATTCGGTTTACAGTTTGGTTTGAAGCATACTTAATTGTACCGGTGTTCCCCAAATTTTGCACGAAATACCGGTACCGAAGCGATACCGTTACGGTACCGGTACCGCTACCAATTTCGGAACCGGTTCCATTCCGATCTCATCATTACCTTCTTGTAAGTTTTCTTCAAGTTGTTTGATAGTCAAGTCATCAGATTACTAACTGAGAAAATATATAAAATGAAAAATCAACAAAAAAATCAATTAACATATCACATATGTAAACATTTATATAAGATACCTTCTTGAAGTAGCAACTACACGATCTCCGGATTGTTAAAATTCACGTGCAAGTGCTTTTCCAAGCCCTCTGGTGCTGCAATCAAGTGACCATTTTAATTTTACGTTTCAGTATGCCACAAGGGAACTTGCCTCTGATCATTACTTAAAGCAAATCTTCAACAAATACAAATAGATCTTTATAAGTAAAGAAGCAAATATTTAAAAAAAAACATTCAACGACACGAATGAAATTCAAGTTACGATTTATAAAATATTAAAATGTCTAGCTTAAAAAACAAATAAAGAAGCAAAATTAAAAGGTCTTCATTCATCCTTAAAATAAACAAATAATCTAAGTTAATTAAAAAATAAAATTTTAATAACAAACAAACAGATTATAACAGCAACTCATTACATCCAACCAAAATATACTAACAAATTAAGTTTAAAAAGCAAGAATCTCCTGCATATTTTCAAAAAACAAAACAAAAAAAAAACATGGCATAAAACAATGTAAAGAGTCCCCTCGTTTTTAGCAATGTAAACAGTCACAAATCTAAAATTTCTTATTATAAACATTTAAAACCGACCCATTACAAACAAATATAACACACATTGACCATCAAATTACTCATACAAACTAACCCATTTAGTTGAGTATTTGAAAACTCCTAACCGGCTGGAATCGTATAGCATGCATAAATCCAATATCCATATCAATGTACATTGATTTATAATTTATAGTAAGACCTTTTAGTTATGACTACATATATAAATACCATTCGGGTTGGGTGAACCATCGATTGGGCATTCAGTTGGAATAAGCATCTTGTGTACTTCTCCAGCTTCAACAATTGCGCATTTGTTCCTGAAATTGATATCCAAAACATAAATTCAAAATAACATCATGTATAGCCTTTAAAGCTTCTTTCACTATCACCTAAAGGGTAAAGATTCAAAAACAACATTAATTGTACAAAAGGCAAAGAAGTTTTAAATGGATTCATAACCTCATCAGTAAACAATAAAGGGTTTGGTTACTCTTCAAATTAAGTAGTTTATTATGTAACTTATCACCACATTATCTGCATCCATATGAAGACATTATTGGCCTTCTTTAGCATCTCCTCAAGCATATCCACAGCCTGCAAAATTATACATGACAAACAAATAAACAGTCACATCTCACATTGTAGCAATAAACAATTATAACACAATTAAGTTTTAATACGATACCTGAAAGCAAGAATATTTCCCCAGAATTTTGTCAGAAAATCGACTTGTAGTCGTTTATTTGTTTCCATCTTCGCTACTCTGTTTAATAGATTAATCGCTTGTTAACACCTTTAACGGCCATTACAGTCGAACACCATATGAGTCTAGCTTCACTTTCGTTGAAATAGGGTTTGGTGAGAAATCAACCAAAAACCACAATATTTCCATTATAAACTGACCTAAATGGACAGTTAATCAAGTGATTCACTATGAAATTTTATTAGATTAACTAATGAAAACCGTATATACTTAGGACTCAAGGGAACTCATTTGCTAAAATTGAACAAAACAGTACATGATTAAAAAGGGATTGTGTGTACCCATGCTGCTTCTATGTGAAGAATATGGCATGTGCAGGAGCCGTAATTAGTCGAAAAACCACAAGAAACGGGAATGAACCTGGCATAATCAAAATAAATCCAACCGATGATGGATATGGAATCATCGATGGTGGAAATCATACTTGAAAAACAAAATTTCAGAAATTTCAAATCGAATCGGGCCCTCTGTTGATTATCATCTGCTTCTTGATTTAGGTGGGGGTAGAGAGAATTAGGAGAAACTTTGGAGAGATTTAAAACCCCTGCTTGTGTAATAATACTTTTAGGTATTTGAAATTTGAAAAAAACCCGTTCACAACCTGGATGCTATTTTTGAGTTTTATGCATTACAAAGTTGTACATTGTGTATGAAATGTAGTAAAACTCTTAAATTTAAGAGTTTATGTGAAATGATCTTCTTGTCCTTCCTATATCTATTTTAATATAGTATATATATATATACATATAGAAGAGGGTTCAAATAAGAATAAGGAGTTTCTTAAGAATGGTATGAACCAACAAATTTTTTACATTTGGCATTACAAATGATAAAAGAGTAATTCTAGGAAACTATGTCGGTTATTGGTAATTTTAAATCTTAACCAATGATTAACATGATCCAATGGCTAG
This sequence comes from Bidens hawaiensis, assembly GCF_021521415.1. Taxonomy (NCBI): domain Eukaryota; kingdom Viridiplantae; phylum Streptophyta; class Magnoliopsida; order Asterales; family Asteraceae; genus Bidens; species Bidens hawaiensis. The sequence goes on from NW_027491433.1 coordinate 1,210,711, forward strand.
GATTTATTCCTAGTCTTCCTAGGAAACTATTTATTTTTAGGATAACCCTCCCCTATATATATAAAAGATCCAATACAATAATCCCTAATTGTACATTACGTACGCGAGTTCTTACACTGTTGATTTCAAAATCACGCGATGGCAATATTGTAAATTTCATCAACTATGATCCACTGCTCCCATCGATTCCGTACGCCTTCACTATCACCGTTCATCAATTCGTCGCCATCCAACGATTGTATTCACCGTCGCGACTATCGACGTTACCGCCGTGAACACCATCTTCCTACGTCACGAGTTTTTCACAGGTTAGTTTATCAAATTGATCAATTGAAATTGGAATTGATGAACTAATTGATCAATTAAACATTGAAATTGATACAATTAATCATCAATTTGAAGTTTCAGTTATCAATTTTGAGTTTGAGTTCTAGGTTTTAACATTGAACGTATTAACATTAACCTAAAACGTATAAACTTTTTGTACTGAACTTTTAAAGTTTAATTGATTTTTGTTCTGAACGTTTAAACAGAACGTATAATACATTTAAACAAAACGTATAAAGTTTTTGTATAGAACTTCTAAAGTTTTTGTATAGAACTTCTAAACCTTTTGTTAGAACTTCTAAAGTTTTGGTACAAAACATCTAAACTTGAACGTTTAAAGGTGTTCGTTTTGGTCAGAACGTTTAAATTTGTAGTTTTGATCAGAACGTATTAGTTAAAAGTTTAAACTTTTTGTGTCATTTTGGTGTTCATTTTTTGTCAGAACGTTTAAACTTGTGGTTTTGGTCAGAACATATTAATTAGCTGAATGTTTAACCTTTTTGTTCATTTTGATCAGAACTTTTAAATTTGTAGTTTTGGTCAGAACGTATTAGTTGAACGTTTAAACTTTTTGTTCATTTTGGTCAGAACGTTTAAACTTTTTGTTCATTTTGGTGTTCATTTTGGTCTCAACTTTTTACTTTATAAGTTCTAGACAAAATATTTAGAAGTTTTGTGCAGAACGTTTAAACATGAAACCTAATCATAGCTCAATTAAGTGTATTATTCTACAATTTCATAATCGATTGATGATTCTAAACACTTCTACACATCAATTCAATTGATTAAATCAACAATTTTTTATCAATTTTGAAGATTTCTTGATTTCAACGACATTCAATTTTGATTTGGTTTTTGACTTTAGAGATTTCATACTTTAAGCTATGATTAGAGTTTAGAAATTGGATTAGATTGAGCGACAAGTTCCGAATTTGGATCAGAGTTGATTTGTAATCGACGAATTTTGATCGCGAACTACTATTGGGTTATTTACGAAATTACCACCGCGCGTTTTTTAATCAAACGCTCTGGAATGTCGCGTACCTAATGTACGATAACCCATTATTGTACGTTAACCCACCCCTATATATATATATATATATAAACAAAGAAATAATAAGCATACCAGTATTATGAGTATCAACAATTATACAAATAAGCAAGTAAACAAATAGCAAATAAATATTTAATTGACCAACAACACAATAATCATGATTTGCTATTTCTGTATAATATGTAATATGAAATTAATAATAAGTATGCATAAAGTCCCCAAAAAATATTTAAAAAATTAGTTGAGAAATAGGGTGGTTATTACTCACCTTATTAGTTAGGAGGGATAACAATAAAATAATGTTAAACGAGGAATATAACGTGATGACTGATCCAGCATGAATGAACCTAAAACTCGGAGTTAATAAAGTAGAATTAAAACCGAGCATAATGCAACTGGAATCAGATTAATCGAACATGTGAAACTGAAGATATGAAATATTTGATGTTTAACCGAGCTGGTACTGTTCAGAATCCGAATTCTGAAACGGTAGTCATGTTCTGACTAGTATACTCAAAATTTAACGATGAACAAAAAAGTCTGCTCGCCTCTAAAGCTAGTTCCGAACAAAAGTTAAAAAAAATCGAATAGTCAAAGATTTTGACTATTATGCCTTTAAACGGGCCGAAATTAAATTGACCATCGAGACTCCCTCAATCCCAGAAATTGATTGAGAGCTTTTGTTAATTAAATGTAAACAAATGAAATCACATTAGACATCTTATCCGGAAGGTGAATGGAACTATGAGAAACACGAGTCAAAGGATCTTGGAACTTGAAAGTCAAACCGGAAGATGAAAACTTAATGAGGAACACCAAAAAAACCAAAGGAATTGGCTGGAGGTCGATGGACGCTGATGTTACAGACTATTTTAGGGTTTATTAATACAATTTGATTAAGTATAACACTCCAAATTCGTTTATTATGTAATAGCTCGATTAAGGAAACCGAATGAGCTTATTGTGACAAAACTGGGTCAAATAACCATGGGATTTAGGTTTGACCAACAAGAAATTGAATATGGACATGTTTTAAAATCAAAGGACATAACTTAGGGCTTGATTTTCGTGATTTAGGGTGGTTTAAGGAAGGATTTAACAATAAACGTACCAAAAATAACACAAAATTGATTTGCATGTTGGTAGAGCATCGTGATGGGATTTGGGAAACCCCATGGCCCTACGCAATGGGTGGTTATTCCTGATTTTCTAATTTTGTCAATTCTAGTCCCTTAAGTTTCAAAAAATGTGTTTTTAGCCATTTAACCGATTTTAAGAGTTTCTAAGGGTTGTTTGATGAAAGTTTTAAATATATAAAATAAGTTAAATAAAGTTAATTACAAATATATACTAGTTTTTATTAATATGAAAGATCTTAATTACATTCCCGAATCGGGTAAACAAATTTGAATAAAGAAAAATCCTAGATGTTACAACATCCTCAACGTTTGTGAATTTCGTCCCAAAATTAAGGAAAACTAACAATTAATCGTGTTAAAAACAATTAAATTTAAAAGGGAAATCAATTCTAAATTTTAACACTACATGGAAATTCAAGTAGGAGAAGCAATGCTCCAAATGAAAATCCGATACAGACACTTAAATATAGGATGTACCAGCGGCGTATCAACAATGTCCTTATCATCTTTAAATTGGTATCGTTACCCAGATTACTTTCAGTTCCTGATTTTGACACACAATCATACGTATTATGATTTTCTGCGAGGATTTGGATAATTGCGTATGCATCTATAATTACTTAGATCGTCTAATGGTTCAATAAATTGTCCCGTGTGTGGGTTACAAAACATTTGAGAATATAATTTGGTAGAAAATATGGAAATACTAAATAGAAGAGTCATAGGTAAAATATTTGTTTAAATGAACTAAACTTTATAGTTAGATTATTTAAAAACGGCGAATTATTTAAAACAAATATTCGGTAAACATAAGTCCTTAAAATTTGATAGAAATAAAAATCCTTGAATTAAAAATTGAGATTAATTACAAGATAAATTTATCCGTGCGGATAAGAATGAAAAAAAAGACATTTAGTTTGAGAGATAAGATAAATTTTACTCGAGAGATATAGAAAATAGAAATGCATCAACGATAAATAACTAGTTCTTCAATCATTTATAAAAATCAATCCACAAATTCTTCAAGAGTCAATACATTGCAAAATCGAATGACAATGGTATAAGATAGAATACGAAGAGCGACAAGAGTATTCTAATGGCTTGAATCCTTAATTGACATGACTTGAAACCTTGGAACTTGAGAATCTTGAATGATTTGATCTATAATAGCTTGAGTAAACAAGGAGGTTGGATTTAACATGGCTTGAGTTTGATGAAGATAAGCAAGTCAAGGACATGTGTTGCAAAGATGGTTCGGGTTTCCACATTGATAGCAGACACATATAGTTGGAATATTGGTTTGAGTAAACGACAAGACACGGGTTTGAGAGAAGGGTGGCACAAGTCATTGTAGGGTAGTTGGTGCACTAAGAGTTTTACGACAAGTATTAGAAAAATAGCCAGAACAGTTACAATTGGTGGAAATACTGATGCGGAGTAGGACGGGTGGTGAGGGTCCATTATAGTATTCCTTGTTTGAAACAACTGGAGAGACTTGCGGTTGGGTAGTGTTGGTTACAGTAGGGTTCTTCCATTTCTTGTTGTGAGAGTGAATGGAGGTAAATAATTTGTTGTTACCAGTAGAGAGATTGGATAAAGTTACACCGGTTGCATGGATGTTTTGGATTTGGGTTACTATTCTCGGAATTATAGCCACTATCTCCTTGGCTATACAAGCGGCTGTATGGTGGTCGGAGGTTTCAGTGGAACGACGATGAGTACGTCAGTGGTTTACTTGAAATGAAGACATCCTACGAGGATAAGAAAAATGATGTTTGGTAAGATGGAGGATAAGTTGTGAAACATGAGAATTAAAACCAAAACATGAAAGACTAAAATGTTAATAACTAAAACTTGAGGGTGAAAATTGAAACGTTTTTGATAGTTTGAAAATATAATAAAATAAACGAGAGAAAACCAATTAAATAATATAACAAAATGATGAATGTTTAAATAACTTGTGATAACTATGTCTTTATAACTGAAGGATTTACGTCATAACACGGGAATTAAAATACTTTGATTAATAGAAGTAAGGTGAATAAATCAAATCATAAAAATTTGATTAAATATAACAAATAAAATAAATGAGTAAATGTATTTCTTCGATTGGGTCGGGCTTTCCATGAGAATTCTATGATATTTTGTTGCCCCAACTTATTAGCATACCAAAATTAGTTTGTGAGTTAAACTTCCCCTAAGCTTTCCATGACATTTTATTAGCTTAGGTAAATAACATAAATTCAATTGTGAGTTGCCACCCCCCCCCCCCTGAACATTTCATAGCATTTTAAATGAGCCAACTAATTCGATAATTAACAAAACAATTGAGTTGGACAGTCCATGAGCTCTCCTTGTTATTTTAACTAATCCAACTAAATAACGAATTAACGAAACCAAATATGTATAGTTAGAGCATCACATGAACCACCACGAATGATAATACTCCAACTAAACATAAAAATCAAAAAGGTTTGAGAAAATGAATAGTTGGAGCGTCAGTAGATCCCCAACTAAACATTTAGAAACAATAATAATTAAATAATTTGGAATTTCTGACTTTATCCAAGAAATCACCGTGAATTCGGTTTGATAATTTAAGGGAGGTAACCGTCACATTGGTTACTTTGACCACTTAAAGTTCCGGTCGTATGATAGTTGTTTGGCTTTGGTCTATAAGATCGAGTACTCTGGTCGTGTTATCTACAAGGAAAGAAATATCAACTTTCCTTTGATTTTGAGAATCATTTTACCAACGCCTAACTCACAGTTCTCTCCCTCTTCCAATTACTACGAGAACTTGTCAAACTCCATTGCTTTAATGTGAAGGAGTAAAAACAAAATAAGGGAATTCTTAAGGAATTTACAAAATAAAATAATAATAAAAATCTAAGGTTTTTATAAAAATTTAAGACGGAAAATATTTTGAGAGTGAGGCGTAGTCTCATAGTTTGTGTATGCACTTACATGTTTAAATAATAAAATAAATAAATATTAAATAAGTTGTGAACCACTTAAATATAACATATAAGGCCACACATAAGCATGCATAGGGTCCTAAGAATGCTTCTAGGCAATTTCTAATGCCCTATCTTAAAGCCTTCCGCTTTGATACCAATTTATCAAACCACAACCTACAACAGAATATGACGGGGCGTGATATGTGGGTTCACATCTCACAAGAAACTAACATAACAATATAAGTGACAATATCTAGTTACTTTAGTAAATTTAAATCAAGTACACAAGTCTCAAACAATTACAAACAAGAGCTAAATAAATAATCAAAAACAATAAAATGAGAATACTTTATTATTTAGTAGCCTAAAGCCAAACTAAACTAACTTCCTCAACCACTTTAATCATCCAAGATAAACATCCTGCAATATACGTAAAAATAGGTTTGTCAACAACATATTTTGAGTAGGTAATCACAAGACTTTTAATGAAATATATATATATATATATATGTCTCTGTGTGTGTGTGTGCGTGTGTGTATATATATATATATCTATATATACGTGTGTGTATATATATACATATATATATATAAACAATGAAATAATAAGCAAACCAGTATTGTGAGTATCAACAATTAAACAATTAGCAAGTAAGTAGTGTCACATATCATGCACGAATGAACTTGCCTTGCGAATCGGGGTCTGCCTACTATGACAAAATCAATGATTTATGTTAGAATTAAACAAATAAGCAAGAAAGCAAATAGAAAATAAGCATTTTATTGTTCAACAACATAATAATCATGATTTGCTAGTTTTGTATAATATGTAATATGAAATTATTAATAAGTATGCATAAAGTCCCCAAAAAATATTTAAAATCAGTTGTAAAAGAGTAGTGATTAGTCACCTTATTAGTTAGGTGAGATAAAAATAACATAATGTTAAACGAGGAATATAACGTGTTGACTGATCCGACACGAATGAACTTAAAACTTGGATTTAATAAACTAGAACTAAAACCTAGCATAATGCAATTGAAATAAGATTAAACGGACGTGTGAAACTGAAGATATGAAATATTGAATGTTTAATCGAGCTGGTAATGTTCAGAATCCGAATTTTAAAATGGGAGTCGGGTTCTGACCAGTACACTCAAAGTTTCACGACGAACAAAAAATTCTCCTGGCCCTAAAGGTAGTTCTGACCAGAAGCTAAAGAAATCGAATAGTCAAAGGATTTGAAGACTCCCACAATCCCATAAATTGGTTGAGGGCTTTTGTCAGGACCGTAAATCTTTTAACACAACGATCTTCACTGATCTAACACAGTGGTCTTCATAGAGCTAACACAAGCTCTCATACCACTTGTCAGGACCGTAAACCTCGTAACACAATAACTCAATTGACAAGAACGATTACGAAATAATAATATGTGCAAACCCTTTGATAATAGCCAGCAGAATCAGCTAGAATCAGGGTGTTGTTTAATATAGTAAGAACAATTAAAATGACAAATCACACAATTAACTCAAAAGATTTCCATTAGAATATTAAGATTAACACAATTGGAAATTCTTTAGGATTTCAGGTGGAATGTCATGTGTGGTCGCCTTTCCGTACAGAACAATCAGTATGTCTAGAAAAGTGTGTAATCAGACGTCACGTAAATGTAACCTTGTATTCTCTTATATCGGCACATGATATTCCTTCTTGAAACCCTAATCATTGTAAAACATATTCATACGCATTCAAAATAATTACAAGTGTTAAACATGTCTTCGAGTAAACTTTTATCTTTGTCGAGCATACCTGGTAATCCTCTAGTGTGCTTGGAACATCCCTTCGAGTAAACTTTTACTTGGACTATTTTCCTAAGAATACAAAATATTCTTCAAGTAGGCTTCAATCTTCATGATATAACCCAACTTTTCTCATAAATATCCCATGAGCAAACTTGTTCTTTATGAACTCTTCAATCCTTGTCATAAGACTTATTCCAGCAAGTTAGTCATTTAACTTGTTCTTCATGAACTCTTCAATCCTTTGCACATAGAAGTCCTTATATTTAGTTCTAACTTCTCACAAGTACACTTGAGATCTTCTTATTGTATCTTTACTCGACCCACCAAATTACTTGGAAACTTGGCTTATGCTAGGATAAGTCAAGAGTATGCTCTAACATAAACTTTGCTAGACTGAAGAACAACTTTCCTCAACAAAGTGTGGCTAGCTCGAAGCTTAACACTTAGTAGAGTTCTTGAAGATAACCTTACACGAACACGATACCTTGCCTGACTAAGTATACACCATGCTCGAAGTGCCTGGTTTGATCGTATTCCATACTTAGCAGTTTTTCTAAGGAGGTTTAGAAGATTTAAATCTTCCTTAATCTTCCATTAGTCACAACATAAAACCATGTAAATAAATGAGTAAACATATTTCTTCGATTGGGTTGGGCTTTCCACGAGCTTTCCATGGAATTTTATTGCCCCAACTTATATCATACCAAAATAAGTTTGTGACTTATGCTTCCCATAAGCTTTCCATGACATTGTATTGGCCAACTAAATACCATAACATCAATTTGTGAGTTCCCCCGCCCCCCATGAACGTTTAATGGCATTTTAAATGACCCAAATACTTAGTGAATTAACAAAACAATTGAGTTGGACATCCCATGAGCTCTGCTTGGAATTTTAACTAATTCAACTAAATAACGAATTAAAGAAACCAAATATATATAGTTGGAGCATATCGTGAACCACCACAGATCATAATGCTCCAACAAAACATAAAAAACAAAACTGGTTGAGAAATGAATAGTTGGAGTATCCATGGATCCCCAACAAAACATTTAAAAATAATCTCAATTAAATAATTTGTAATTTCAACTTTATCTAGGAAATTATCGTGAATTCGGTTTGATAATTTAAGGAAGGTAACTGTCGCATTGGTAACGTTGACACGTATGACATTTGTTCCACTATGGTCTATAAAACCAAGTACTGTGGTCGTGTTATCCTCCAGGAAAGGAATGTCATCTTTTCTCTGATTCCAGGAATCGTTTTGCGAACGCCCGACTCACAGTTCTCTCTCCCTTTCAGTTACTATGAGAACTTGTCATACTCCCATGCTTTAACATGAAGGAGTAAAATAAACTAAGTGAATTCCTAAGGAATTTCCCATAAATAAAAGAATAATAAAAATATAGGGTTTTAACAAAAACTTAAGATAGAAAATATTTTGAAAGTAGGGCGTAGCCACGGAGTTTGTGTGTACGCGTACATGATTAAATAATTAAATAAATAAATATTAAATAAGTTGTAAACCATTTAAATAAGTATATAAGGCCACACATAAGCATGTATAGGGTCCTAAGAATGCTTCCAGGAAATTTCCAATGCCCTATCTTATTGCCTTCCCCTTTAATACCAATCTACATCGAAATATGATGGGCCATGATCTGTTGGTTTACATCTCAAAAGGCACTAACATAACAATATAAGTGACAACATCTAATTACTTTAGTAAATTTAAATCAAGTACACAAGTCTCAAACAATTACAAATAAGAGCTAAATAAATAATAAAAAAATCAAATAAGTATAGATATTTATGATGTTGTCTTTCTTACCATTTTCAGTTTGCCAAAGACCCACTTCGTTTTTTAAATCATCAATAACTAGCAATAAATCAGAAGTGGAGTATTCAAATTTTACCTGAGAACTTGAAGATTCAGCATTCTCATCTCCCTTTGCCGTATATGAAACATTCACTTTCTCTATTCCTTCTACATGATTGCTCCAATCAAAGTTCCCATCTTGTGGTTCTTGAGCAACAACTATATTTCCTTGGTTTCTTGGTTGGTTGTTACTACCTTGTTGATTCTGATTGATTGTATTCTAGATTACATGGGTGTTTTGGTTTCTTTGAGGTTGATGTTGTGGTTGAGGGGTAATCTGTTTGTTTTGATTTGGTTGGAAGTTGGTATGGAATTGCCTTTGAGGTGAGAACTGATTTTGATTTTTTGGTTGGTTTCTTTGCAAAGTGGCCCGGCTGTTGATAGTTATAACATATTGTTTTGGACTTGTCAAATCCAATCCTATCATTTGGTCCTGTAAATGTGGATCTTCATGTCCCATCGCATAGCCTTTTACTTCTCAAGGCCAACATTGCTGCTTGCCATTTTAAGTCCATATCCAGAAGATCATCAGCATCGATTTGGTCAAGGTATTCTTGAACAACACTAGTGTGGATCAACTTCTTTGCTACAAGGCAGTGTATAACTCAGTGAACATTGAAAAAAATGCTTGATCTTCATTGCCTGAATTTGCATTGTTTGGCACATAGGGAGCATGACCACTTGCAATTGAAGAAGTATCTCCATCCTCTAACATTTGAATATTGAATATAGGCTGAGTATATCAATAGGTTGATTGTTTCGCTTTTGTATCTTCCAAAAGGAAAAAAGATCTATGAGAGTTCTTTCCTGAATCCGAAAGAGAGTACTTGGGTTCTCCCAATAACTAAAAAGTGTAGCATGCCTGAATCTAACTGGGGTTCGCGGTGGTGGAGGGACTGGATCGGAAAAAAGAGCGATTGTAGTTGTAAGGTATCTAATACGAATAAGAGAAACTCTGTTATAACCATTTCTGCACATTCAATGTACTCTACGGATAGAGGAATACATAGAGTTGAACATAGTAAAAGAAGAAATTGAAAGATTTCAAACCCCGTAACTGGAGGTCTATGGCTAACCGATACTGCACACCATCATTTAGCTATTGCAATTCTTTTTCTGATAGCGGGTCACATGTATAGGACCAACTGGGGCATTGGTCATGGTCTAAAAGATATTTTAGAAGTTCCGTTTCTATGTTGATATCCTTCGTCGTAGCTTCATCGATGTTACCTACCAAATAAAAGACTTGTTCGGGAAGACCATCTAATTCTCCGGAAACGATTAATTGAAAACCTCTGAGTAGATTGAGTAGAAGCAGGTGTAACAGGATACATTCTTGGACACTCTGCATTGAAATCAGTTGGTTCTTCAATAATAGGAAGTTGTTTTTGGGGTTTTGTTGATAGATTACTCATGGGAGAAATCAAAGCATAGGCAACACGGAAGCTTGGTCTATGTAAGACCCCGAAATACGGGAGTCAAATAGTTGGAATATCATATCATAAATTTACAAAAAAAAACTCATTTTGACGCGTTTATTTAACCTAAAAAAAAACAGCGGAAGTCTTTCTACCAAAAACGCGAGAAGCATCTAAACTGAAAATAATTAAGATGGAAATTATTATTACTTTTGTATAATTCAAAAGATTTTAATCAAGATAAATAAATAGCAGGCCATAAAAGTCTTTCAATATAAAAATATAATACTCTTTAATTATTATACTATAAATAAGGTCATAACCCTATTTGAATAAATACGGTCTTCAACTAGAAATGCCATCTTCAAATGCCGGGTACCCTCTAGCACATCCAAGTGGTGATTCAACATCCATCTAACCTGTAATAATTAAAACATGCATACAAAGTCAGCTCAGCTGAGTGAATTCATGTCTTTATAAATGCAATAGGTTGGATATAAAAGTAAAACATTAACCTTCACAACACGATGAATAGTGATAATAATAATAATATCAAATATTTATTCATTACATTAATAAAATAACACATCTTCCTCAACCAAGCATATGGCGCGGATCTCCTTACCTTATGTCTCCAAGTAAGGGACTTGAGGAATTTTACATCCTCACCTTAGATCGCCAAAAGGAAACTAAGGAATTTTAACATCTCGCCCCAATGACAGATAAACTGTTAGGGGACTTCCTCACCTTAGATCACCAAAAGGGAACTAAGGAATTTTATCCTCAAATTTTGATCTGGTCATGGCTTGACAAAGCATTCACATTCACAGAGACATTCATATACAACTACATTTAGCTAATGCATAAGCTAAACATTCCTCAAACATACACATACATTTAGCTAAAAATTAAGCTAATCTGTCTTCGACCATACACATACGTTTAGCTAATAAGTAAGCAAAACAATTCTCACTCATAGACGTAATAAAATATATAACTACCTCTATATATAAATATATATAAGACTATGATAATTTCATTTAACGGTAAAATTATTAGAATTAAGTTCATGGCATGCATGTTAGCCCAAAACGTAAATTCATATAAAAAGGGGCATCATAAATTCACCTGCGTGCAAATCCAGTCTATCAATAAGCCATGTAACCGTCAAGCAACAGAAAATCAATCAAAGACCTGTAATGTGGTAATAATATATTCAAATACACCACTAACTATGCTTATGAAGCTTCAAATAGTCAAACAGACCCCTTACAACCTGCGACCAAATTTTTTAATAATGGCTTAAGCGTTCCCAGAAACCATTCGAACTACTATTAGACCTGCTTTAACCATTTAATATCAACCCGGATTGTTTTCCAACTTTAATTAACCACTTAAATTTTAAGATCATCGTAACGGGTTGTTTGTTTACAATTACGGTTCTACCAATTGTTAAACCCATCCAATACCCATTCTCATTCAAATTATTGAAAATCAGTTACCGATTACATCATTAATATCACAGTTCATCAACTAATTTAATTAGGAAGCAACTTGGTGCAAAACTGCACTCGATTCACTTCAAGGGCACCAAATTCGTGCGTTAAAGACTCGATTGTGTGATCGTCAACCAATTCATCCCCTAGTCATGAAAACGCAATAAAATATAATACAATAGGTCCTTTTAAGGTTTCATGACCTGAATTGGTTGTCACTTTTGCCACACAACACGTGAACTACAACTTATCTTACAGAAAACCTAACCAAAACCCTAAAGGGACATTCTAAGAAGATTAAACCGAACCGAAGCTCTTTATCAATCAAACTCATTTGAAACAGACCCTAATACCACTTTATTACGTTCCTCCTTCAATAAATTACAATTGGTGTTAAAAGAATTACACAACTTCACCCGGTTCTATCCAAAGATGCCAAATTAACGCGCTAATAACTCGATAGTGTGATTGCCAACCAATTCAGCCCCAAATCATGAAAAAATCTCAAAATACAATGCGATAACCCATTATGAGGGTGCGTTTGGTTCACGGATTGCTTGGGAATTGAAATTGAAATTGAAATTGTAATTTGAAAGAAACTGAAATTTTAATTAGAATCCAAGGGATTCTTTTGAAAATCATAATCTGTTTGGTTATGCTTTTGGGAAATGAACTGGAATGAAAACAATATATGCAAAAGACAAGATCGCCCTTAAAACTAACAAATATGTACATACCCTACCCCTAAAAATTCATCCGCCTTTTTTCATAGATGAGGTCGTCGGTGACCGGTGCAACTTTCATGAGTATGATTGCCTGCTTAAAAAATAGATCTGAGAAAACTTCGGTGAGGCGACCTTTAATCGTTCGTACATCACCAAAGTCGATTGATCACGAGTTGCCTTCCATGGATTGATACCTGTGACATCCAAATCTGAAATCAAAACCATCAACGGCTACCATCGAATTCCAAAATCGATAAAGGAAACACGGGGGTTGCAAACTTGCGGTGCTTCCGATTAGGCCGAAGAAGAACGTGGTTCAAATCTCGTCGGAGTGGTGGCCAGCCGACGGGTGTTTTGGTAACATTATTGCCAGAAAAACGTAACTTACATCTCGTCGGAATTATGTGATGGTGGCCGGAATTACGTAAGTGGTGCTTGTCAGAGAAAAAAGTTGGTGATGGTGGATCGACTAGGATTATTTTGGTAATCTAATAAACATTCATGATATTTCTTGCACATTCCTCAGAAACATGGAAGGATTTTTTATTCTCTTAATTGAAGGATTTGATTGGAATTACTTTCAATTCCAATTTCTAGACTTAGCCAACCAAACACAGTAATGAATGGAATTTAAATTCCAATTCCATTTGCAATCTTTGAATTAACTGACTTAGTCAAATCTAATGACTATGAAATTCAAACATAACGATATCGACATACCTTAGGATCTATTGAACGAAAAATCCTTAAATCTCGAACTTTCAAAAGGTTCCCAATCCATACAACTGGCGTGTCCTTTCACGTATAAACAACCTTCGATAAGGTGTTCTGAACCTATACACGTAACATTCTAGAGTTTCGGCGTGAGAAGAACTAGCATGGTCATACGAACTCCAATTTATGTGATCCACATATCCACGAACTCGTTTCGATATGAAGGACCTTAGAAATCTACTGTCTCTGGCTGTCTCAGCCTCCACAAATACCAGAACCTGAAACAGCCTTTCGCTTTGTCGGGTTTTACGCGTTAGCAGTCGAGCTCCTTGAAACCATAGCAAACGAACTACGTTTTAGTCAAATAAGATATCCAAGCGGTCATCTCATCAAACACCACCATCTCCTCCTATTACCGCCTCCGGAAAATGCTGCCACTGTCTCCGGAATACCAAACAGTCCACCGGAAAACTGAATAGTAAGTCGGAATGTGAACCCTTTCAAGTTTTGCTCATAACCTGGTCATACGAACTCAAAATTGAGCAAATAACATATTCGCGTGACCAAGTCACCGGACCCTACCACCCTATACCATTGTGACCATTATCTAGCACTGTCTTCGCTGCCGGATAACAAAATAGTGGTCGGAAACCTTGAAAACTTGTTGGATTTTGTTTAAGTTAAACCATTTCCCCATCTTGACCCTAAATCACTCTCCCATAGTTTTAAATCACCCAAAACATCAAACCACATCAAAGCATAGGTTTATATTATTTCTAACCTCATTCAGTTGGAAAAAAACAAATCAATTTGATGATACTAACCTTGAATTGATGTATTATAGCCTTGAAACGCATTATGTTAATAAAAAAAATCGAATGGAGAATGAGAGGGAGGTCGCTATAAGTTTTTTAGGGTTATAGGTTGTTCTTTTTTTAACGTTGTTATAAACGTGTTACATGATTAGTCCTTCAATAATGATAGAAGTTGCTCCTTGTTCCCAATGTTATGTAAACACAATTTCAAGAATAACTATAAGGCACCTCGACTTTGAATGACAACAAATCCCCTAGGGATCACCTAGGCATGAGACAGGAGCCACCAGTGTTTACCACTCATCTGTTAGAGCTCCTAGATCCCCCACTTCACCATTACACCTTACCTTGGTGACTACACCTACTTATAGAGCCCACCAGACTCCTCGTATGAGTGTACACCCACCTGATCATACTTTTCCCCCTCCCCGATCGACCTATCATAGGGGAGAAACTTCATGCATACAGGTTACCGATATACCTTACCCTACATGGGTATACCTGCACCTGGCCAGAAACTTCCCCATTTAGCTGACCCAGCTTAGTTAGAAATGTTGACCGATTAGGTCGTAGAGCACTCAGTAGCTATAGACACCAATATCCAAAGATGGCATTTGATATATGATTGTATGTTGGATATGCAGGAGACAGTGATGAACTTACAACGATTCGATGCATATTCTCGGTGGTGTTTGGACATGGTGACAACTTAGTTATGGGGTTGTAAAGGCCGTTATTGCAGCCTTAG
The DNA here is from genome assembly GCF_021521415.1 of Bidens hawaiensis. Classification (NCBI taxonomy): domain Eukaryota; kingdom Viridiplantae; phylum Streptophyta; class Magnoliopsida; order Asterales; family Asteraceae; genus Bidens; species Bidens hawaiensis. The sequence goes on from NW_027491433.1 coordinate 1,225,791, forward strand.
TGGTTGTTTGTGTGTGATTGTTGTACTATATACATATGGATAGATAGAAACACAAGTAGTATGGTTATGTTGTACATAGTCTTTTGATACCCTATGCAATATTTTGTAGTAGAACATTGTGCCAATATGAATGATGATTTGGATATACTATTACAAGAACTGGCCCTTATCGGGTTAAGTCTTTATGTAACCTAGTGACAAATTTCGATGCGCGTATACAAGCGATGGCCTTTAACTGGTTAAGCATATTCGCGAATTTTGAATGCATATGTACAGTAACACTTATCATATGTATTGTAACAGTTATGTGTAATGCATACTTGGGTGTCTATATATATGATGTTCCTGATTCATAATTTAACAAGCGTTGATAATTAATTCCTGTGAGCCGTTACTCTGTCCAATTCACTTCTCACGCACACACTTCGTTCATTAAATCAAGTCAATCACCTAATACATATCAAGAACTATATCCATTAATATATATATATATATATATATATATATATGAGTTGATTAGTAATAACCTCAATCAGGCTCTCTCAAGTGGTATCAGAGGTGCAATTCGTTCGTAATCAGATGGGTAAGTGATTTTCCTGATTCATAATTTAACAAGCGTTGGGTAAGTGATTTTAATCATTATAATGAGGAACTGTTGAGAATTCATCAGGTAATTGTTATAAGTTTATATCTGAAACATTTTGAATTGATTTTTAATCAATTATTATAATAATATGTATAATTGAGGCTTAATTAATTGATATCCAGTTCGTAATCAGATCAGTCTTCTTCGAGTTCGTTTTACTTGCGTTATAGATGGTTAATAAAGTGGAACTGAGATGGATTTGAATATGTATGAAACAAAGGTTACTGTTTGTTGACTATTTGAAATTCGGACGATCTTAGATCGGAATTGTTAGTCTGGACGTGGTAGGTTTTGTTCGTGAGGTTTAGACGATTTGATTAAGCTATTGGTTGTTAATTTTGGTTAACAAACGGATGAGTAATCCATTGTTAAACATTGGTTTGAATTAACGTCTGGATCTGGGATTGAATTTCTGAAACTGAGTTTGAAGGTTTGATGAACTCATTCATTACAGTATAACGACTCATTTGTTATACTGTAGGTGCAATTCGTTATCAACCGATAACTGTTTATTGACACGTGGCAGGTTGTTACAACTAACCATTCGTATACTATAACTCATTCGTCATCAAGTTTCTATTCGTGATCAACTCATTCGTTACAGAAACATCATTCGTGACAAAAGGATTTGTTAACCTATTCGTTACCTGATTCATTATACTACTTGCTACGAAAACGTTACCTTATTTGTTATGCCATCCGTTATGCTATTCGTTTGATCACTCGTGTGATGATTCCTTACCATTGGATCATCATTCGCTATAGTCATTCGTGAAAACAACGGTGTCATTCGTTATAAATTCGTGATACCATTCGTTCCCAAAACTTGTTTCATTCGTTACCATAATTTTAAAACCCATTCGTGCTACTATTCCCCATTCATTACAGGACTTATCCATACGTTATAAAATTTACACCTTGCACCCTTAAATTTTAATTTTGGACGGTTTTTACCTAAACTTAAATTTGTTGATCATTTAAATCATATTTTTGACAGGGCTAACTTCTACTCGTTTGCATTTCAAAATATGATGATGGAACAAATGCTTCATTTAGACGCTCAAATAGGATTACATTCCAAATGTCGCCGATTGATGTAATTTAGCTATTTCGCTAAATGGGAACTAAGATTCCGAGAACATTTAGGATCCATACATCCTGATTGTTTGAGATGTCTTGATGATGTGTATGTCGCTCCATTTCTTGGTGATGCAACTACTGGTTTTGAACTGAAATCTTTTTCTGCTTATACTCAAGATGTGAAAAAGGACTTAGAAATCGAAACAAAAGCATACTCTACATTGACTATGGCGTTACCATACAATATTTTCTACTAGGTGGGAAGTATTAAAGTATGTGCATCTTTGTTTCAACATATTAATATGAGAAGCATGGGTAACACACAATAGAGCAAGAAAGTTGTGTTAAAGTTTCAATTTAGGAACTTTAATTTATTGAAGGGTGAGACGGTCAAAGAGATGCTGACCAACCTTAACCATATGATTGCTGAGATGTACAAACTGAAAATGGAACCATCTAAATCAGATAAGATTAACACTATCAAGAATGCTCTACCAAGTTCTTATTCAACTTTTCTGCTTGTGCTGAAAGAAAACACTTTCTTCAAAAATGAAGATCTTACTGCTATGCAGTTTATGCAGAAAATAGAAGAGAGAATGACATGAAGTGTCAAAAATCTTCAAAAGAAAACCAAGATCCAACTTTGTATGGGGGTCATTACCTTTAAGCAACTCTGCAACTACAATCACTGCTTTCTTATCTCAGAATTTACAAGAAATGACATCTTATGTGAATGAACAGACGCCATATGTTTGTTTCATGGAATCTGGATCAAACAACTATTCCTATGATGTTAACACTCCATTCTCTAGTATTGGTAATGTTTCAGCTCAACTACCAAATGTGAATATGAATGAAGCTGATCAACATTTTTCTTTCTTAACTGCGTTCATGAGCTCTTATTAAAACTTGGTGAGTGGTAAATTTGTCATGAGTGAACTTACTGATGAAGACTATGACCAGATCGATCCAGATTATTTGAAGTTGATGGATCTAAAGTGGAACATTGCAATGATCGTGCATAAAGTAAAGAAGTTCATGCAAATAACTGGGAAAGATCTACCTATTTGAACAAGCGGGTTGGCTTTGATAAGCCTAAAGTGAAATGTTATAATTGGCAAGACTTTGGTCACTTTGCCAAAAAATGTGACAAGCCGAAGAAGGAATACAATAGACCCCGCAATCAAGATAGAAGCTCGGTAAAAAGTTCAACGAGTCGAAAGAAAAAACTTCGGGGGGTGATTCTTCTAAAGTTGTTGGTTCACAAGCTTTGCTCACAACTAAAGGGATTGATTGGAATCAACGTCTGTTTGGTAATGGCAATCAAGCTAACCTTGACATGTTTGAACAAGCTGAGAACTTTCATGATGCTCAAGGAGACTGTTTGACTACCGAGAGCAAATCAGAGACTGAATCGGATTCGGACATCTCATGCAACATGCAACCAACTACTTTTGCATGTATGGCAAAGATTGATGAGGTTAGTCCTAGTTCTGACTCTTTGTATCTGAAAATGTCTTAGCTAATTCTGTTAAACTATCAGAAATTGTGTCTTATGATATTTGTGAGGAATCTATGTCAAAATACGACTTGATTCATGCTCAAAATGAATCACTACTGAAAGAACTTGCTTCAATCAACGATAATTATAGAAAATCATCGGACTTACAAAAGAAATCTAAAACTAAAATTGATGAATTGTCTAATTGTAATCATGACTTGAAAGCCGAACTTTCAGGAAAACTAATATCAATGATAAACAGTTCCAAGAAATCCTCAAGCAAAGAACAAAAATAACCGAGCTTGAAAATGTAGTTCTTGAGTTGAAGAGTAAGCTAGAAAAATTTAGAAATTCATCCTTTTTATTAATGAAATAATCATAGTATATGGTAAACAAAAGGTTCTGAAAATGGCTTAGGATTTTTTGAAGTTTCTCCACCATTTCACAATGACTATTCATAAAATCCGTTTTCTGGAAATGAAGAAGTTGTTATTTCTGACAACACTTCAAATGTTTCTTCATCTAAGAACAATGAACCAGTCATTCAAATAGAGAAACCTAAACAAAGTGAAAAAGAAATAATGTTTTCGTTGAGGAGGTTATCATTGAGGATGTAACTGGACCTAAATTTATAAAGAAGGAACAGAACATTCCACGTTCTAATCACATTCTATGCGATCTTCAAGAGTTTGAGGAAACTGTGTATGATTCAACTATATCTAAAATGAACAAGTTATAATCATCAAAGGATAAACAGAAGAGATCAGAAAATGCAAAAAATTTCTGATGAGGTTTGATACGTTTCATCAATCCTACTCCTGTTAATGTAAACACATGTCATGTGTTTAAATTAAAAGGTCTTCGCAAATTTTTCAATGAGAAAGACATTCCGCTTAATATGATCAAAGCGTCTTTCAAAATGAAACATCAAAACTGAATGATCTTGAACAAGCATTTTCTAGATCTAAGTTATCAAACATCAAAGCTTCAAATTATAATAAAAAACAACAACTTAGTCATGTTAAGAAAGTTCAGTTCGTTAGTTCTACGGGAACTGTCAGTTTAAAAAGCTTTTCGAATTGTTCAAATCTTGACTTTCACATGAAAGAGAAAGTTGTTACGTTTGATGATTTGGATAAGGTAAATGTCGTGAATGATTCATGTCAGCCTCCTGTTGCACAATCTTCTGTCAAACCACAACATGTGTTCGTAGATATCAGAAAATGTTTCTTATGTGGTGAACGAGGGCATGCTGTAAGAAATTGTGGAGAGAGGAAAGTTAAGAATGTTAAGCCTGTTACCAAGGAACAACCCAAACATGTTCTTGTGGTAAAGGAAATTCTTAAGAGTCCATTGCCTCAGGTTGACGAGACTCAGATTTTGTTTCAATATGTGAATCCACGCAAGGTTGTTCATGCTAATGAAACGCTAGTTAAGTTAAAACCCAATTTGTTTGTTCCTAAATAACCAATTTGTAAAAATGTGAAAAAACGTGGTTCAAGACGCTTATCTGAGACGAAAGTCTAAGTGATCTGTGACATACTCACAAGATTCTAAACCACATTTGGATTCTGTTAAGATTAAGCCTTCTGTTGGAATTTAAAAGGTGCCTAAGACTAAGGACTGAGCTGCCTTTTTGGTCTGATCATGTTTCCTATATGTGCAGAGTTTATCCAAGACTATATCAGTTGAAAACTGGATCATGGATAGTGGATGCTCTTGTCACATAACCGGCAATATTGACCTACTAACTAACGTGAAAAAAATACAAGGGGGTTATGTAGCATTCACGGGTAATTCTGGGGACATGATAACAAAGGAAGGAGATGTGTCAAAAGGTTGTATTATGTTTGAAAAACTTAATTATTGTGACAAGATGGATCACAATTTGTTGAGTGTTTATCAAATTTGTGACAAAAAGTGTATCACCGGGTTTACCGACAAGGAGTGCATAATACTCAAACCAGGATATGTAATTCCAAAAGACATGATTGTTATGCGGTCTGCTCGGTCAAATGATATTTATGTACTAAATATGAGTACTAAAGTATCGATTTCTACGTCTGTTGAAACGTGTTTTATCTTTAAGGAAACCGAGAAAGACTTGATTTTGTAGCATAGGCGTATGGGTCACATTCATATCAGAAATATGAAGCATCTTATGATAAAATGACTTAGTGGAAGGGGTTTCACTAAAACAATTCAAGTTGATCGATCACTGTGTTGCATGCAAGAAGGGCAAACAGAAGAAGAAGTCACACTCGACAAAATTATTTAATTCCATTGATACTCCGCTAGAACGACTTCATATGGATTTGTTTGGTCCTAAGAATTGTGCAAGCATTGCTGGAGATTGTTACTGCTTAGTTGTAACCGACAACTATTCGAGGTACTCGTGGGTGTTATTTATGAGTTCCAAAGATCAGACACCGGTTCTTATACAGAACTTAATCACGAAAATCGAATCAATTTAAAACATAAGGTGAGACGTATTCAAAGTAACAATGGTACGAAGTTCAGAAATACTATATTGGACTTTTTCTGTATTAAGAAAGGGATCCATCGGTAATATAGTGCTCCATACATACCAAAACCTAAACAGTATGGCTGAACGGAAGAAACGAACACTAATTGAAGCAGCAAGAAAAATGCTTGTTGATTCAAAGCTTCCTGTTCAATTTTGGAATGTGGCTATGAACACTTCTTGCTACACGCTCAATCTTGTTTTGACGGTTAAGAAGCTACAAAAGACGAGTTACGAACTACTGAATAACAGCAAAACTAACATAAAGTTTTTAGAACCTTTCGGTTGTCCTTGCACAATGTTAAAACGAGATGCGGGAAAATTCAAGGAGAATGCTATTGAGGGTTACTTCTTGGGCTACGCATCGCCTAAGAAACGGGTTTTCAATTTCTCTTCAGGTTGTGTTGAAGAATGGTAACCATGTTGACTGCCAAAGCTACACAACACCTCTTGCTGGAAAAGGTCCTAATTGGATGTTTGATTATGAGAGTTTATTTAATTCATTTACTCCCATGGTTTATCTACCTGATAAAGACTTGGTGTGTGCTTACTTGGAAGATCAATTATTTCCGCAACAAGGGCTTCTATTTATGAAGTGAATGATGACCATCCTGAAAAATCTGATACAGTTTCTATATCAGCGATGATGGTCACTTAGTTGATTCTTATCTCGAGGTTGGGGAATCATCTCACAATGTTGATGAGATTGCGATTGAATAGAATCTGACTAATTTAAGTAATCATGTTGTGTACTTGCACACCCGTCACTTCAAATTCATACGTACCATCCACAGAACAACATCATTGGTGATCTAGATGTTGGTGTCCAGACATGCCATAAGATTGCTAATGCGGGTGATTTTGATAAATTATATGCTCATATTGATGGATGTGTTGCAAAACACATAGTGTTTTATCCTGTTTTTGTGTTGTTTTGTGCGTAAACCGTTAACGAATATAACTTTTTCTAGAATGAAATTAAATGTTTGTGGGCATGATAGGTCCCATGTTGAAGAGAGCGAAAAAAAAGTTTAATGAAAAAAGAATCACCTTAAACGGGATTCAGATGGAGCCGGTATGCGTGCATGAAGATAAACGAGACAAAAAAACAAAAAAACGAGCACCCAGGACATGGCCACGCTACGCAACCAAGTCAGGCATCCATGCCCATGCTATGCGACGTCCCAAACGTCCCAAAGGTTGCCAAAAATGTTCAGGAATCAGATCCCCATCTATTTTGTCTTCTAGTGGGCCTTATGAGCTTGTTTTAACCTATTTTATATTAGGAAGAAGGTGTTTAAACATATATATAAAGGGTTAAAACCTTATGAACGAAATTACATTATATTTTTAGCCACCACACCTGCTCTAGAGGAGAAACCAAAGGGGACAAGCTTACGGTTCTATATTTTATCCTTCGCTTGTCGATTTTGACTATTTTAACGATTTTAAGTTTATTTTTTATTTTTAATCTTTCCAACCTTTTGTAATAAGATTTATATGAACATGTTCATCACTTTTATATATATATATATATATATATATATATATATATATATATATATTCTACTGATCATTGATTATGATTGGCTAGATTGGTTAGAATCACCTAAGTTTGATGCTTAACAAGTGGTTGATTGTTTTTCTATTGTAAAGTTCATATTTTGTGATATTATTCTGTGATTACCCGCTGCCATAGACGTATCTCAGGTTGCATGTGCCCCGTGTTATTGATTATTGCATGAATTAGTTTCGTGTAGGCGTTAATTGCATGTTTCGGTTAATATTTTGTGTGTTGATCGATTGTGGTAGGCATACCATTAGGGTTTTTTTATATTGGATCATTAAATTCAGTAGGTTCACCACCTTTGATTTGGACCAAAACCTTAGGTGTCGGCTTATCTTGATGGTTTAGTTGATTTGGTTAGTCATTGCGAGACCACGTGCGGTTTTCCAGCTGTTGACTAGGTTAGTTATCTTAGTCGTTAAGTCATCCTACCTAGGTGATTCGTTTTCTTATTACCGTTAGTTCCGTTAAGTTTCACCGTTAGTTAAGTTAAGTTAGTTTAAATAATTAAGATAAATAAATATATTATTTACGCTGGACATAGATTAGGGTTAATTATCTTAGCCGTTCTCACGTGTCTTTATGTTCAATATCCGGACTTCTATTAGACTGTGATGCTACACGATCGGTACACTTGTCGTTTGTGTGAAGCTTAGTTTGGATTGTTTGGTTTTATAAATTTAAGAATTAGTGTTGAATTGCTAGAATTAGCTATTAATATTTATATATAGCTTTTATAAATATATTAATATTTATAAAACGCTATGTGTTTTGCAACACATCAAATATCCCCACACTTGAACCTTTTTCGTCCCTGAAAAAGTAAACTGCACAGGATCATACCCAAGAAGAAAATAACGACTCTCGGTTTATTATATTATTTTATTTTATTAAAGCAACATAAACAAATTGACGTATTAACCACAATTGCCGATATATTGATCCACTTTAAACCCAACCACCAACCCATCGAGCCCCCAGTAGCATATAGCATTAAGTTCAAATGATCATCAATAAGCCTATGGAACCCTCACTCAGTAGTGGCAGCTAATCTTAACCATCTCTCAAAAATAGGGAGCTAGCTAGGCTAGAGTCGATGCAAAATGGTCCGACAAATCACCGTAAGCAAATGACTCTTTAATGGTAAAAAGAAAGTGCACTAGATGGAATTATGAATGATTAGTCATGTGATGGTCATACGAGCAAATAAAAGATGATGAGCTAACATAGGTGAGGTCAAGGCAACTGGGTCCAGCGTAAATAATATATTTATTTATCTTAATTATTTAAACTAACTTAACTTAACTAACGGTGAAACTTAACGGAACTAACGGTAATAAGAAAACGAATCACCTAGGTAGGATGACTTAACGACTATAAGATGACACGGGTGCTAACATGTGGTTGAAACCTGGGTTCTAATGATGAGCTAACATAGGTGAGGTCAAGGCAACTGGGTCCCTACGGTCAGTTTTACAAGAAAACCCCCTAACAACGTCTAGATAGCTTTTAATTCGTGGTTGTTTATCTACGTACCTAATGACTCATCACTTGGTCCATGTCTAAATCACATATCTCACTAAGGCTCGAGCTAATTACAAACCTAGGAGAAGAGGGGTAATTCAATACTAAAGGCAAAATAACTCAACTTACAAACTAACCTAGTCAACAGCTGAAAAACCGCACGTGGTCTCGCAACGACTAACCAAATCAACTAAACCATCAAGATAAGCCGACACCTAAGGTTTTGGTCCAACTCAAAGGTGGTGAACCTACTGACTTTAATGATCCAAGAAACAAAAACCCTAATGGTATGCCTACCACAAACGATAAACACAAAAAGTATTAACCGAAACATGCAATAACGCCTACACGAAACTAATTCATGCAATAATCAACAACACGGGGCACATGCTGTGACACTCGTCAATTTCAGGTTAACTCCATTAATCCGAACTCCGTTAATTCAAACTTAAGATCACACGAACTGTAACGCATACCTCATTACATTTAAGTTAGGGTTTTAAATGACTCATGACAATCTCTACACAAGTAATCTTTTGTAATTTCACCGAAACGCACACGAGTCGACTCAAACCATTGATGAACAAACGATGAATATTATAAACAAGTACTTGGTAAAATTTCGTGTTGCGTTTATATGTGTAAACTTGTGCTTGTATGTACAACATCACGTTATGAATGAAAAAAAAGATTAATTTGTATTAGAATTAAACTAAATTAAACTTGAGGGTGCTAGTTGTAACATATGATATATTATCTTAATATATAAACAACATTAACATAAAACCTAATCCCCTCCTCTCTCCCTCTCCCCTTGGCGACGACAGCCTCTCCCCCCCTCCCCCTTGATCGGCCGAAACACAACACACACACATACAATAATCGTTGCAAGCTTGTTGAAGGCTTAAGATGTTAATGCTTGACACTTAAGTACTTGTTCACATGTGTAACTTATCACCAATGTGTTTGTTGAGTCGCACTTATTTCACAAACGAAACCCGAAACGCATCTCATGCATAAGTTGTATGTGTCGAGTCTAGGGACTCACTCGTAGTTCAAATACTTAGAAAATCTCGTTTTTGTTTTTTATAACACTATTGAGGATTTTCTGTGACGCACACCTTTCTCGGATCTTTTGGTTATCTTCGCAAACAGTGAGTTTCACGTCCCCTTTTTACTCTTTTTAAATGCTTTTATTTGGGGGAGATAACATACTCCAACGCTCTAGATTTTGTTTAGTTTTTATATATCACTTGTAAGGCTAAGTGGCAAACAAACCAACCAAAGTCCTTCATAACAATGAACCGATTAATATTTGTATAATAGTGAGTCACTGTTGAGTAGTACTACTGGGTTTGACAAACCCCACCCAACTCTAAACTCGACTGTAGGTCGAGTGGGTGTAATCTTGGCTAACACGTTACCATGGTTGTGGTTGACATGGTGGCAAGGAAATTGATAAACAGTCAGCTTCGGTGTCTAACACTTAGTAATACAAGCTTGATAGGTTATCCACCTATTGATATATAATTGACTAAACACTATCTGGTAACGTAAAACGTAAACGCAAACGCAAACGCTTTATTTATATAAACTTGTGAACTTACCAACCCTGTGTTGACACTTTTAGTATGTTATTCTCAGGTAGCCGAGGCGGGGCGCGCGGTATAGGAACATGCATTTGCTAAACACCATTGTTTTAAAAAACTTCTTTTTCTTTTTGTCTTGACAACTTGTGTTTTTAAGTCGTCCTGTGTGGCGCAATTGTTTGGTTTACAATTTACGCTTCCGCATTTATACTTAAGACTTGATGTCTTGGTTGTTTGAAAACTTTATTTATGGTGTTTGATTATAACAAATGATTCCGATCCTGTTAGTTCACACCCTCTGACGGTAAAACTCCGTTAGTGGATTTTGAGGGTGTGACACATGCAATCTGAGATACATCTATGGCAACGTATAAACACAAAATAATATCACAAAGTATGAACTTTACAATAGAAAAACAATCAACCACTTGTTAAGCACCCTAAACTAGTTAATTTAAACCGTTAAACATCAAACGTAGGTGATTCTAACCGATCTAGCCAATCATAATCAATGAACAGTATAAAATATAAATAAAAGTGATGAACATGTTCATATAAATCTGATTACAAAAGGTTGGAAAGATTAAAAAACAAAACAAACTTAAAATCGTTAAAATAGTCAAAATCGACAACCGAAGGATAAAAGATAGAACCGTAAGCTTGTCCCCCTTGGTTTCTCCTCTAGAGCAGGTGTGATGGCTGGAAATATGATGTAAATTCGTTCATATTGTATTAACCCTTTATATATATATGTTTAAACACCTCATTCCTAATATAAAATAGGTTGAAACAAGTCCACAAAGCCCACTAGAAGACAAAATAGATGGGGTATCTGATTCTTGAACATTCTTGGCAGCCTTTGGAACAAGTGGGATGTTGCATAGCGCGGGCATGGATTCCTGACTTGGTCGCGTAGCGCGGCCAGGTCCTGGGTGCCCGTTTCTTCATTTTCTGACTCGTTTATCTTCGTACACGCATACCGGCTCCATCCGAATCGCGTTTGAGCTGATTCTTTCTTCATTAAATTCGTTTTTACGCTCTCTTCAACATGGGACTATCATATACACACAAATTTAATTTCATGCAAGAACAATTTATATTCGTTAACGGTTTACGCACAAAACAACACAAAAACGAGATAAAACGCTATGTGTTTTGCAATACATCATTGATATGCATTCATCAAACAAGAACACATGAGTTAGGTTTCTAAAAATATTTTTATTATATTTTTATCATATACGGTTTTATCACAATGATCAAAACATCACAGCAAACACACAGAAATCATTATCATGCGTAACAGAATGTTATTTGTTATTCCCGATTCATGACAAATCCAATTAATGCAAGACCAATTGGGTTAGATTCCTAACTCAAAATATTAACTTCCAGAAGGTAGAAGCAAAGCAAAAGGAATTGCAACAGTTCATTCGACTGGGTGTATGGGATCTTATTGATAAACTTGATCGGGTTAAGAAACCTATCGCGACTAAATAGGTTTTTATGTGTAATAGGATGATCGTGGGGTCATCGTTCAGAATAAAGTGCGTTTGGTCGTGCAAGAGTTTCATCAGCAAGAAGGCGTAGATTACACTTAAGTATATGCTCCTATTGCAAGACTGGAAGCGATACGGATATATTTAGCGAATGCAGCCTTCAAGAAAATTAAGGTATAGCAAATGGACGTTAAGAGTGCGTTTCTGAAAGGGGAACTTCATGAAGAGGTTTTATGTGAAACAACCTCCTAGTTTTGAAGATCCGGACTATCCTGACCGTGTTTACCATTTAAAAAAAGCTCCTTAAGGTCTACACCAAGCCCCGAGAGCTTGGTATGGCACGCTTGCAGACCATCTTACGAATAATGGCTTCAAACGAGGGACTGTGGATTCTATCGTTTTTTACAAGATTGTTGGAGAAGATTTTCTCCTCGTCCAGATTTATGTTAATGACATCATATTTGGCTCGACAAACGACAAGCTATGTAAGGACTTCGAGAAGTCGATGCAGACCAAGTTCGTGATGAGTTCGATGGGGGAAATGAATTTGTTTTTAGGGTTGCAGGTTCAACAGTCTGAAGATGAAATATTTATTCATCAGACGAAGTATGTGAAGGGCGTATTGAGCTGATTCAAGATAACTGCCGGAAAAGTCCCTTCTACACCTCCTCCCATTGGTCACAATTTCTCACCGGTTGAATTGGAGGATACCATTGATCTGACCCTATACCGAGCAATGATAGGTTCCTTAATGTATCCAAATTCGTCGCGTCCTAATAATATGTTTGTTGTTTGCTTGTGAGCCAGGTATCCAGCGAGTCCCCGAGTGACTCATCTGGCGGCGGTTAAACGTATATTTCACTATCAGAGGGGTAATCCTGACATCGGGTTATCGTATCCCAAGACTGATAGTTTTGATCTCACTGCATTTTATGATTCAGGTTATGGAGGATGCAAAATAAACTTCAAGTCAACTAAAGCGTGTTGTCAATTTCTAGTAAGCCGGCTTGTTTCCTTGCAGTGTAAAAAGAAGAAAACGGTTTCCACTTCAACCGCAGAAGCCGAATACGTGGCAGCCTCGAGTTGCTGTTCTCCAGCAACATATGCGGGATTACGGTTTGAAGTTTCTTGCTACTCCCATATTTATTGATAACTTTGCTGCTATTTGTATAATGATGAACCTTGTGCACCACTCTATAACGAAACATATTGATATTATATATCATTATATTCGTGACTGCTATGAAAAGAAATTAATCGACATAGAGAAGGTGCACAAGGATTATCAAAAGGTTGACCTTTTTAACAAAGCATTTGATAAAACGAGATTAAAATATTTTCTTGATTTAAATGGTTTGAAAACGCTTGCTGAAATCTCTAAGCTCGAATAATCAATTTTTATTGTGTATAGTTTTATTTTTGTTTTGTTTCTTTTAATATTTTGTTTTTTTTGGGGGGGGGGTGGAAAAATAGAAAAATATTGTGCTTTCTGTTTGTACAGATAAAATCCAAAAACATTCAAATATTTCAAAAGTCCAAAAACATTAAAAAAACTATGCTCCTTAAAAATAAGTTTTGAAGTAAAAAAGAGAAGATGATAGTACATTGGTTATCTAGTCCCAAATCCATTAAGAAATAAGCTCAAAAGATTGTGTGCTTAATTATATTAGTGCATTGGTGGGTTTTAAAACAAGCAAGCAAGAAAATGTAAGTGATATAAACATAAATGCTAGCCGAATCTGGTGGATCTACAACTATAAGCATGGTTAAAGATTTTAAAGATTGATGTGTTTGCTAAGAAATTCAACTTATTTTTCTTTTCAATTTGCAAAGAAATTAAACTATATTTTTTCTTTATTTTTTTCCTATATTTCACATTGCGAATGACCTATATTTAACAATATTTTTTTCCGATCTGATGAGGGTTAATGCCTCAGTATTCTGCTTTATTTTCTTGTTGTTTCGTACAAGCCTTGGATCTTCTCTACGTATACTATAAAGCAATGCATCGAACTGGAGGTTAAGGCATGTACAATTTCAACTTATTTTATCTTTTTATTTTGTTAAATGGAACCTTATCTGCATGTAGTAATACCGACATTAAGGGAAAATTTTAACTTTCAGCTTTATATTCTATTTTTAGTAAGAAAATAACATAACTATTATCATTGGTGTTAAGTCCTTCCATCACAGTTTTATCTTTTAGCGTTATTATGACTGATGTTAAGTCCGTCATTGGTATTGTTCTCCAATAAAACTTTAACAACAAAGTTTTCTGAAATTTCAGTGATATGATTAGATTTGTTCAATTAAGCATGAATCGTAAGTGGCCCCTATCTTTCAGACATAATATATATATCTCATCCCATGAAGCTTATCATGTATGTCATTTTCAAACTGAAAATGATTAGCTGTGAGGTAAAGTTTGAAAAATTAAAAAAATACAAAACGATTTTCCAATTCTTTTTTTAAGTTAATTCGTTTTCAACTTATGTGTTATTCACGTAAAACACGTTGAGGTATTAAATTTACCAAAAGGGGTAAAAGGTTTTAAGGAAAAGATCATCAAAACACGGGTTTTGGTGCATATTTAATCCTTGGAAAGTTTAAAATGAAAATTCTTTTTTTTTGTTACTTTGCTATATGATAACCCATTCGTTAACACAAATGCATACGAATGAAGGTCATTCGCAATGTGAAACGATAGCGAATGTCACCATTCATTACATCACAAGCGCTTCCGGTGGCCTGATAACGAATAACCTCATTTGTTACGTTTATGATAACGAATGAAGAACGAATAGCTTGCTATTTGTTATGGTTATTAATGTATAATTGATTTGTTACATGTTGCTATTTGTTCGCCTAAGGATATGTGTAGATATGACTCTATATAAACTACAATGTTAGACGAATGAACCATTCGTCTACCTCGTTTATTACACTTCCTAATAGAAACTCTGCCAATTTTTTTCAAAAAAAAAAAATCTCAAACTACATTAAATCAAGTTTCATTGATAATTCTGTGTTCACAAGGTATAGACGATACCAACCCAATCAATTTCGCAAAAAATGATAAACGATTGATGGGTTAATTAAGAGAACTAAGTGACCGATATTGTTTGAATCAAATGACCATATTAAACC
Organism: Bidens hawaiensis; assembly: GCF_021521415.1. NCBI lineage: Eukaryota > Viridiplantae > Streptophyta > Magnoliopsida > Asterales > Asteraceae > Bidens > Bidens hawaiensis. The sequence continues at coordinate 1,240,868 of NW_027491433.1, forward strand.
TGATAATAGATATATCTGTTAATTTGGGTTGATTAGCGATGACATTACGAGTTTCATATAACAAAATTTATATCAATTCATTACTTTTTAGATCCAATTGTGAATTTAGTTTTACATGTTTGACTGTTTGATGTTAATTAATTTAGACTTTGACGACTGAGAGTCAAACATTCATATTTATCAGGTTATTCGTTATGAATAACGAATGGAGGATCCTTCGCATCTATAGTTTCTGAATGAACCCATTTGTTGTGCATAGATAACGAATAGTACATTCGTTTTATTGTTTAACGAATGAAACCTCATCCGTCTTATATAATCAATGAATGAACTCATTCGTTACTAAGGCATTCGTTATCATGCTATTCATTATTGTAATGATAAAGAATCATCTCATTTGTTATAACGTATGGACTCATTCGTCATAACGAATGGATAACAAAGGAGCTAAGGGATTTTGGACAGAATAAAAATTTTCACTACGTATTAGTAAAATTGTGTATAAGTTATTTGATGTTCAGGATTACTAATGTTCGGGTTTATGTTACAGAGATGGCTGATGAAATTATGGTTGATGCTTCGGCACAAGAGAACCATGTTATACAAGAGAACCCTGATATTCAAGAGGAACCACAACAACAATAGGTTCAAGCACCACATGAACCTCAAACATCACAAGGCATTGCACCTGCTATAGCTGAACTGGCATATGAAAAGAAACACAACATCTGTGTATTTCTGCAAGATGACTTTGTGGGACGTGACATGTTTGGAGATGTTATTGCCTTACTACATCGTTCACACATACATTATGCTATATCCCTCTGAAGTCCAATATGTTTCAGCGTAATTCGTCTGTTCTAGGATAGTGCTCGTTACAACAATGCTGAGAAGACTATCGTAGTTGTTGTGCATAAAAAACTATCAGGATTGATGCTAACATGATACGCCGAGTTCTTCGTTTTGCTGACACGATTGATCACCCATGTGAATTTCACAAGACGCCGATTCAAGGTTTGTTCCGGAGATTATTCTATAAAGGCGAGCTTGATCGTTCACAATACAACAAGGTGTACTTGTTCGAGCAATACAAGTACCTACTACATGTCATCATTCATTGCCATGGTGGACGTAAGGGTGGATACAACGAATGCCGAATCATGTTGCAATCTGAATTCTTTGCATTGATATTAAACAAGACGTTCAACTTCTTAGAGCTGATTTTTTATCATCCGAAGGATAACTTCTTGGTTCGACATCTAAAGAACAAATTTTTGATGTATCCTTGCTTCTTGCAGGTCAATATCAACGATCTGATCCCTGATCTTGTTAAATATCAGACTTTGGTTGAGGATGTATTGGACTTGGAACACATGACTGAAGATACAATGAATCGTATGAAGACATATCGAAAATAAACTGCTAAGGACAGACAAAGGGCAAAGCGTTTGATTGGTTTGGTGAATCCTAATTATGTATGTCCATCTAATGGTCGTTGGATCTATGAAGATTCCGATTTTGAACGTGAAGATGGACCAGGTGGGATCAATGACGGGAATGATGGTGGTAATAGTGAAAATAGGGGTGCTGGTGAACTATTGTGGTTGAGGCAGCTACTTTTGAGGCTGCTTAACGCAAGAGAAAGGGGAAAGCAGTCATGAAAGAACTACAAGTGAAGAGACGAGCTCATAGGGAAAGTGGGGTGGAGATTGGTCCTTACGAACCAAGGTCGTCAGTTCTACAAACTTTACCGGTGGTTTCTACAGCTGTTAGTACCTCGGCTATCACATTGATGGCGACGCCATCCACTGATCCGAGATTTGTTTCGATTCCACAATCGATATTGTCTCCCATGTCGACCTCTCCTATTATGACGATTTTTACATCTCCCGCTCCAACTACGATGCAAATGCAACCTTTAGCTTCATCATTTATGATATTTAGACGTCCTTAAGGTCCAGTTCAGCCAGTGCCTCCCTCGTTTCGTGCATTGACTGTTTCACAACATATGAATATGTTGTTGCGTTTGATCCACCTCCAGGAAAGTCAAATGGATGTTGACCGTAACTTGCAAGATCAGATGAGGATGGACTAGCGAAGAATGGTAATCCTACTATCAAAAGGAGAATTGTGAGCTTCGAGCAATTGTTGCTGCTTAGGGGGGGAATTAGGAGAACAAGAGAATATCATTCTCCAAATTACGTGCAAGGATGATATGCTGAAAAAGTTGAAGAATAATGATCACGAGAAAGACCCTGATGCAGGCATGGGTAGCAGTGTGCAGAAAAAAAGATGCTGGTAGGTCTGTTGCTGGTGGTGGTGTTGAAACTGGCGATGATCGACAGATGGTAGTATATCAAGATACTACTAAAGCAACACCAATTGGGTCGATCAAAGACAACACCATCTTATTTATGAATTATGAGAAAGGGAATTTTATGATTTCGGTGAATGCTGACGAGATTGAAGAAAGGGAATTTGTGGATTACGCCTTGTCTCAATACCAAATCTCGTTATTTCTTGGTTTGAACGACGGGTAATTGGATGCGTTGGAAGCCTAGGAGGATGTTGAAGTTATTAATAATGATGAAGTTTATTTTCACACGAGTATGCTATCTTGGGATACGTCTTTTATTTATGAAAACATCTAGGTTGAAGATGTGACAACAGAGTAATATCCTAATTGTAGGTTCCCCGGACGGATCACACGAGATATCCCGATATACACAGGTGCGGAATCCCTGTGTAGATCGTTACGGACGTAGAATATAAGCTTACGAACACACGAACACGATACGAACAAAACCACGTTATATTAATAACTCGAACCGAGATACTTACAGACTCTCGACCTCACGTCAATAGACTTACTGAATTACACGTAAATAACCAACTCGATCAACTTATCATCGTAAACAGTAAACTATATAAATACACGACAACTTCGCCTCAGGCGAAGTTGTCCTTAACTTCGCTCGTTCAACAAGTTCGCCTAGGCGAACTTGTCAACAACTTCGCTTGGTTAACAAGTTCGCCTAAGCGAACTTGTCAACAACTTCGATTTTACAAACAAATACACAAACAATATTACAGACTCGATTACAGACATTAGACATATGAACTACTGACATCTATGCACCAACAGACTCCCCCTTGGCAGTAGCTTCATATCTTGATCTTTCAGCATCTGTCTCGTAATCCTGTATCTTCACGCGTGCACTCCTTCTCTAACACATACCGTGACTACTCGCTGATATTTCCTTGCTTCATCCTTCCAAGCAGGAATATAGAATATCTTCTTTTCATTCAACACTTGCAAATCAGCTTGCGATAAGTTTACAAGATGCATCGGATCGTAAACTCTAAGGATCTCTTGTTCATCCTCATCTTCCATCACGGCTTCAGCAGTCTGGCAATCAACGTACCACCATTTTAGATTCTTCAACACATCTTGAGGCATAGTCTTCATTGGAACCTCCTTGATGCATCGGATCGGTTTGTACTTCATCACCATCCATGGCTTGCCATCTGCTCTCAATCCCCTTTCTGTATCCTCCACGAGCTTTCCCTTCTGTGGCTTTAATAGTTCAAACTTCTTTTCTTTTATGCTTTCTTTCCACACAATCTTCTCAATCACTCTCGCCATATTGTTGTCACTTCTATTTATCAGGCCCAACCTGGCCAAATCCTTCACCTCACACTCCGGCAACGTATTGAGAGATCTCAACATTCTCTTGAAGTATTGAATACCATCATAACGCTTCACCACAAACAGCTTCATCTGTTCATCATAAATCCAACAGATAATTCCCTTCTTCGACTCAGCATAGCCTTTGATGTTATAACTCTTCTTGAACATGGCTGGAACAGCAGGCTTCTTGGTCTTAATAAACCAATGAGCACAGCCTTCCTTCCACCTAGGCTGCTCCTCCCACTCAGTCTCATCCATCTCAGCACCCATGTCGGCTTTCTCAACATCAGGGATCTCGTGTTCAACTCCTTCTTCTACTATCTCCCCCTCTTCTATTCCATCTTCAATCACAATCTGCTCACCGATCTTCTCAATCATATCACTCGGCAGCACATCTTCATCAAGCAGCACATCATCGCTGAACATGTCATCGTCCAGTTCCTTCAGCGCATCAATCACGTCATCCTCCACCAACACCACATCATCACCACCAGCCGCGTCGGTAGACTCCCCCTCAGCTGTGGAAGTACCAAGAGCTTGAGAAGTTCTTGGCAGCTCACCACCTGCATCTTTCGATGCATTGGGATCATCGTCTCGGTCGTTTCTCTTCTTCGTTCTGAGCTCGTCGCCCTTACAGCTCATCTCCCCCTGAGATGCCAAGAACTCCTTCAAGGCATCTATAACTTTCCCATGCTCAACCAGGAGGGATGCCTGTAGTTGATTTGCTTCCACTAGGCTTTGAATAGTCTTCGACTGCTCTGCCACGATCCGCTCTAGTGAAGCTATTCTCTCTGAATCTGAAGTAGGCGAAGGCGAGACACCAGAAGCAGGCGTAACCGCAGGTGGTACCATACCTGATAACCCTGCAGCAGTAACGACCGTTGACTCCACAAAACGTGCAGCTACCACCGACTGAGTAAGCGTTGGCGGTGGTAGAGACACGATCTCCGGAGTCGACGTCTGGATGGTAGTGGTGGATGGAATGCCAGCCGTTGATGTAGCCACCACGGGAACATCCGCAGCACTTGTACTTGTCACCTGTACAGAGGAAGGAACAATAGACATACCAGACAGTGCGGTCGGAGCAAATCGTACAGTCCTTGACGTCTCTCCAGCTCCCATGCCAGCACCTGTCCTCTCCCGTCTTGACCTTCTTATCAGCTTATGTATGTCTTCTTCCTCTTCCGACTCATCATCATCCTCCGTTCTCTTCCTCTTCCCTATCGTTCTCTCTCGAGACACCATCAACCGTCTCCCCTCATTCATAATCTCATCCAAATCGGAGTCAGCCATCGACGTAGCTGCTCTAGTCATACTCACACCCAAACCTTGTGCAGCCGAGACCTGCACCTCTTCAACGTGATCCATATCAAAATAACCTTGACCTCCAAAAACAGCGTCAAGATCAATATCCTCAGCAGTAGACACAACAGGCACAGCAGGAGCAGGAACAGCTTGAGTTGCTCTTGCCTGTCGCGGTTGAGGATCTCTGAACTCGTCCCCACCAGCAGGAATATACTCTGGGTTGATTAAAAACCCAAACAGTGGAGTATGCCTGGGACGACGTTCAGGGTTGCTCCTCGCACTCGACGTGCGGCATTGAGCAAAGATACGTTTGCTCACTGATTCGACGTATCTGATAGGGCGTCTCTGAGGTAGACTCGGAGGCACATGGTTCAATATCATTTGAATAAAACGTGGGTACATAATGAACCGCTCCCGAGACATCGCCCTTCTTTGCCTGTCAATCTCGTAGAAGACCATTTGACTGAAGCTATAACGTTTGTTATAGGTCAGTGCAGTTATTGCAGACTGCATGGTCGCACCCATGCCGTCAGTGCCCGCCTTCCTCCCAGACATGCAAACTATCATAATGTGCATGAGGAAGCGCCACTGATCTAGAAGGAAACCCTTCCTCCTCTGGGTATCTCCTAATGGACCAGAGTAGCCCATTCGGAGAAACGCTCCATCACGAAAAGGAGCGACAAACTCAGTTGGATCGTCTCGAGTCTCCTCTCCAAACCGTAGTGCCACCCGGATCTGTTCAGAATTGAACTGAACTTCTTGATTGTTCACCGTGGCTCTCATGACCGGGGGCTAACACGACAGTCGTATTCGACCGTCTGCCAGAAGTCTTCGATATTCGGCAGAGTGTTGGTGATGGCATGAAAAATCCTCGAGCGCAGGAGGAAAGTTATGATCTCGCGGTAGTCGTCCACCCCGCTCGCCTCCGGGTCAAGTGTAATGTACATATTGTGACCCGGGAAGAATTGTCTCTGATTGTCACCATCATCTCCTCCTGCACCTCCAGCACCAGCTACCGCAGCCATATCTGCAACAAACTAACCAAGTTAGAACGACACAAAGACATAGCACAAGTTCGCTTTGTTACCATGAGCGATGTTGTGATAAACTATGTATAGGCGAAGTTAAAGGTGAGGCGAAGTTGGGAACAACTTCGCTTCAGCTTTAAGTTCGTCTAATTAATATTAAGTAAAAATGATCAAGGCGAAGTTAATGTTAACTTCGCCTCATCACAACATCGCCTCAGGCGAATTTAAGTTTCGGGCGAAGTTACGGATAACTTCGCCTCAGGCGAACTTAAGCTTCGGGCGAAGTTACGGATAACTTCGCCTCAGGCGAACTTAAGATCCAGGCGAAGTTACGGATAACTTCGCCTAAACCCTAACTTCGCCTGAATCTGAATCGGCGACAGTAAGATACTGCAAACATCGAAATCCGATGTTTCGGCTAGTTTAGACGATTAAGGACCCTTAAAACAAGCTTTTTAAGGACATGTTGACGATCAGTATGGTGATTAACACGTAACAGCAAGTTTTTGAAAGATCGATTTGAAGGTTCGACGGTTCGAGGGTATTACCCGGGTCGAAACGACCCTTGATTAGCATGAAAGAACTTGTAATATATGATAAAACAACATCTCGAACCTTTGATCGGTGTGAAAATCGGTAATAAATAACACGTGATCGGTGTAAATATCAAGTTCGCCGGAAAAATATTCGCTGTGGATATAAGTTCGCTGATAATGAACAGTTTGACTCTAAGTATTCCTTATATAGGGGCGAAGTTATACAGGCGAAGTTACGGATAACTTCGCCTAGGCGAAGTTATCCACAACTTCGCCTGTTCAACAACATCGCCTATATATTTACAAAATTTAACCTTATAGGTTTAACAATTTTCCAATTAAGTTATAAAACTTTCCTAGAAGAACTAAATACCATGATCAATTCTAAGTAACCAGTTAAAAAATCATAAAACTATCTAAGTACAAAAACTTAAAAAATTTAAAGTATAAGGGATCATACTAACTACGTGACTGTCACATAGATCCGTGTTTAGCTGTATTATGACATATAGAGACAGGTTGTAAGCAGGTAATATACTTAAGATGGTTTTCATCGTTTCTGAGATACGAGTTAGGTTCAATTATGCCTCAAAATTTAAGTGGGCAACAACTCAGAAATATTGATGCCTCCTATCTATTCTCAAAGCGTATTTGGCTTTCCCCGAGTCACCCCGAATTGACTTCGACCCATAGTGTCTGATTAAACATGTAGGTACACTTCTCCTGGTTCCCGTTCTTCTTCTTACTCAATGATTGTGAAGTCTTGATATTGTCATCTCTAATATGTTTCAATAACTCCAAATATATATATATATATATATATATATATATATATATATATTTTCTTTTTTTTTTTTTAATAAACATAGACTTCAAAGTAGAAATTAACTGCAAGTCCCGAATCTGGATCACTGCAGTATCTTGAGACGCTATCTTCACGGGAATCAGAACACACATGGGCTCGTGTATGACTGGGTAATCGCTTTTCTGCCTATCATTCGGAAAGATATATATGAAGACATGCAAAACTCTTAAGGAGTTTCCACGTAAAATCAAGTAAATTTAGTTTGTATCACTTATACTTTTACGCACCATAAAAGTTACCATGACATACAATGACTGCCCTAAAGCCTTTTAAGCCTAATAACTTCACTAGTTAAGCACACAGAATTAGTATCTCTATCATTTTCCAAGGTTGGATCAATTTTCCGTTTAAACATAGCTAACGAACTTCTTACGAAGTAACAGACTTGAAAAATAATTTCATTTCCCTAAAAAAATTTTAACATTAATCGCCCCGACCAAAACAAAGTCTTCAGGTAAACGGCTATCCCGAAGATCCAATGGATCAGCTGGACCGACCACATACTAGTATGTGTCCTTCTAACTAAGTATGATCGACTAATTTTAAGCGAAAGAAAGAAAAACTCATCATAAACCGCCCCGGTCACTATCAGTGATCTGGTTAATGGCTATCCTCAAAATCTACAAGTAGAAAATGAGGACCAAAACATATCCGAAGACAAGTCCTTCAAACTGATGTAACTGACATATTTTTAAGCGATTAGTGACGTTTTTTTTTTTTTTTTTTTTTTTTTTTTTCGAACATAACATAAGAATAGCATGGTTACTCGGGATTGATCATCCCATTCAATTCAATAAGGTTTTGAAATCTGGATTTGTCAAACGCTTTAGTGTATAAATCAGCGAAATTATCAAGCGTATCCACCTTTTCAAGAATTATCAGTTTCTTCTCAGCACAATCCCATATGAAATGATGACGTATGTCAATGTGTTTAGTTTTACTATGTTTCACGGGATTGTTAGTTACTGAGATAGCAGCTGTGTTATCAATGCAAATAGGAGTAAGTAAGAAATTCAGACCATAGTCGCGCAACTGTTGTTGTATCCAAAGAACCTGAGAGCAGCAGTTGGATGCTGCCATGTATTCTGCCTCACAGGTTGAAATTGCGACTGAAGTCTGCTTCTTGCATTGCCATGACACCAATCTGCCACCAAGAAACTGACATCCTCCAGTTGTTGACTTCCGACTCTGATTGCACCCTCCATAATCAGAGTCTGTGTAAGCGACCAGCTCCAAGTCTCCTCCTCTCGGGTACCACAACCCCAGCTTCGGCTTGCCCTTGAGATACCGCAGTATCCTCTTTGCACCTTTCAAATGAGATTCTTTTGGATTTGCCTGAAAACGTGCACAAAGACAAACAGCAAACATTATATCAGGCCTAGATGCAGTTAAGTACATTAAAGAACCTATTATTGCCCGATATTGAGTTGGGTCCACATCTGCATCACCGTCTACTTCAGCACCCAATTTGTGATTGACGCAGATTGGAGTATCATATGGAGAACTGTCCTCCATCTTGAAGCGCTTGAGCACATCATAAACATACTTCGTTTGATGAATGAACATCCCGTCCTTCCTCTGATCAACCTGCAATCCTAGAAAGAAAGTTAGTTCACCCATAGCACTCATTTCAAACCTTTTCTTCATGACGGCTTCAAACTCCTGACACATGGAGACTTTTGATGCAGAAAATATAATGTCATCCACGTAGACTTGTACCAGCAGGAAGTCGCTTCCATCTCTTTTGAAGAACAACGTGCTATCAATTTTCCCTCTTTCAAAACCATTCTCGAGCAAGTAATCCGATAAAGTTGCATACCAGGCACGAGGTGCCTGATGTAATCCATACAACGCCTTGCTCAACCTGTACACGTGATCTGGATAGTCTGGGTCCGGAAAACCCGGAGGTTGCTCAACATACACAACCTCATCAACTTTCCCATTCAAAAACGCACTCTTCACATCTAGCTGAAACACCTTCATCTTTTCATAAGCAGCAAACGCCAAAAACAATCTTATGGCTTCCAACCTGGCGACAGGAGCGAACACTTCGTTATAATCAATCCCCTCTTGTTGATTAAAACCTTTAACGACCAGCCTCGCCTTGTTTCTTATAATAATCCCCTTATCATCTCTCTTGCACTTAAACACCCATTTTGTGCCTATCGCATGCACATTCTTTGGTTTTTCAACCAAAGTCCAAACTTCCATCTTCTCGAATTGAGCCAACTCTTCTTGCATGGCCTCGACCCACGAGCTGTCCTTTAAAGCCATTTGATAATTCTTCGGTTCAATCTGGCTTATAAAGCAGGTATACAGGCATTCATCGATTATTCCTGTCTCCTTAATGCTTGTATAAACACAGGTATGTTCATTCAAGCTACTTCTCGATTGTACACCTGAGGACACATCACCAATCACATTATCCAGAGGGTGATCTTTATGAATTCTCGTGGTCGGAACAGAACCGACATGCAAATTATCTTCCAAATTAGAAGAGATCTCGTCAATGGTTGTTTCATGCTGAGAGTGAAAAGGATTGATAAATTCTTCTTCAGTTGAGGCAGCAGGGGTACCAATAGTGTTTGATGAGGAAGGTTGACACTTATCAATCAGCTGTCTTTGCAATAGATTTTCTTCCTCATCAAGTATCATCTTCGTCGCAGCTCTTTCTTCTTCTTCAGAAATCTCCAAATCCGGTACGTTAAACGACTTAAAAAGCTTAACATAGTCGAAAAGCTCAGCAGGTCCGTTGCTTGGTTTTGGCGGTTGGTAACTTGTGATGTCAGTGTTACATACCACCTCCACCTTGCAAGTCGAAGTATTGAAGACACGTCTGTTGGGTGTACCAACAACATAACCGACTAATATTCCTTCATCGGCTACTTCTCCAAATTTAGAATTTGTCTTCAAGATCGAACAAGGGGACCCGAATGGTTCAAGACCACTCAAGTTGGGCTTCCTTCCATGCATAAGCTCGTAACATGTTTTACCAAGTCTCTTAACGGTTAACACTCTATTCAGAACATAGCAGGCTGTAGCAACCGCTTCAGCCCAGAACATCACAGGAAGCTTCGAATCTGCCAGCATAGTCCTGGCTCCTTCAATTAAAGTTCGGTTCTTCCTTTCAGCCACTCCATTCTGTTGCGGAGTATACGGAGCGCTGTATTGATGTTCAATTCCTTTCTGAAGACAGAAGATCTCCATCTCAAAATTCTTGAACTCCGTCCCATTGTCACTTCTGATGAACTTAATTGTTTTACTCATGACGTTCTCAACTTTAGTAATCAAATTCTTCACCATTTGAGCCGTCTCATATTTCGATTTCAGAAAATATACCCACGAATATCGCGAGTAGTCATCAGTGATCACCAAGCAGTAAGAAGTACCTCCTAGACTTTTGACATTCACGGGACCGAAGAGATCCATGTGAAGCAGTTCTAGAGTACTGGCAATTGAGTTGACCTTCTTGGTGAGATGGGATTTCTTGTGTTGCTTTCCCTTCTTGCATGCAATACATTTGTCTTCAAAGTTAAAACTTTTCAAGGGAACGCCCATCACAAGCCCATTTTTGACAATGTGGTTCATCTTCCGAAGATGAATGTGCCCCATCCTCCTGTGCCATAGTTCGGATTCTGATTCGCTTGCTTTTGTTATTAAACATGATTCTCCCGTGGCCATTTCAGTAGACCTCATATCCATCACATAAGTATTTGTATCACGTGGAGCTGTCATCACTATCCACTCGTCTGGTATCTGAAAACCAGGCTTTAACACGATCGCCTCATTCTTCGTGAAATGAACAGTATACTCCTTATCACAAATCTGCGACACACTCAGCAGATTGTGCTTCAGCTCTTCTACAAAATTCACATTCTCAAGTGTCATTTTCCCATTGGACACCGTTCCTTTTCCCGTAATTCTTCCTCCACTTTCACCAGCAAAACTAACTCTCGCTCCTTGAACAGGTTTTAAGTCGTGTAACAAAAATTTGTTACCCGTCATGTGCTGGGAACAGCCGCTATCTACAATCCAAAGACTGTGGGCAGCCCTGTTCAACTGTTCCTGCACAATAAAGCAAATGATTAGAATCTAGGGACCCAAGACCAATTGGTCTTGGATCTATACATCCCGTACTTCTGCTTTCCAAAGTTAGCATCTGGATAATTCCTGTCAGTCCTATTAGGAAATCTCCTTGGAAATTGAGTGTGAGGCCTTCCAAACCTATGTGTATTGACAGTATTATATCTTACGATTTGGTGATTAGCATTGTAAAACTGAGGTTTGTTTCTGTGAAAACCTGAATTAGTTACATTTCGGAACTTTGAAGGGTTTTCATTTTTAGCAGTATTAAAATTACCATTAGACTTATGCTCAGTTTTAATAGGCCTCACGCCTCTGAATTTCGGCGTCAGAGGACAATCTGCAACAATATGTCCTAACTTATTACACCTAAAACAACACCTATACTCCATTTTCTTTTCAAATGTTGTTTTGGATGTAGAGGCTGTGTTACCGGCCGTTCGTCTCACATAAGGTGGGACGTACGGGTTGAGTGGAGTATTCTTTTTAGAAGTTTTATCTTTTTCTCCACCAGTGGGTAACACTACCTTCTCTTTTGTCTTACCCGATTCGGACAACTTATCCGAATCTGATGAGACTGGACTTGTAACAGAAATTTTCTCACTTGAAACAGGCGAACTCATTTCGCCACTGCTAACACTTGGTTCTGATCTCGTAACCTTGATTGGAACTGTCTGAGGAACTTCAAAATCAACAGATTTCTGAACACTAGGGTTAAAAGTGTAATTGTGGTTATACGGTGGTGGAACCTCGTGATAACCAATTCCTCCTCTCTTTGTAGAGGTACCTTGATCACTAACAAGGTGATCAAGAATAGCTGAGGAATTTCGGAACTGCTCAAGTTTTCGGTTCAGTTCCACCACTTTCACCTGGTGGTCAGCAATCTGCTTTTCTCTTTCAGCAATCAGTTTAGTCTTTTCTTCTAAAACCTCATAACTTAGATCAATTACTTCAATTTTTTCAGCAAGTTTTGTTTTTAAGCTTTTAACATCTTTTTCACATGCTTTTATTTTAACTTTGTAACTGTTTTCTCTTGCTTTCGTAAAGTGATGATCTTCTTTAAGAGTTTTAAATTCAGCATCTAAACGAACATACTGATCAGTTATTGTAGCAAGTTGCTCAGACAAATTCTCACATTTAGTACAAAAAGATTTAGAACTTACCTCGGAGATTTGATCATTGTTATCTGCCATGAAAGCTTTTTCCTTACCAGTAGCTTTCTCTTCTCCGGTAGTCTTCTCACGTTCTTCATTCTCAACCTTAGCCATATTTGCCTGTTCACTAGTTTCATTCAAATGCAGGTTCCAGTTGTATTCACCTGCTTCTCTGGACAGCATGGCATTGACTTCTTTAGTACTCCCAGTGTGCTGTGCAGACCGGCCCTGACCACGTTCAACTCGCTCGTTTCTGTAATCTTTGGCAAAGTGCCCGTTTTGTTGACAGTTATAGCACCTCACCTTAGACTTGTCGAACCCTGGCCTGCCACCAACAAACTTTCTCCCCGTCTTTCTCATAAACTTCTTCACTCTCCTCACTATCATGGCCATCTGCCATTGTAAATCCATTTCCTCCTGATCATCAGCATCGATCTGGTCATAGTCTTCATCTAGCATCGCTGGATCAACCACCTTTCCTTGAATATAGTTTTCATATGAAGCAATAAATGAAGCATAGAGGCCAAACTGCTCTTCAGCAGATTTGACGCTCATTGGCATCTTAGAGTAATTATTGCTTGAGGAACTTGAAGATCCACTACTCTTGCTTGTTGTCTGTTGAGTACCACTTGATCCACCCGCAACAAAGCAAACATCCCCATTTGAGTTTACTGACACATGCCCCTCCTGTGAAGAATTTGCACCCGACTCACCTTTCGAGTAGTAGGCGGCAGAATCAGTCTTTGAACTTGTATTGGAGTTTACTTTAGCACCGTACATGCCTGGATCTTGAACCTGATCCATAGATGTTTCTTTTCTTACCATATTAAGCTCAAAAGTTCTGAGCTTGTTGACAGCGGTTTCAAGATCATAAGTAGAGAAGTCCTTGTCTTCCCTCATTAGTACAGTATACATCTCCCATTTTGGTGGGAGAGCATCGAGAAGTTTTTCCACAATCTCTTCTTCTCGGTAGGAAATGGAGTAGTTACTCAATTCAGTCATTAGATGATAATATCGAGTGATAATGTCATCCAGAGATTCGTTCTTTAAGTACTTAAAGACTGAAAATTGAGTCTTGAGTAACTTTATCTTTGAAGCCCGAATACCTACATTTCCTTCAAATCTGCTCTCAAGAGCTTCCCAAAGCTCTCTAGCTGATGTATACTTTCTGAATGTATGGAGGATCTCCTGTGGAAGAGCCATTGTGATTGCAGCATGAGCCTTGCTTTCGGCTTCATACATCTTCTTCTCCTCCTCTTCCATTTTACTGTATTTCTTGATTTGGTCTCGACCCTCATACTCCATGATTGGTGGAATATATCCATCTTGGATGCATACCCACATTTTCGCATCCTGGTACTTAACATACTGTATGAACCGATCCTTCCACGCAACAAAGTCGGTTCCCTTCAGCAACCTTGGGGCCTTTGTAGCTGACCCCGCTTCAACTTCCATTTTGACAAGCTCCGAAATGTTGATCGACGACATCCTTCTTGAAGACTAAGAAACCCGAAAAAAAAAATTCTGAGTAGGCGAAGTTAAAAAAATTTCTTCGAAACAGTACTGTAGGCGAAGTTAAGGATAACTTCGCTTAAGTAATAACTTCGCTGGATTCTTCTTAAATTCGCGTGACTGGGCGAAGTTGAGAATAACTTCGCTTAGGGTAAGCGAACTTAAAAAGTAAGCGAACTTGATTAGAACTTCGCTGAGCTAGGCGAACTTGAGGATAACTTCGCTGAGTTAGGCGAAGTTGAGGAGGTAGGCGAAGTTGTGAATAACTTCGCTTCTCCTTATATCTTCGCTGAAACCCTACGTATCCTGACGGCAACTTCGCCTGATAAACAGCAACTTCGCCTGACGAACTGAAACTTTCTGCAGATCTGAAAATCGGATTTTAACGACGATTTTGACGGTTTAAAGGCTTGAACACACTGGTAGGAGGCTAGAATGAGCAAAAACACCACAAACTCGTCCCGGTAATACCCGAAATGGAACGAATTCTACACCCGCGTGAATATCCCGAACCACACAATCGAGCAAAAGCTCTGATACCAATTGTAGGTTCCCCGGACGGATCACACGAGATATCCCGATATACACAGGTGCGGAATCCCTGTGTAGATCGTTACGGACGTAGAATATAAGCTTACGAACACACGAACACGATACGAACAAAACCACGTTATATTAATAACTCGAACCGAGATACTTACAGACTCTCGACCTCACGTCAATAGACTTACTGAATTACACGTAAATAACCAACTCGATCAACTTATCATCGTAAACAGTAAACTATATAAATACACGACAACTTCGCCTCAGGCGAAGTTGTCCTTAACTTCGCTCGTTCAACAAGTTCGCCTAGGCGAACTTGTCAACAACTTCGCTTGGTTAACAAGTTCGCCTAAGCGAACTTGTCAACAACTTCGCTTTTACAAACAAATACACAAACAATATTACAGACTCGATTACAGACATTAGACATATGAACTACTGACATCTATGCACCAACACTAATCTATGCACACGTTCCAATGTTGATCAGGGTACAAGCTGCTAATGAGCATCTGGAGAAGAAAAAGATGAAAAAGGAGAAAGTATCTGAAAGTAGATCAGGTTCAAAGTATTCTACTTTCGAGGGCATGTTCGTGGTTCATAACAAGGCTCGACTGTTTAAGTTTATTGAAGCGTACCGATATGTAGATAAAGAACATGAGCTGGAGGTCAAAGAACGTGCAATGGTTCACCAAAAGACAACATACAAAGCATCGAAGACCGTCAAAGGTGACATTGTATCGTGGGTTTATGATTCAGAACTCAAGGTATGTATAATTAAGTGGGAGCACGATGTTCATTATTTACAATATATCACCGATGTTCTCACATTTTCGAGGTGGGATGTACGATTGCTTGCTTATCGTCTGTTCATGAATAGAGGTGGCAATCAAATGGTAGGATAGTTATATCAACATCTGTTGTTTGAAGTTAATCGTGGTTTCAAAATTTTCAAGCCGCGGGTCCCAATGAGAAAGTACATAGGCGAGATCGATCCAAAGACCGGTTGGAGAACGCTCGTGTTGAAGGTCAAGCCGCCACGCATGATGAAAAGAGTGCCTGTAAAGGCATTTCCACAAAGTATTTACAAGACATTCAACAAGTGGTACTATGGCAACCGTACCGGTGAAGCTGTAATCGTTCTCGGCACAGGTTTGAAGAAAGAG
Organism: Bidens hawaiensis; assembly: GCF_021521415.1. Taxonomy (NCBI): domain Eukaryota; kingdom Viridiplantae; phylum Streptophyta; class Magnoliopsida; order Asterales; family Asteraceae; genus Bidens; species Bidens hawaiensis. The sequence continues at coordinate 1,256,754 of NW_027491433.1, forward strand.
TTTGTGCGAGTCATTGATCCGATGTGGTTCATTAATTTATCAAAGTCGGATAATGAAGTGGTGTTCAAGAACGAGATCTAATTTGATGACATAACGGATTTTGATAGGGCTAAGCAATTCTAGCGCGTGATGCGTGTTTGCAACACGTTTAGAGTTCATAACTACGAGGATTGGAAGATGAAGCGGTTCAATTAATTAAAGACAAAGAGCACGAGACGATGGAGAGTTTTTTAGTACATCATTTTGTCGTCTCAGTCTTTGTAATAATTGTTATTTATCTATATTAATGTAAAAGGGCATTTTGGTAATTACACCGGTCCATTCGTTAAGTTTAAGTGTTCATTCGTTAAGGATGTTTAAAGAATGAACCTATACGTTATAGTTAATGTCCATTCGTTAAGGATTTTTAACGAATGGAACTAATCGTTATTAGTTTGTTACCATTCGTCATGTAATGTTGACGAATGAGGTATAGCAAATAAGTCACTCGTTATACTGTTTAAGTTACGTTAGGAATAATGACGAATGAGTCCGACTATGTAACGAATGGACTTCGTCTTTTATATATATGTTGTTCCTGATTCATAATTTAACAAGTGTTGATAATTAATTCATGTGAGTCGTTAATCTGTCCAATTCACTTCTCACACACACGCACTTCGTTCATTCAATCAAGTCAATCACCTAATACATATCAAGAACTAGATCCGTTAATATATATAATATGAGTTGATACGTATTAAGCTCAATCAGTCTCTCTCAGATATATGTATTATAACAACTAACAAATTGATATTATAGTACAAGTATGTACAAAACCGCTTAAACGAAAAGATTTTCGTTTAACAATATGATGTTAACTTAAACCTGATCGTATGTATCAAAACAAAAAATTATAACTTCATTAGTGAAAAACATGTTTAACCATATAAAAAAAAATAAAATTCTACAAAAACATGTTTTGATCTTAAACATGGTTAGAAATCAAAATCATACACTTTTTTTCCCAAAAACACGGATTAGGATATTTTTATCACATTTTTACGATTTAAACACTCGATTATAAACCCTAATAAAAACCCTATTTTACAGAGCTTGATGATTGATGTTCTATGCTTTTTTTCTGATACATGACATGCTGATATACTATCTAGAGAACTAAGAACCCGGAAAGGCGATAAAAAGGCCCAAACACCCGTAAAACGTAAAGGTAACACCGGAAACACTCGTTTAGATGTTGTTTAGGATTATATTGTGATGTGCTTATTGTTAACCTATGAAACTTTGTAGGGACATCAGTGATCTTTTGAATGAGTCCCTTTCCAAATTTGATAATTTATCGATAAAAGGAGAATATTTTGCGATTTTATTACCGTTTATTGTTGATTTATTATGAAAAATAGTTAATAAGTTTGAAAAATTATGAAATTTTGTTTAGAAATATAAAATATCAATTTAAGATCACACATAAAGTTTGGGGTCCAATGGTGAATCCTAGATAAGTTTTGTGGATTCTCGTTTAATCGAGTTTTAACAGCCGAATTATGCGCAAAAAGGTAATTTAGCTAAAGAGTTAATGTCTGGGTATTTTTCAGGGATTATATGAGGATATTTTGATCACTCTGAAAAAATAATTGGTTTTTTTGGGTAGAATTGGGTATAAACGGGAGATTTATTGGATAAAAAAAACATAAAAAACGAATTGTTATAAATAAATAAACAAGTTTAATAATTCTGAAATTATTTTTACAAAAATCTACATATTTTAATTTGCTAGTATTAAATTTCTCATAATTTATATATGAAAAAATAAAAAGTGATAATAATTTAAAGATTAAACAATATATGTTTTGATAAAACCGGCAGTAGTATGTTTCACGAACTGGCTGGTATATAAAAACACAAAAGTGGTAAATTATCATAGTTTTGAATAAATTTAGTAAAAAAAACTTTTACGATATTCCCGAAATGTTCGAGTGAAATGTACGCGTTTGTATAATCGAATCAGTATTAAAATGAAAAAGAACCTTGTAGCAAATCCAGACATCCAAACCCTAAATATATTTTGTAAATCAAATTATTTTATAAAACAGTACGTTTACTTAAGTTTGTGTGATCTTACCTATTTCCGAAACGCGTAAACGACCAACTTGGCCAGGCACGTAAAACGGTGAAATTGACCCAAACCGATTTTGAATATTAGACACTATTCAACGTTACAATCAAAGATTACTGACATGTTTTGGGTGTAACAGCCATACCTAGCTTAGATATACATTCGATTCATTTTAAAGAATATACTTGTATTAACAGTACAATACCGATTATAGGGATTGAGTTATAATCGAGGCATACCAATTACAGCATTGTGCTGCTGATACTATATTACAATAAGGTGAGTTTCGTGACCCCACTTTTTGAATTGTTTTGCGAACTTTTTGTGTTAAAAGTATTGGTACATATATCTATTTATGTGGAAACGTGTTATGACGTGAATTATCTAAATGCTAACACTTGAAAGTCCCCACAAACACGAGTGATTAAGTACGAGTTGTGGCATGTGAATAGTACTATTGGTTTGGCAACCCAATTGAGAGGGCCGGTGGAGAGTACCAGAACATTACTCAATTGCACGTGACCATAGAACTATACACACATACATGCTATGTGGTGTTAGACATAGTACTACTTGGGGCATGTGGCCTTGAGGAGTGCATGGGCAGCGAAGGGCCACGTGATAACCGCACGTCAAGGATTCACTTGTGGCTTAGTATAATTAAATCGTATACATACAAAACATGAATAATATGATTACGTATATTGACTTCGTTTAAACGTGACACACCAACTATTTTTGATTGACCCTTTTTAACATGCTTTTCCGGCATACCGAAATTGGGGTAATGTGTTTAAGTTCTACATGTGCTGGAAGTAGATAAGACAACTATAGATAGAAGCAAATATATTAATAAGAATCAAGCAGCTGTGTACCGATTAACGTTGTATAACGCCTAGTTTGTAAACAAAGTTAGAATGATGTAATACATTGTAAATTAGTTTGTTAATGTTTTTTTATAAACAATGTGGTTGATACCAGAGGTCTCTGTTAGATTCTTGTATTACGCTTCCGCTATTTTCCTAGTCGGGGTGTGACATCTCTAGTTAAGGATGACAACAACTTTATGTTCAAATCAAAGTCTGTGGTTCGAAGGTCAGTTGTCCTTATTCCATTAACAATGGCTACAAATCTCTGCAACACTAACTTTAGCGTTTTTCTCTGAATTTGATTATGTCAAGTTGCTGCTTCAATCTTTCCTTCTTAATGTCTTTAAGCTCGGTATTTTCTTCAAACATCTCTGCAACTTCATCATACATTCCTTTTGTAGTTGTATGATGATTAACACTAGTAAGGACTTCCCATGATAACCGCAACTTAAGCATTGACAATGCTTTATCATATTTTTTCTTATTTGACTCTCAACATCTTAGTTGTTGTTTACCCCACTTGTAGGAACATAATTTTCTTCCTTGATTGAAATCCCTAGCTCTGTGTCTTTGTAGCTCACAGCTGCTTCAAATAACACTTTCCAACTTATGTAGTTTTCCTATTATAATAGCCTTGGGATTTTGTTAGCAGACACCTGAGGGTCATTGTAACATTCGTTTCTTTTCAAACCCGAAAATCTGACCCATTTTAAATTTTCAGTTTCGTTCATATATATATATATATATATATATATATATATATATATATATATATATAATCTCAATTTTTGTTTCATGTATTATATATATTTTTTAAATATTTATTCGTAAAACCGACTGGTTTTGGTTGTTCAACTTACTAGTATGTCCGTTTATCATTTACATAACATTCCAACGATTTAAAGTTTACTGATTTGCTAACTATCGGGTATAATATTAAAATAATCAAAGTATATAACTTTTATTAAGTGAATATAACTTTTCAAAGTCCAAGGTTCATTTTGTAAATTATGCTTTAATTTCTATTTTAATATAACTTGAAAGATTAGGGGCTAAATATGTAACTATGTTTAAATTTATAATATTATAATAAATCCTAACCCCCCTTCCCCTCTTGTGGTTTTCCTGTGAGACCTCCAGCAGCCGGAAATCAGCGCCGGAGTAAACCAAAACTCACATTTAAACGTCGTTCGATACGTTATTGTATACCTAATGATTTCTCGAATAATGTTAAACAATAATACGTGATTAAAGTCATAATTAACAATCCAAATAACTCGTAATTAATCCTAACCCGTCGGAATTTAATCAAAGTTTTAATAACTCGATTTATACACTAATCGATTCAATTGGCACTATAAATAGGACCTAAATCAACATTTAAACTCACACCAAACTTTCAATCTCCTCTATAACACTCTCTAAAACTTCAAAAAATTTCCGGCAAAAACCGAACTCCGGCGAGCTTGTTCTTTGTCATTCCGGTATCAAAAAAGGTAAGTAAGATATGTTTTTGAATCCTTTAAACCCGTCTAACAAAACCCCTAACTTAGTTCAAGCAAACATGGAACGGTTTGAACGAATTGAATCTAAGGTTTGGATGAGGAAGATGATGTGTTTTGGGTAATAGTATATAACATATTGTTTTCATATTTTAACCAAATAACAATCTGGTCTAGTGGTTGAGTCACTTTGGTTTGGCCACAACGACCTGGGTTCGAATCCAGGTCATGGCAGTTTTTTCTTTCATTTTTTTAAGCTTTATATATTATGATAAAAATCAAATAAAATTTATTAAAAATTTGTTAAAAATTATATAAAATCTTTTTAAGTAAACTAATGATTGTTTCAACTTATTTTAGCATTTGCATTCAAAAACTAAACTTTTAAAAACCCGACTCGTTTCCGTTAATTTTTTTGTTAGAAACCCAATTATATTACAAACTATTATTTCGTTCAACTTTATAATACGGTAACATAATTATTTTCAATCTAAAACTCCGTTAAAGATCTATAATTCATGATCGTTATAATATTTCAAACTCGTCAAGTCTTGTTTAAACTCGTAAAACAAATTATATATATATATATATATATATATATATATATATATATACTTTCGTCGTAAACTTTAAAATTCGTTAACATATTCGTTATTCAAAATAAAATATACCGTTAACATCAAAATTTTCATAAACGTTATAATATTCAAATGTGATATTAATCTCATAATTAAAAATTATATTAAATTAATAAATTATTAATAATTCATTGAAATTCATTAATGTATAAAATAATATTATAATATCCAACTCCATAATAAAGTGTACATTCAACACTTCAAAATCCCGACAACCCGATTTATCTACTTTTTGTAAGTTGTTAGTTAATATTAATTTTGTGCTTTCAATTCTAGTACGTGACGTTCAATTGCTTCAGTTTCATTTACGCACTTTCGGTTTTATTTCAAGTTTGTCTTCAACTTCAAGGTGAGTTTCTCACACCCCCTTTTTACTATTTTACTACTTTTGGAGGTAGCATATATATTCTATCCAAATTTCAATTTTCGTTTATTCATTATTTACAAACTACAATTCGTTACATGGGCCTCATTATCCGAGTACGTTGGTGCATAATCCCAACTGGAAAGGACTTTACTTGCGCTTATCTGAGTACGCTGGTGCACAATCCTAGTTGGAAAGGACCTTACTTTCTCATTTACACCCGGTCATGGAATTGTTTGATTTTTATGTACTTATATCAATGGAAGCTCACCAACTATCCACATAGTTAACCTTATTTTATATATATGAAACATGTACCTTATTTAGAAGATGGTGCCGTGATAAAAACATTAGTACTTAGGTTATATTAATAAATGGACAAGATGTTAATTGTTCTTGCATTTTCCTTATATTTCTTGTTACATACTTGTGTACTTGATGTGTAAATCAATTAGTAGTAATATTGTCACTTAATAGTGTCACATGTGTTTTGAGCAATCTGTACGTCACACTTGGGCGTATTCCACTTTAGGCGGGGTGTTACAGTCATCCATTTGTTATTTTACTAAAAACAATTTGTGATTTTTCTTTTTTAAAAAAACCTGAAAAGGAAACTTTAAACCAAATTTACCTTAAACATAAACATAAATTTGAAAACATATTCAAAAATTTGTAGATCTGGAAGGATAATTATCAGATACGGAACAAATTTTTATAATAAACGGATTCTGAACAAGATGCGAACACAATAAATGAGTGTAGATCTGGGAATAGCAAACTTTTAAACCTCTTGTAATTGTAGATCTGGGACAAAAATGAAGGAAACAGAGCTCGTAACGTCATTGTTCAATAAAACAGTAGAAAAATTACATCATCGTCTTCAACCTTCAGTTAGTCAACTCAAATCTTAACAATTCTTCAATTATCAACACCTTTCAGCAACCAATCGGTCATCAGTAAGCAACCAGACTCTAATACCACTTCTCATGATCGGATATAGAGGTACGATTAGAAATAATTGGGCAAGCACGACGAAACACAGTATTGTTAAAGACCTCTAATATTAGTTGGCACAATCAGCTAAAACTAGAAGGTTTCTAGAAATAGAAAGGACACTAGAACAATCACACACAAATATTCAAAAGATTTCCATTTGTATTATTAGTCGTAAAGTTACAACGAAAACTTTAGGGTTTTAGGTGTGGAATGTCATGTGCGGCTTTTAGGTCAAAGAATAATCAACAAAGTTCTCAAAAGGTGTGTAGTAGGCGGTCCCATCAATGAACGTATCATTCCTTTTATAGGCACCCTGACATTCCTTTTATAAACCCTAATCTTTACATAACGATCAGAAAATAATTACAAGTGTCAACATAGGTCTTCGAGTAAGCTTGTTCCTTTGTCTAGTAGACCTGGTAGTCCACGAGTGTGCTTGTGGAATTCTTCGAGTAGACTTTACTTGGAATATTTTCCTAAGAAAATATTCTTCCCAAGAAGACTTCAATCTTCATAATATATCCAAACTTTTCTCGGACATATCCCACGAACAAACATTTTCTTGCTCAAATCTCTTCAATCTTAGACTTGGACTTATTGGAGCAAACTAAATAAACTCGGGTATTGTAGCTTTGCTCGAGATTGAAGTATGCTCGGAGTAACACCTGGTATAGATTGCCTACAAGCATACGCAATATTCTTTTTTATTAAATCGTTGCTCGACCCACCAGGTTACTCGTGAACTTGGTTTAAATTTAGATTGATCAACTGTTTGCTCGGATACAAACCATACTTGATTTAAGAACAACCTTGCTCGAAGAAGTGTAGCTTGCTCGAAGCCTTACACTTAGAAGAATTCATGAAGATAATCTTACTCGCATAAGATATCTTGCTCGAGATAGTAAATACCATGCACGGAGTGTCTAAGTTTGCTCGAGTTCCATGCTTAGAAATTTCTAAGAAGGTTGAGAAGATTCCATCATTTCCTTGTTAATTTTCTAGACCCAACAAAGTATAGGTACGCATAAGTCCCCAAAAGGTGTTAAAAGCAGTAAAATAGGGGTGTGATTATTCACCATATTAATTAAGGGAGATAATAATATATCACAATGTTAAACGAGCAATATATCGTGCTGACTGGTTCGAAAAGTAAGAACCTGAAACATGTATATAATAAAGTAGAATTAAAACAGAGCATAATGCAACTAGAATTAGATTAAACATACATGTGAAATTCTAGATGTGAAATGTTTAATGTTTAACCAAGCTTGTACTGTTCAGAATCCGAACTTTGACTATTTCGCACTTAAACGGGCCGGAATTAAATTAACCTCCGAGACTCCCCCAATCTCAAAAATTTATTTGGGGGTTTTTGTTAATTGAATGAAAGCAAATTATATCACAAAAGACAACTTACCCGAAAGATAAATGAAATTATGAGAAAACACGAGTCAAAGGGTCTTGGAACTTGAAAGTCAAACCGAAAGATGAAAACTTGATGAAAAACACCAAAAACACCAAAGAAATCGGTTTGAGGATGATGGAGGATGATGTTGCAGAATATTATAGGATTTAGAAATATGATTTGATAAAGTAAAACATTACAAATTCGTTTATTATGTAATAGCTCGAGTAAGGAATCCGAATAAGCTTATTATAACCAAATCAGGTCAATTAATCAAGAGATTTTGGTTTGATCAATCTGAAATTGAATTGTACATGTTATAATATTAGAGGAAATAAGTTGAGGATTAATTTTGTTGATTTAGGGTCGTTCAAGGAAAGATTTAACAATAAACGAAACAAAATTAACACAAAACTTATATGCGCGTTGGTCGAGCATCGTGATGGGGTTTGGGGAAACCCATCGCGCTATGCTAAGGATTTTTCCTGATTTTATAATTTTAATATTTTTATTCCTTGAAGTTCCATAAATGCATTTTGTTTTATCCATTTTATGTAATTTTAAGAGTTTCTACGGGTTGTTTGACAAGTTTGAAAAATATAAAATAAGTTAAATCTAGTTAATTACTAATAAATAAAAGTTTTTATTAATACGACTTACCTGAATTCCATTCCCGAATCGGGTAAAGAAATACGAATACCAATACGGAGTATCCGAATCTGGAATTTTGTCATAAAATTAAGGAAAACAATGAACATAATCGTGGTAAAAACATGAAATGAAGACATCCTAAAGGGATAAGAAAAATGACGGTTGGTAGAATGGAGGATAAGTTGTGAAACAACAGAAATACAACGATATTAACTGAAAAATTAAGTATTAAAATGTTAATAATTAAAATTTGAGAGTGAAAATTGAAACGTGATTAATAGTTTAAAAATATAATAAAATGAATGATAGAAAACCATTTAAATAATATACCAAAATGATAAATTGTTTAAATAACTTGTGATAATCGTCTCCTTATAACTGAATGATTTGTGTCGGATCATGTTGATTAATTGAAGTAAAGTGAATAAATCAAATCATAAAAATTTTTATTAAATAAAACCAAGTAAATAAATGAGTAAACTATTTTCTTCGATTGGTTTGGACTTTCCATAAGCCTTCCCTGGCATTTTCTTGTCCTAATAAAATTAGCATACCAAAATAAATTGTGACTTGGGCTTCCCATGGCATTTTATTGGCCTAGCTAAATATCATAATATCAATTTGTGAGTTGAGCCTCCCATGAGCGTCCCATAACACTTTAAATGACCCAACTAATTAGAGAATTAAAAAAGCAATTGAGTTGGACATCCATGTGCTATCAGGCGTTTTAATTGATCCAACTAAATAACGAATTAACGAAACTAAATATGTGTAGTTGGAGTATCTCTTGAACCACCATAGATGATAATGCTCCAACAAAACATAAAAATCAAAACTGGTTAAGAAAATGGATAGTTGGAGCATCCATGGATCCCCAACTAAACATTTAAAAATAATAATTAAATAAATTGGAATTTCCGAATTTATCCACCAAATCAGAGTGAATTGGGTTTAATGTTTTAAGGAAGGTAACCGTCAAGTTGGTAACGTTGACCACTTATAGTTCTGGCCATATGTCATATGTTCCTCTTTGGCCTATAATATCGAGTATTGTGGTCGGGTTATCCTCCTAGAAAGGAATAGCATGTTCCCTTTAATCCTAGAATCGTTTTGCCAATGCCCGACTCATAGTTCTCTCCATGTTCAAGTTAGTACGAGAACTTGTCATACCCCTTTGGTTTTAGGTGATGGAGTAAAAACAAAACAAGGGAATTCTTAAGGAATTTCCCAGAATAAAACAGTCTACTATAAAAAATCTTTTTAAGAATAAGGCATAGCCTGAAAATTTGTGTGTGCGTGTACATGATTAATTAATAAAAAAAATATATTAAGTAAGCTATAAACTATTTAGATAAACATATAAGGTCTCACATAAGCATGTATAGGGTCCTAAGGATGCTACTAGGCAATTTCTAATGCCTTATCTTATAGCATTCGGCTCTGATACCAATCTGTCTCACCCCAACCCCCAGCAGAATATGTCGAGGCTTGTTCTGACGTCCCTGGAAACTAAAATAACTATATTAGTGACAATATCTAATTATTTTATTAAATTAAAATCAAGTACACGAGTCTCAAACAATTAAAAATAAGACCAAAACAAATAATAAAAAATTAAATAATTATCTTTTTTTTTATTATTTAGTAACCTAAAACTAAACTAAGTTCATCAACCACTTCAATCATTCAAGATAAATAGTTGGTGCATTTTGGTGTGTCAGTAGTTCATATGTTTATTGTTACTCTTATTTGTAATAAAAAAATGTGTTTGGTTTATGTTTTTATTTTTTACTTGATAGGTTATTGGCGATCTTATGGATTAAGCGAAGTTATGCAAACCCCGCCTTTTATGTAACAGGCGAAGATATGTAATATATGAACATATCTTCGACCTAGGGTTTAGTAGTAGTTCATCCCGTTTGTTGTGAACTTGTGAAGTGCTTGTGGTGTACTGAAAGATATCGTGCTATTATTCAATACAATTAAATATTTTGTTTAATAATTTGTCTATTGTTCTTGTTTAATATAATACCTGTAGTCAACACTTAGGGGATTCCCACCCTTAGAGTTCGTGATATCTTCTGTAGCGATCCATTCCAATGACCTACAATTGGTATCACAACAAAAAGCTCTTAATTGTGTGGTTCGAGAGTATCACACGAGTATTACGACTTGAACAAAGGATTTTTCACTAGTTTTGCGTCAAAATATACCCAAATATTCACCCTATAGCCTATCTTCATCCACCAAACATCCCCACAAAACCCTGCACTCAAAAACTCAGCCAAAATTTGAAAAACCCATTTTTCCATTCATCATAGCGAAGTTGTCTCTAGGGTTTCTCACAGACTAGACAAATTTACATCTTAGCTGAGATTGTAATCCCAAAGAAGTTGACTTGGCGAAGTTGACTAGGCGACTTTGACCTTGACTTTTGACCAGGTGAAGTTGACCAAAACCTTTAATCAATCGAAGTTGACCAACTTGGTTTAGCAGGAGACGTTACTTAATTTCTCTTACACTGAGACGAAGGCTAAATTAAGTACTGTTTTGAATTAAAATTTACCAATATCATTAAAACTTTAAAAATTACTTCTATAAATATATATAATCTCGTTAAAATGGAAGTTGAGTTAGGTTCCACTACTAAAGCACCTAAGATGTTGAGAGTAACTAACTTTGTTCAATGGAAGGAGAGTTTTGAACAATATATTAAGTGGAAAGATGCCAACATGTGGGTTTGCATTTAAGACGGATACATACCACCTAGTGCTACTTTTTAAAAAAGAGAACAAATTAAGAAGTACAGTATGATGGAAGAGGATGAGAAGAAGATGTATGAAGCTGAGAACAAGGCTTTAGCAGTAATAACAATGGCATTGCCTCAAAAAATTCTACATACTTTGAAAAAAAATACAAGATTGCAAGAGATATGTGGGATGCCTTTGAGAGTAGATATGAGGGAAATGTATCGATAAGAAATTCAAAGACAAAATTGTTGAAAACTCAATTTTCTGCATTCAAAGACATTAAGAATGAGACATTTTATAACATCATTACTTTCTACTACAATCTTATGACCGAACACAACAATTTTGATATCAAGGTGGAAGAGACTGAGATAGTGGAAAAGCGTCTTGATGTACTTCCAATAAAGTGGGAGATGTACACGATGATTATCATAGATGATAAGTATTTTGATAAGTGTGAAATGGAATATGTAGTTAATAAACTTAGAGGGTGTGAAATGAACATGAAGAAAATGGGAACAATGTTTGATCAGATACAGGATCCTTCTATGTATGGGGCCAAAGTGTCTTCAGGTTCTACTCTGTGTCTACAACATACTACACGGGAAGTGATGTTAGTGAAAATGAAAGTACACAGGTTATAGTGAATTCTGATGGTGATATTTGCTTTGTGGCTGAAGGAGTAACTCCAACTAAAAGTCAAGCAAGCTCTATTGGATCATCAGGTAATCCACTAGTGTCAAATCTTTCTTAATGCCAATGAGTCTGGAGTCAGTTGAGCACCAATTTGCGTTGTATGCGTCTTTCATAGCGTCTTCAGAAAACTATATGAAAGGAAAAATAGTAGATTAACAACTTTAGATGAAGATTATTATCAAATAGATGCAGATGACCTGGCAGTGATAGATCTACATTGAAAGATGGCTATGATAGTAAGAAGAGTCAAGAGGTTTATGAATAAGACAGTGAGAAAGTTTTTTTGGTCAAAGCCCAGGTTTTGAAAAATTTAAGGCGCACTGCTACAACTGTCGAAGAAATGGGCACTTTGCTCATGATTGCACAAATGAAAGAGTTGAGAGAAGTTCGAACCAACCAGGTAATCAGAATAGTGGAATGGAATGAGCATGATCATGTGGTGAAGTTGGATTTTGACAAGGATGATCTGCTATCTAAGGTAAGTAGTGATGAGTCTTGTTTAAAGTGTCAAAATTTAATTAAAAAGGTAAATCAACTAACTTCACATTAAACATATTTAATAAAAGAGATTAATCAACTAAAAGAAGATAATCACCATATAAAAGATAAAAAGAGTAAATATGTTAGAACAATTAAAAGCAATGAGAAAGATATAAGAGGACTAAATACTACCCTAGGTGAAAAGGTTCAAGTCATAGATCTCTCTTATTAAATAGTTGAAGAAAACACTAAGATTATTTTTTCTAAAGATAAGGAAATAGCTTATTTTCAAGTAAAAATAGTGGAATTAAATAGAAAACTTGAGCAATTTAGAAACTCCACTATCGTCTTGGATCATGCTTCGAGCTCCTTGAGGTCTTTGTCTGAAAAGGAGGGACTTGGTTACACGGCAGTTCCCCCTCTTTATAATAATAATTACATTAACAAACCTTTGGAGGAGCTCAAAATTGACCAGCTTTGTTCTTATCCTAATCCAGCTGTTGTAAACATTGAGAATAGAATCTGGAATGACGAACTTACCCAAGTTCCCCGTCTCGGATCAAGCGAACTTAGCTGAGAAGAAGTTAAATAACTTCGTTGAAACTAATCAGGCGAAGTTAAGTAACTTCGCCTCACTAGCCTCACCCAAGGAAATATAACACTTTTACACCAATTAACTTCATGAAAGGAAACATGATGGATGAAGAGGTATGAACCTTGTTGAAAGAGTCAAACATTGATTTTATGAAAGGAAAGAATAATCTAAATCCATTTGTGACTCCATATGCTAATCAATATGGATTCAAGAGTTATCAAATGGATATCTTCTATTTACAAAAAGGAATAGAGCATCAATTCAGTGCATTGTAAACCCAACAATAGAATGGGATGGAAGAAGAAAGAATGGGATTCTAATCAAAGCTGCAAGAACTATGTTGGGGGATTCCAAGTTACCAGTCATATTCTGGGCAGAAGCTGTAGCCACAGCTTGTTATATCCTTAATAGAGTTCTTATTTTTAAAAGATTACATAAAGCATGTCATGAACTTATGCATAAGCAAAAGCCAAATCAGGAAGGATTTGAGCTTTTTTGGATCCCCTTGCACTATTTTAAAGAAAAATAAAATTTTGGTAAAGTAACTGACGAAGGATTCTTTGTGGGCTATGTTGTTGGTTCACCAAATAAACGTGTTTTCAATATAACAAAAAAAGGTAGAAGTGGTGTGCAACACTGACATCACAAGCTACTCTGCTCCACTACCTTGTTCGAGATCAAAAGGGGCTTTCGATTATGATAGATTATTTAAATTGATGTAAGGATGAAAGAATGTGCTTTAAGTGTTTAATATTGTGTGTTTTACTTGTTTATATGTATCGAACACAAGAACTTTGATTGGTTTTATGTTTACAGGTGATTGGATCTTGAAGGGGATAATTTGGAGCATTTAGGATGGAGTGGAAATGAAAGTAATAATATATGATATGATAGAGGATTGAAATACGATGGCGTGGCTGCAAACAGGGACGAAAACGGAGTTGAAATGAAGATTTTATGAAGAAAACAGTGTTTTGGTGCTGTAGCCGCCGTAAGGCAGTGACCAGAGGCCGTAGGCTATGGTGGCCAGGCCGTAGGCTACGGCCGGGTCTGACGAGAAATCGATTTTCTTGATTTTCTTCCATATTTAAGCCCAATTAAACCGTAGGTCGAAGAGGCTTCATATCCTAACATCCTTGGGTGATTTGGGGGTAATTATCCACCATCCTAACACCTACCAATCATCATAATCATCCATGTTATCATCCTTGCCACAATCAGTGAAACTATTCAAGATCAAGATGCAAGGCTAAACTGTTCGTGACCATCTCCGGGAGTACGGTTGTGTCTGTAAGCAAATATTTTTGGTATTTGAATCTTTATATTGGAACTAGAGTTGATCAATCATTCAGTTGATTAACCTTTTATGTTTGTTTATGCATTCAACAGTTTTTCGTAATTGAATGTTTTGTGATTTTATCAGTTTATTGATTTGTGGTCATCAACTTTTAGGATTAAGTTCTTTGTGTCATTAACCTGTATATTTTTAGCCATTAAATCACTTATATTTATTAAACCCTAAAACTGGTAATCAATTAGGTTATTATTCAACTAAACCAATTGTTCGGGTTAAGTTCTGACGACCAGGAAGGTCAAATATCTAGTCTTTTGATTATAGGTGTAATCAAACGAGTTTTTCAAATAGGTTTAATCAATTGGTCTAGTCTGCTTCACAACCTGAAACCTAGAATTGGTTATCTTTCTTTCAATATTTCTACAAACTACTTATTTAAACCGCTTGACATTGTTCGTCCACTTTAACTACTTCATAATAAAATGTGAGTTTCACTTGCGCTTTCCACTGATTCCTTATGGAGACGAATTTACTTACCCCCACTATTTATCGGTATTTAAGCTTTATAAATACTTATTTTTATTAGAGAACGACATCTACATCATAAATCTTTCAACATTCCTTACTTGTTTGATGCAGATTCAGAAGAAAAGCTAGCAACTCAAATGCTCGATGATGAAAACGAAGCTGCAATACCAATATCCTCAATTACTTCAAGTGTAAATGTTGATAAGCCTAGTACATCAAATGTGGAAACAATGAATGATGATGACTTTTATAATCCATTTCATACTCAAGAAAGTTTGGGGGAGCTGGAAACTAATATGGGCAATGATCTTGTTAAGAACGTATTCTCAAATTTGAAACCATGCAAAGATCATCAACATGAGAACATGATTGGTAACCCATATGTTGGTGTGCTGACACGGAGAATTATTGAAGAGAATGCGTGTGTGTGTCGAAATGCAAGAGACTGGTATAATTGATGAGTGCCTTTATTCATGCTTCATCAGCCAAGTTGAATCCAAAAACTTTCAAATGGCACTAAAGGATATCTCAAGTGTTGAAGCAATGCAAGAAGAGTTGGCTTAGTTTAGGAAGATGGATGTGTGGATGTTGGTAAAGATGTCGAGTAAATGTACATGCCATAGGAACCAAGTGGGTGTTCAAGTGAAAGAAAAATGACAAAGTAGTGATTATTAGGAACAATGCATGTCTTGTAGTTAAAGGTTTTAATCAGCAATAGGGTATAGACTACAATGAGGTATTTGCACCAGTGGCAAGATTGGAAGCAATAAGGATGGTTCTAGTCTTTGCAGTGTGTAAGCAATTTAAGATTTTTAAGCTAGATGTTAAGAGTGCTTTTCTGAATGGACACGTTGACGAGCTGGTGTATGTTTAGCAGCCACCGGGGTTCACTAATCTGATTATCCAGATCATTTTTATCGTTTAAATAAATCTCTATATGGTTTACATCAGGCAAATCGGGCATGGTATGAAATCTGCCAGAATATCTTCAAGAGAATGGGTTTGTAAGAGAGAAGATCTATAGCACTCTGTTTGTAAAACAACACAAAAGAGATTTTCTATTAGTTCAGGTGTATGTGGATGACATTATCTTCAGAGCATCTAAAGTAGAGACGTGTAAAGATTTTGAGAAGGTCATATAGAATAAATTTGAAATAAGCGCAATGGGGGAGTTGACATTTTTCTTGGGGTTACAAGTTGATCAAAAGTAGAAGGGCATATTCTGTTGGGATGAGGAAAAGACATAATGAAGATTGTAATCTTCTCAACCTCTCTGAAAATGGCTAAGTATGGAAACCGAGCACACTTAGGCATCCCAGCAAGCTTTTACTTAATCTAGCAAGGAATTTTCCCTTCCGGGCAAGGTTATCTTCTTGAAGTTTTCTTAAGTGTAAGCTCGAGCATACTTCACTTTGTCTAGCATGGTTGTTCTTGAAGTCAAAAAAGGTTTGTTTTCAAGCAAACCCTTGGCTAAACCAAACCGATACCAAGTCTTTTGGAAGATCTAGCAAGGTTTATTCTTAACAAAACAGTTGTCCCAGCAAGCTTGAAGGAAGTTGATAAAGAAATATTCTAAGGACTTCTTACTAGCAAGGTTAAACTCAGAGCAAGCTACAGTTCTACCATCACAAGCAATAGTGTTACCAGCACACTTTGGTTTACTCAATAAGTTAAAGTTAACAAGAGTTGAAGGGATTTCTGAAGAACAAGTTTGCTTGTATGACTAAATCGATCAAAGTTTGATATGGTCAGGAAGATTGAAGTCTGCAAGTTGAATATTTTTTAAGGAATATATCCTAAGTAAAGTTTGCTCAGAGAACTGTTCCCCAGCACAGTTTATGGTTACCAGGTCTCCTCGAAGTAAACAAAAGCTGCAAAGCTTGTTCGAAGACCTATTTAGACTGACAATATTTTGTATTTTGTTTGAATATGTAATGTTCCTATCATTAGGGTTTCAATAAGGAATGCCAAGTGTTAGGGAAGGCCTGTAAAAGGAATATTTAAGGCACGCCTTTGACACACCTAGACCTTACACCTGGTCGTGATTTTGACGGCTGACATATACCTGTATGGAAATTTGCCTAAAATCCAGCCATTCCATTCTGAAACTCTAAATGATTTCCGATTGTTTCTGATATTATACTAATGGAAATCTTTTGAGTTATAATGTGTGTTTGTTACCTTTGTGTCTAGCAAGCAATATTTAGTGTGTTAGTGTTCCGCCATTAATACTCTATTGTTCTTTCCTAAAATAGTAAGTCGTTAACCTTCTTCTCGACACTTATGTGTGGGTTACAACAATGAGATATTGAGTGATTGAGCGATATAATCGGGACCGACAAGCGGTATCAGAGCTTGTTTTGCTATTTTGGTAAAGAACTGTCGCTGATTCATATTGATTATTTCTAATTTGAAGATGAAGAATAACGTCAGCTGACGACTATTCCATTGATTTGTGAAGTCAGCTGTCTTACTTTTCATTTCTCAGATCTACAATTTGTTTGAGGTTTAAAAGTGTTTTCTCTCTTATATCTTCATTTCTTTGTTATTAATCTTGCTCTAATCTGTCCAGATATATCAGATCTAAGGATTCATCCACATATCTGATTATTTTCAAAGGGGTATTTGAGTTTTATTTAAGTATTTGTTAAGTTTTTCTTTACTATTCAAAAATATCTTATAAAATGTCACACCCCAACCTACGGCGGAAATGCCGGGGCGAATTGATTGCTCACAACTTTTCAAGGGTTACTATCAAGCAACATTATAAGTTTTAATATCTATTTAATAATTTCAAATAAATATTCATGTACATTAGTGTTATAAATAAACAATTACATTAAACATCCAAAATTAAGTTCTTGTACCTTTTCTGTAACATGCATCCTAAGTTGCTTCAAACAATCTTGATAATCACGTCACACGATAACCTGCATATGCGTTGAAAATAATATAGTTTGTCAACACAAGGTTGAGTGAGCAACACCCCAGTTTAAATGTACATATAGTATATAACAAAACTATGTAGTTGCAACACGTCATATGAGAATAACAAATTAACCAAATGAGCAAGTATAACTGAGATGTCGAGAAGCACAAAGGCAAACGACCGGCGTATGATCATACTAGACTGAGATTATGTTGGACCTCTCCGAATGTGGAAGCATACAAAGCAAATAAGCGCATAACAAGTAAGGTATAAGTTGTTAACACATAATACAATAGTTGCAGTTTTGAATATAAGTATATATATGAGAAAAAACGTTTACACATATGTCCCCAAAACGTGGAAAACAAGTAAAATAAGGGAATGTGGTACTCACCTGACAAAATAAGCAAGAGATAAACGAACGCGGTAAGAACGCTAGTAAACAAGAGTCACGCTCTTCGGAAGTTATCGATTAGAAATTCTAAGTACAATAGTTGAGGAATAAATACAAATTGAATGAAAAGTCTAAAACTAAATGCAGGTTCGGGATTTTGATGATCAGGTGCGTTCTTGCGAAAGTTATATATTAAAAAGATTTATTATAAATTTTATTCTCAAAGTGTCATAATATGATTTAATTATGTAAAATGCTTAAAAATACTTGAATAAATATTTATAAATTTGTGGATGGATTATATAACATAAATTATTTTAAATAGTTATTTCAAACTTAAAAAAATACATTTAATGTTTATTACTAATAAAGATAGCTTTTAAATAAGTATTGTAAATAAATAATAATATTTGAATAAACTGAAATCTTTTATAAAATGCTTGGACTATATATTTAAATGCTTAGATTATCATGATATATATTTTATATGTATGAATATATTAAGTTAAAACCCTTTTTAAATAAATTAAAACCTTTAACAAGTAACTAATGTATATATATATTTATATATATATATATAAATTCGTTCATATTGTTTTAACCAAAGCTCGGGAAATAGGATTGGTTAATAACCGAGTTAAAAAAAATACTGACTAATATATATATATATATATTAACTCAATTGATTAGATATATTAATATATTTATTTATATGATTTAAATATTATTAAAAAGCTTAAATTAACAAAAAAAAATACAAAAACGGGCTAGGGGAATCGAAACCGCGCCCCCAGCCACCCCAATCTTAAACAACACAACACTAACCAACTGATCTGGCTTGCACGTTGTTACAAACACACACACACAATTTTATAAACAGCGCAGACAAATATGGCCAGACAACTGAAAACCCAAGATGATTCAATCGTTTAATCCAAAATATAAACGATCAATTAACCATAGGGTTAATGATCTAGGCTCGAAAACGATTTAGACAGTATGATCAATTTCCTGAAACAAGGATCATTTGATGATGACAGCAAGGATGAAGGCCGACGGAAACGAGACGATGAACACTCAATCAAACTGTGATGAAATTCTAATTAGTTAAAGGGTTACGAACGGCTGTAGGTTAAAGATTGTGTACGCAGGTCTAATTGTATTTATATAAACGTTTAGGTGTATAATTGTATAGGGTTAAGGTCGGCCGAGCATATTATAAAACGCGTATTCGTTTTTTATACAATTAACATATAACGAGTGTCGGTTATGCCGAATTTGGCAAGAATAATATGTAGATTGATTCAATTTCCAAAATTGTGACGAGAACTGAGGATCAAGAAAACCCAATTGAATCGGGTTAGGAATTTGGGGATTGGATATGGGTTACCCAGATTATGAAAATGGGTTATAATGTCAAAGTTTTATTTTTAGACCCTGCAGTTAGAAAGTGGGTACAATACAAGTTAAAAGTTTATACTTTGGGTTAATTGTGTAAAAACACAAAAGATATAATTATCAATAATTAAGTATAAATAAAATAATCAATTTGACTCAATAAACGCAATTATATTTATTTAATAACCCAAACATTGAAGCGAGTCAGGTAAAAATATAAGTTCGAAAACCCGAGTTGTTACAGTCTCCCCTACTTTAGGGAATTTCGTCCCGAAATTAAAGTATACTATAATACCATTAGATTTTTAAGAAAAATAAAAGAAAATTTTTAAATATAAATTTTAAAATTAATCGTAATACAAAACTTTGAATAGTTAAAATAACGCTCCAAATGCAAATACGATAAGGGCCCTTATATATAGGATGTACCAGCGGCGTATCCACCATGTCCTTATCATCTTTACATTTGTACCGTTATCCCAAGTACTTTCGATTCTATATTATGACACACAATCTTACGTGTCATGATTTCCATGCGAGGACTTCAATAATTATGATCCGGACCATAATTATTGTTATCGTCGGATGGTCCACATGATTCGTCTCATCGTGTGGGTTTACAAAACATTTGAGTAAAACATGATTTTGAGGAAACAAAAAATAAAATAAAAAAAAATTTAAGGAGTTTTAATTTAGAACACTAGGAAGTCACCAATGTATAAAATAATTTCAAAAGTTGTAGTGGATTTTAATAAAGCAGAGAAATTTTAAGACGACTTTTAAACATAAAGCTATAAGTATTTAAAGTTTGAGAAGGGTAGCTTATCAATAGTTAAGGTTAATGAAGGTAAAAAATAAGATAGAAGTAAGCTTTAATAAACAATCTATTTAATCAAAAGAAACTTTATTTAGAAGATAAATAGTTCAAATACGAAAATAATTCAAGTCCATAAAGAAGCATTACAATACGTAATTAAGAAAAGACGAGATAAATAAAGAAATCAGTGAAAGTTTCCGGTCCATAAGTGGCTTAATTGACGTGACGTGGAGCACCATTAGGAGTTGCATTCATAGAAGTTGGAGCAGTCGAGGTAGATTGATTTGGGGTAGCTTGAATAACGTGAGCTTGAACGGTTTGCAAGAAGGTTGTTTGGTGGAAATATGTCCGGTAAACTTGAGCTTATGGTTGCAGGGTTAAGTAAGGTTTACCTTGATTGATTGGAGGAGCTTGAGGGACATGAGGTTGATGGGTTTGATCCTGGTAAGCATGGGTCAAGTAGTATGGTGTAGTCGCCGATTGGGCTTGATGAGCTTGGGTAAGTTGAGGGCACACATTACGGAGATGATTTGGGTTTCCACAATGGTAGCAAGCACGGGTATTAGGAACACCGAGTTGAGCAAGAAGGATAGGTTGTTGTGGAACAGCTTGTGCAGTAGGCGAGACACGGCAGGTGTTAGCAAGATGGTCATAACGATTACATTGGGTGCAGCGACGGCGTAGGGATTTGACCGAGTGATGACGGTTACAAATGAAGTATGACGGAAAAGGACCGAGGTAAGGTTTCTTGTTTGAGGAGACTTGCGGGTGGTTAGGATTTGTTGCAGCAAGGTTCTTACGTTTCTTGTTGTGAGGATGAATGGGGGTAGATGGTTTGTAGTCACCAACAGAGGAATTTGTGGGAAAAGTTGAATCAGTTGCATTGATGTTTTGAATTAGCGCCACTATCCTAGGGATCGCAACAGCTATCTCATTGGCGATACAGACAACCATGCGGTGATCACGAGAACTAGACGATTGATGTTGAGGACGATGGTGATTTCTTAGATGAGACGTTCTACGAGGACCAAAAATAGAGATTTATAAGATGAAGGATAAACTGAGGAATCATAAGAATAGCAAATGTTTAACTATGTGGATAACTTATAATAAAGTTGCCTTAAGAAGTGAGAGGAATTGCGTCATGAGGATTAAAAGTAAAAGTTTATAAGATGAGGGGGGTACATTGCGTATTGTTAAGTAATGTAGTCAATAAGATTAATGTGTGATGACTACATGAGGAGTTAAGTCAGTTTAAAAATTTAGATTATTAAGTTAACAATAAACTAACGAAATATA
This sequence comes from Bidens hawaiensis, assembly GCF_021521415.1. Classification (NCBI taxonomy): domain Eukaryota; kingdom Viridiplantae; phylum Streptophyta; class Magnoliopsida; order Asterales; family Asteraceae; genus Bidens; species Bidens hawaiensis. The sequence continues at coordinate 1,278,475 of NW_027491433.1, forward strand.
AATTGTGGGTGTTGGCCTCCCATGAGCTTTCCATGGCACTTTGAATGGCCCAACGAACTAACGAAAAACAACTGAGTTGGACAGTCCAAAATCCCGTTACATGGAAATTTGATTGTCCCAACTAATTAACGAATTAACAATGCAATGAAGTTTGTCGGCCCAATGAGCGTTACACGGCGTTTTAACCGACCAAACTAAATAACGAACTATCGAAATAATTATGGGTAGTCGGAGAATCTTGTGAATCACCACGTTGATTACTCCAAAAAAATACAAAATCAAGTTAAGAAAAATTGATAGTAGGAGTACCCATGGGTTCCATGGATTTTTCACCCAACTAACCATTTAAATAACGGAACACAATAATCGAGAAAAACCGAGTTTAGCCACGAATCACCAAGAATTCGGTTAAAATCAACCTAAGGTGTTGGTTATATGGCATTTATGGGTCTCGCTCGGGTCTATAGGGTTGAGTATTGTGGTCAGGTTATCACCCAGGTAAGGAATAACGTCTTACCTTTGGTTCTTGGAACCGTTTTGCCAGTGCCCAACTCACAGTTTCTCTTCCCCTTTCATTTATCATAGGGACATGCCACATAACATAGCCTTAAGGTTTACGAGTGAAAACAATAGGTGGGAATTCTTAAGGAATTTCCCGAAAATATAAGCAATCAATTTTTGAAAAGTTTTCTTTGAATGTTGAGGCATAGCCTCGGAGTTTGTGTGTGTGTGCGTAACAATAAATAATAGGTAATTATCTAAGAAAGCTGTAAACAATTTAAAATTGAACACATAAAGGTAAATAGATAGGCACGTATAGGGTTGTTAAACATGTTTCTAAGGCAATTTCTAACGACCTATCTTAAACCTTCGGCTCTGATACCAATCTTTCACACCCCAACCTACAGCGGAAATGCCGGGGCGAACTGATTGCTCACAGCTTTTCAAAGTTTACTATCAAGCAACATTATAAGTTTTAATATCTATTTAATAATTTCAAACAAATATTCATGTACATCAATGTTATAAATAAACAATTACATTAAACATCCAAAATTAAGTTCTTGTATCTTTTCTCTAACATGCATCCTAAGTTGCTTCAAACAATCTTGATAATCACGTCACACGATAACCTGCTTATGCGTTTAAAATAATATAGTTTGTCAACACAAGGTTGAGTGAGCAACACACCAGTTTAAATGTACATATAGTATATAACAAAAATATGTAGTTGCAACAAGTCATATGAGAATAACAAATCACCCAAATGAGCAAGTATAACTGAGATGTCGAGAAGCACAAAGGCTAACGACGTATGATCATACTAGACTGAGGTTATGTTGGACCTCTCCGAATGCGGAAGCATACAAAGCAAATAAGCACGTAACAAGTAAGGTATAAGTTGTTAACACATAAGACAATAGTTGCAGTTTTGAGTATAAGTATATATATTGTTGGGTTTTATATTTTAGACCGACGCATCGAATCGTTACTCGTTTATAATAAGAAATTAAAGAAAGACAACAAGATATTATAACGAGTAATTGAAGCATTTGACGTGTGAAATATTATATTATATTTTATTCCTTTGGTCTTATCCAAGTGGTGGTGGAGTGAAGACCAAGGGACAAGACTAGTATAAATAGATGATTTAAGTCATTTGTTTAAGTCATGTGTGCATTGTGAGATTTATTATTGTATTAGGAGAGTTTGCCGCCGGGGAAGAGATCTCCCCGGGTGGCCGTTCCTTCGTATGTATGAATGTATGTATGAGTGTTCTTCATGACAATCATTCGATTAATGAAATCATACTACTACATCTATCTATTGTGTTTCGATTACATACAATTGTTTATCCTACTTTATTGATTATTATTAATTTAAACGAACTCTCCACATCCGTCCATTATTATCGTTCAAGAGAGAATACGTGTTACGATCCTAACCCGGATCCGAGCTCCACCGTTAATACCGATTATTCACGCTTCCGCACCGGAGCCCGGTTCTCACAATTGGTATCAGAGTGGGTTACCGAATCGTTCAGACTAACCGCTGAATTTGATTCAATTCGCTCTTTATTCCGCCATGGACGTTAAACTTGAAGTTTGTTGAAGTTTTTGTGGGTTTTTGCATAGATTTGGATGAACTTTGGTGATTGAAGGATAATATATTTTGATTGATTTTTGGGTTGATGATTAGTTCGGAGATTCAACATCAATTTCACGTTTATATTTTCAGTTTCGTCCGGATCTACAGTTTTCGGTTCGTTTTAGGTCAAATCCACTTATATTTGATGTTCTAGATCCGATTATTTGATGAAATTGATGATAGATTGGTGTTAGAATGATGATTTCGTGATGACACGGACTGATTTCTATGACTAATTTCATGTATCAAGTGTTCAATTTCGGATCTAAGATTTTAGGGTTCTTATGTTCAAAGTTTGGGGAAAATCAAAAGCATGTGTTTTGGGAACTTTGATGATTCGTTTATGGATTGTATGATGATTATGATGTGTTTGGAGGCTATTTCGGATTTGAAAAAAACAGATCTGTTTGAACAACCAGTTAGCACGGTGATATTTGATTATTCATGAGTTGATGTTGTTGTTGGATTATGTTTCCGAATTGTTGCAGAAGTGGAATGAGTTGACTCGCGAGGCCGATATGAATATGATTTTGCTGATTATTTGTTGTTAAAAAAACGAGTTTTGGTTATGAAGAGATCAGTTGCTGTTGTGGGTCATTCACGTATTTATTCAGGGGTATTTCGGTCGATATTGCTGCTAATTTTTATAGACGAACAGATAATTCAGCAAGTTAATTTCCATTATTTTGCAAATGGTACAAGTGCTGCTGCATATGCTACTATATTCGACGCCAAGTGCTCGTACAAGCTGCTGCTGATTGAAGTTCATTCAGGAATAGTTACAAGCTGATGGGCACATTGGAAATTACATAGTTACAAGCTGCTGATATTGTTGTTGATATTATACATTTAACTCGTTGCTGCTGCACATCAGAGTTGTGATTCTCGAACAGTTACTGTTGCTGATCTGATTTTCGAATAGACTTGCTACTGCAGAAGAGGGTAATATATAGGGGTTGTTTGGTAATTTTGGGTTCAAAAACGTGTTATATGCAGAAAATTAATGTTTTGAGCAGAGAAGTTCGTTGCTATGTTCAATTTGTTGCAGCAGGAACATATTGATTGTACAGGGTCTGCAGCAGGGGTATTTTGGTGATATTTGCAGCCATCATATTATTTATTCATGAACACTTAGGGGCTGAACGTTGCAGCTGTTCACGAACAGGAAAGGGGCAGAACTGTTGCTGCTGATCTGCTTAGTACCGACAGCAATGGTTATGTCTTAAGCAGATTTGATAATGCGTGAGCGGGTAGCATACAAATCTTAATGAACAGATTTGCGTATATGAGGGTTGCAGCCATTGCAATACTATTTTGCAAGGGACACAATGATTTTGTTAACGAGCAGTTTGGATACTGGATTGAAACAGTTGCAGCTGCAAACATGATATAAACGACCAGCTCTCGAGTAATGCCGATAAACTTGCTGTTGACATGAACTTTTGCTGCTGATATGTTTATAATGCACGACCAACTGCAGCATATTTGTTTTTCACAAACATTTGCAGCATATCACGAGCGGTTTGCTGCTGATTTTCTTAGTTTTTCGAACACTAAAAGCTGATGTTGCTGCACAATTTTTGTAAGAGCTGAATGGTATAAACGAGCAGATGTAGCAGGGGTAAAATGGCCACTTGGCTGATGGTATAGCAGCTGTTGCTGCACGAATCAGATCACGTAAGATGTTGAAGCACTATTAATTCGGTAATTTGCAATGAAACGAGTTTAAATGGATAAATGGTTAAGTCCTTGAAGCCATTAACGCTTAATTTTTATCTCGAGCACATCGTCATTTAAATCCGAGCACTTAATGTTTATACCAAGTAACATCCAGTTTTATCCTCGAGCTTGCAAGATTTATTTTTCTTCTTCTCGAGCAAGTACGTTTCACTCGAGCAAATCTTTTCTTATGTGTGATCTATCATATGTTTTCTCGAGCATATATTTTAATCGAGCACAACGTGAATGATGTAAATTTCAAAGTATGGATATGCTCGAATTTCTCCCATGAATATCTTTGCTCGTGAAATATAGCAAGGTTGACTATCGTAGTCAAACGGGCCAAGATGAACAAAATGATGTATACTTGCTTATCCGTTGACTTTTTTACCGTGTGTTCTTAATGAAAAATGTTTGCCCAAGTTTGTGTGACTGTTTGGAAGTGACTTTTCTGGTCAACTGAGCGGTTGACCGTGTCGGGTCAACGAGGGGTATTTTGGTCATTTTTGAAGATTTTTGAGCAAAAATTAGGCAAAAATCACGAAAACTTCACAACTTCAACAAGGTGCTTACAAGAACAAGATGGTTGATTTATCCGGATCATTTCAAGAGTTGACCATGTCAAATGTCGACTTTCAACCACAAAAGGTATATTTTAATGTGTTTATTTTGAATATTTATCAACAATTCTTGATAAGTGAAGAGGTAGGTCCCAGCAGAGGTGGTTAGGACCCGCAAGACTTCCTTAAAAGGAGACGTCTGCGCAGTTGAACACGCAAGACTCCTTAAACGGACGTCTGCGCAGTTGAACCCGCAGACTTCACCATAGGGACGTCTGCGCCGCGACCTACCAAACCCGCAGGACCCACCACGCTCAGAGTTGTGACGACCTCACATGCGGTACACAAGCTGGTCCCGCAGGAAATGCCTCCCTATGGTTTCCAAGTATCCCCTGTTCCCGCAGGTGCGGATACCCGCCATTAGGGACTGGCCACCCGCGCAGCATGGCTACACGCATAAGGCTCAGACTCATAATAATTCAGTAGTCACCTGAAGAAGGAATGAGCAAAGCCGGGAACATTCCCACATAAAGGCGGGAGGGGGAAAACTCCCGCCTAAATGAGCCAGTCCGTATAATAATGGAGGATCTTTTGTGTGATACCTGACGAGGTATGGACAAAAGATCTGACCAACGATACGACAGCTCACTGACAGCAGCATGGCAGACAACACGCCACAGCACTGTGACCAATAGCCGCCGCCTGCTCACCAACTCCTGCCATACCACGTGCCTAGCCTGTAGTTGGTGGAAAAGGAAAAGTGAACAGCACGCCTGGTCACTGTCAGCCGCTGCCTATCCACCAATTACCAGCAGAGCACGTGCGTAGGCCACAGTTGGCAGAGTAGTAGGCCGGCTAAACCTCCTTGGAAACCCACCTTCGGCTATAAAAGACATCAAATGGTAATATCATTTCATCATCTAATATCTTGTATAATTTACCTGATAACTGCTCTAGTATTAATAACATACTTTTATATTCAAAGAGTAATATAGACTGATTCTCACGCCGGAGGGTGGTCACAAGGAGGAACCCCCCCTTTCTTAGTGACGAGCTCACGGTGTCTGTTTTGCAGGTTATCGGAAGAACCATCTTGCCGGAATTAACCCCTCGTGGGAAACGTCTATCTAACCCTCAGGTTACTCGTAATCTGTCGGGGTTCGACTGGTGTTTCTTCATTGGCGCCATCCGTGCATAAAGCTAGAACTTTATTTTTCTCCAGTTTTTTCAAAACTTCTGGAAAGATGGTTAAGGATACTCCGGTCCCAAAACCGAGTAACCAAGAGACTCCGGTAATTATGACCCCAGCTACAAGGGGGAATACCGAGTACACAAACTTTACGAACACTACCCCAGCTACCCAAGCCGGGGCAAGTGAAGTAAATAACCAGACACTGGGATTCACCGATACCCAGTTAGAAAATCAACAGACGAGGCTCCCCTGCCAAACACTCGATGAGGTTAAAGCGTGGGCCGAAGCACGTCAAAAAGAGTTCCAAGCTGAGTTGGATGAACGTTTACGTTCACTCCAACAAGTGGAAGAATTCGAATACGACGATGATTCGGAGAAATCCGAGGAAGACGCGAACCCTCGTCATAGGGCGAAAGGGAAGCGTAAAGAAACGGATTCCCAACCGAGAAGGCGTTTTGGAGAAGCATTCAGTCCAATAAACGTGGGCAACAGCCCACGGGACTTCTCCAAAACATTCACGCCAACTGCGGCAAGGGCGGGAACGTCCAAATTCGCAAGGGACATTGCGGAAGCAATCGCCCCAAGAAGTGCCAAACAAATGTCCAACATTGGCACGTACGATGGTATTTCTGACCCTGACGATCACTTGAACAGATTCATCGCGGGGGCGACCGTCAGTAACTGGACGGAACCCACGTGGTGTTATATGTTCCAAATGACGCTGGTCGGGGCAGCTAGAGCGTGGTTCGACCGTCTACCGGTCCACCACATCTACGATTGGGCAGACTTCCAACAGAAGTTCAGCCAACACTTTAGTCAGCAAAGAAAGTACACTGAGGAGCAGTGGACAATCCTCAAGTGCGTCCGAGAGGAGGAAGAATCTTTGCCTGACTTCATCACTCGCTTCAACTCGAAGAAGCTAAGCCTGGGCAACGTTAGCGAAGATCTCGTTCGCGCCGCTTTCATCCAGGGCGCAAACGACCCGGAACTCATCCGCACCCTGACGGGCAAAGATGGCATGCCATCCACATGGGATGCCATCATGACCGCAGCTAAACGCTTTGCGGAAACCGAGAGGCAACTTGGTAGAGATCTTCCACAGAGCACGAACCTCTACACCCAGAAGACGAGGGAAAACAACGTCCTTACCGCCCGATTAAACAAAAAGCGGAAGCTGGGCATTTGGCAGTCAAGGGTAAACTTTGACACCCCTTCCGGTTTCCAACATCGGTTGGGCGGAAGAGATAACGTGAAACCAGAGAAGAACTCCAGGTGGACGCCACTCACAAAGAGTGTGTCCGAGATATTCGCCACGGAGGAGCTCCCGTGGCCAAAGGCTCCGTTTATCTGGCATCGCCACAACGCTGATCGGAGAAAGTATTGTGATTTTCACAAAACCAAAGGCCACAACACTGAAGAATGCTTAGACGTAAAGGACTTGATCGAAGCATTTGTCAAGGACGGGACACTCGCGCACCTTGTGGCGAAGTGAGCGTCGAGCAGGCTGATGCGTGAACCCCAGCTGGGGAAACGCACGAATAAAAATCGCAGCTTCAACGGAGACTACATACTGCGTAAACAACGAGATCCCGAACAAGACATGTCGGCTCGATGGTGCTCCCATCCAAGCCACGCCTAATGGGAGCTCAATTACACAGTTTGTATGTAGATCAATTCCAAATTTGTAAAGAAAAGGCCTAGAGCCACTTCTAATGGAAACGATTCTCCTTCAAATTGAAGCTGATGATTTTACATTTATATTTTATGAACTTTGCACATGGAGATGCCGGTATCCGCCGCATCAAGTGAAGAATTGTTGCGCAGGGAAGGCGGCAAAACCCGCACAAACCCAAAAGCATCAAACCTTCACGCAGGTCAGTTAAAGGGGAAAGGTTCAGCCATCCCACTATGTGAAAGTGCCGGTATATCCGCATGAATCCTGGTAGAGGAAGCTGAACACTAACCTATTAACAACCACGCGTTGAACGGTCGATTCGAACACTAATGCCGGTGGTCATCGCATCAAGAGTCATTGCGTGGGAAAGGCGGCAAAACCCGCATAAACCCAGAAAATGACAAGATCTTCACGCAGGACAGTTAAAGGGGAAGAGTTCAGCCATCCCACTATGTGAAAGTGCCGGTATACCCGCATGAATCCTGGTAGCGGAAGCTGAACACTAACTCATTAACAACCGCGCGTCGAACGGTTAAAAGTCATTCTGAAAGGATAAGGAAAAACCTATGCGCAGGTCAGACATAGGTAAAGTTTAGCCATCCTACCAAGTGCAAGTGCCGGTCCTATCCGCACACTCACAAAGGGGGAAGCAAAACTTCAACCTACTGTCAACCACATTCAAGGTTAACTTATTCTAAACACTTGGGAAATCGCTAATTTAAACTAAGTATGCAAGTCATATAAGGTTTATAAAGCAATGAACCCAAAGGAAATAACAGTCTTATCCACAAAAAGATTTGTATTTCACAAAAGATATATTACAAGAATGGCCGGGTAACTACCCGCCTACAAAACAAAATCTAGTCTATCCTAGCAGCGGGAAGGGATCTTCAGAATCAAGCTTCAGGACCACTTCCACTTGGACCCGCCCCATCAGTAGAGCGTGGCGGTTCAAGGAAAGCCTTGAGGATAGCAAGTCCATCATCAGCAGCAGCGACTTCCTTCACCTTCTCCACCACCGGATGCGGGAAGGCGGCATATTGGTTCACCGCTTGGTCATATGCAGCTTCGGTGTCCACATCGAACAAAGGGAAGTTGGAAGGCGGGAAGCCTCTCTCAACGAACCCTAGACCAAGCAGGAAGCCGGCCTTTTCCCCATCCTCATGAGAAGCGTTGAGGGCTGCGCTCATGGCATCATCGTAAGTAGTCTCTGAGAAGACCCGATGCACAACCTACAAAAAAAAAATACAAGTGTCAAACACCTTTTCTATGTACAAAGGAAAGCGTGAAGACGTAAAGCTAAACATACCTGAGACAACGCTTCTCGAAGAAGCCATTCCTTGGCAACCAGAGCCTCTTTAAGGGCGGCTTGAGCTTGGGTACAGGCGCGTTCGGCTTCGCTTTTGTTAAGGTTGGCAAGTAGCACTTCCTTTGCGGCAGCCTCTTCGACGCCCTTAAGCTTCCGCTCGGTATGGTCAAGCACGCCCCTCTGGTCCAAGATCTCCTGGAGCTTCTTGGCATCTTCCATCGCCAAGGCATCATGAGCACATTGGAGAGCCTCTAATTTGGCCTTGAGCTCCTCATTCTCCACGCGTAAAGGCTCAGCAACGGCTTCAGCCTTGGTGGCCCTCTCGGTTGCGTTCCTCGCAGTCTCCTTAGCCAGCCGAAGCTGTTCGTTCACAGCTTGGGCAGCCTTGGAGCGGGCCTCGAGTCGCGCTTGAACCTCAACCTCGAGGGCCTTGAAGGCCTTCTCCTTCTCCGCAGCAGCTGCGGCCAACTGTTGGTTCTCCTCCCGAAGAGCCCGCGCTTGAGATACTTCCTTGGCGCGAGCTGCTTTCAACTTGTCGTTTTCACGACAAAGCAGCTCGACGCGCGGCTGCATCCGGGCCTGGAGAACCCGAAGCTCATTGGTTAGCCTACCTTCCTGGTAGCTAGCCATGGCTTCCCCCAACGCACCATGGGGAGCAGCGTGGCGAGCCCATTCCACGCACTCCACAGGGGTACGAAGGGTTGTTCCTCGGCGGATGTTCTATCGCGGAACATACACTTCATTGGAATCCGACACTGCAAAAGAAACAAAGCAGTTAGGAAAAGATGAAGAAAAAATATAAAAGCCAAAAGAACCCTACGCACCTGTAGGGTCGATCACAGGCCGATAGCCACCGAACCCATCGCCTGAACCTAAGGGAAATCCATCCAAAAGGTCGGGCAGATGGGAAGGTGGCAAAGATTGGCGAGAAGCCCTGCGCGTACCTGATGGGCCGGCCGTCGTTGCCGGTGGCGGAGGCATAGTAGCGGCCGCCGTGGTCGCCGCAGTGGTCGCCGCCGCGGAATCCGCAGCAATCGTAACCGCCGGCTCGGTGAAAGATGCTGTAAAAATCGCACTTACCACCGGCGGTGACGTCATCTCAGCTGGAACAGTCGGCTCAAGGGAGTGAGCAACTGATCCAGCGGAAGCAGGCGCAGGCGCCTGGGTCGTCGCCTCAGGTAGGCTGACCAAGCCTACCGTCATCGGCGGAGGGGTACTCCTCTGCACTCCACCCTGGAATGCGTCAACATCCACGCCTACACAAGAAGATAAGTGTTTCAATAAATTTATAAAGTGATAAATCTACAAAGATAAAGATGTTTGTACTTACGGGTTTTCTTGAGCCTGAACGTACGGACGGGCGGGGACGAATCCGATGGAGCCGGTCTCTTGATGCCGGCCACCGTCGTCGTCATTGGTTCTCCGGAGGTAACAGTCGTAGCCTCCGGAGCAGTGGTCTTCTCACCACCAGGGTTCCCCGCCACCTCTTCATTATCTGACTCAGTGTCAGATAGGACCACTGGGTCGGCTGTGGAGGCCGCCTTCTCCTTCCCTTTCCCGCCGGCAGCCCTCTTCTTCCGCACCAACGGAGGACCATCTGCGGATTCCTCAGAAGAAGACAGGATGTCAGGAATTCCAGCAGCGGGTACAGCATTGAGGGGTTGAGGATAGAGTATCGCCTTACCTGGCCGCCGGTGGCTTAGGATCTCGTGGCCCAGCGGATAGACCTCCACAAACCGATCCGCCGTTTGTTCCAGGATGGGCAACTCGTTCTCGTCTAGAGCACGAGTACCCACCCGCACGGGACCGTCAGCTTCCCGCGGGTACAGGAGCGACTCCAAATCGTTCCCCTCTGAAAGAAAAGAAACAGTTAGAAGACAAACTCATATCAGCAAGAAAGACAAGACATACCATAAGGAATAGAGTTCAAACCGTATTCGAGAAGGATGGGAAACCGAGACGCCTCCTTCCATACCCGGCTCATCCCCAGCATCACCATCCCGGACTCCGGAAACCGGTAAACCGGAGATTGGACCCGAGATATCTTCGCGAACCATTCCGCCTCCTGGTAGTTGGAAGCGTGAAGGCTCGGAAGCGCTTGCCCCTTCTTAAACTTCATGGCAATGGGGATGGCGCGGGCAGAAATGTAGAAGAACTCCTGCTTCCACGATCGGAGACTGCGCTCGGTCGCGCAAATCTTCAAACCCTTGATCCGGGTTGTCAGGGTGTACCACCCCTGGATGCACCTCCAAGTATAGAAGGTCATCAGGCGGTCCACATAGGGCTCAATGCCCAGAATTCGGCACACCCACTCGAAGTGCCGAATCTTGGCAATCGCCATCGGATGCACCTCGGTCAGGTGCACACCGTGCCTCTCCAGGACACGGTACACAAACTTTGTCAATGGGAACCTAAGGTTCCCATAAACAAAGAATGCAGCATATACCCCGATCTTGCCGCTGGGGGCATCGTACACAGTCTGCTGGGGTTCAGGAAACTCAGGCTCAAGAGACTCAAGCATGAATTTCCTGACGACGTACTGGTACAGATCGACAGGTAGAGCACACTGGCACTCACCAGCAGTACTCCTATCGTCGGCTACAGCTTCAGCATCATGGGAAGACATATTGCAGAGGAAGAAAAAACGATTTCGGAGGAATGCTCGACTAAATAAGGGAGTATTCACCAGAAATCGCCTTAGAGATGAAGAGAAGAAGTGAAGGTGTGAATTACAAAGGACCCTCTCCCCCTTTATATAGTGATCGCAATTAATGCGATGAATTTAATGCGGAGGAGAGAGAAATTGAAGGTGCAATGAAACCGTGACATGTGGCACCAGGCAAGCTGGCAACAGCTGTTGAAAGGACGAGTGCCATTAATTCTGCGGCCACACGCCCGAAAAATCGCGCCCACGCGCCGTAAAAAGCGTCTGGAATGACCATATAATGTCACGTCGCCATAACTTCCAGCACGTCCTGACACGTCCTGACACAGTCAGAAGAAACCGTCGCACGACGACTGTTCTTATCCTTTCACCAACTCTTCAAATTTCAAATATTCAAAAAGATTCGAAAAGTAAGCGGGAAAAACCCCTTACCCTGGCTATCCAGTTGTCCGTAAGACGGCTGCGGGTACAGTGTTAAGGCAAAACCCTTCACATACCTAACACCCGCAGGGAACAGAGGCCAAGAATACCCAACTATGAAGTCGGGTGCGGGTACAGTGTTAAGGCAAAACCCTTCACATACCTAGCACCCGCAGGGCACGGAAACCGGAAAAACCCAACTATGAAGTCGGGTGCGGGTACAGTGTTAAGGCAAAACCCTTCACATACCTAGCACCCGCAGGGCACGGAAACCGGAAAAACCCAATTATGAAGCCGGGTGCGGGTACAGTGTTAAGGCAAAACCCTTCACATACCTAGCACCCGCAGGGAACGGAAACCGGAAAAACCCAATTATGAAGCCGGGTGCGGGTACAGTGTTAAGGCAAAACCCTTCACATACCTAGCACCCGCAGGGAACGGAAACCGGAAAAAACCCGACTATAAAGCCGGGTGCGGGTACAGTGTTAAGGCATAACCCTTCACATACCTAGCACCCACAGGGAAGTGAAGCCGAGAATATCTTGGCATTCCACCCAACTACAAAACGGGCAGAGGTACAGTGCTAAGGCAAAACCCTTCACATACCTAACACCCGTAAAAAGTCATACCTCGGCATCCAATTGTAAGTCGGGCACGGGTACAGTGTTAAGGCAAAACCCTTCACATACCTAGCGCCCGCAGGGGATTAAACGCCAGGAACACCTCGGCAACCATAAGTCAGACGCGGGTACAGTGTCAAGGCAAAACCCTTCACGCACCTAGCCCTGCAGGGATTTAACGCCAGGGATACCTTGGGAGTAAAGTAACTAATAAGACGAAGTGCGGGTACAGCGTCAAGGCAAAACCCTTCGCATACCGAGCACTCCATGGGAATTGAAACCAAGAAGGATCTTTTGGGCCATGCTTGCAGAAACGGGATTAACATCCCCGCATAGCGGGAACGTCAAGAACTAGATTGTTTGAAACTTCAGGATGGAATTGGTGGTTATAACATGATTGATCACTATGTTCAAAACCACCAAAACCTCATGGAGAATCTACACAAAAGGTTCTAAACGCTCCTGACTTGCGGGGAGGTTACAGACCTATCCGCATCATCCCAGAAATCAAGCAGAACATTGGGAAATTCTGCGTGACATTGGGAAACCCGTGGGTAAGACTTCCCGCGGAAAACCCATAAAACTAAACCCTTTTCAAAAACCCCTTGCTTAAGTCCAAAAGTTCACCTCACTTTATTAAACATTCATGAGAAGAACATTGGACTGGGGGGACTTGAAGAGGTAGGTCCCAGCAGAGGTGGTTAGGACCCGCAAGACTTCCTTAAAAGGAGACGTCTGCGCAGTTGAACACGCAAGACTCCTTAAACGGACGTCTGCGCAGTTGAACCCGCAGACTTCACCATAGGGACGTCTGCGCCGCGACCTACCAAACCCGCAGGACCCACCACGCTCAGAGTTGTGACGACCTCACATGCGGTACGCAAGCTGGTCCCGCAGGAAATGCCTCCCTATGGTTTCCAAGTATCCCCTGTTCCCGCAGGTGCGGATACCCGCCATTAGGGACTGGCCACCCGCGCAGCATGGCTACACGCATAAGGCTCAGACTCATAATAATTCAGTAGTCACCTGAAGAAGGAATGAGCAAAGCCGGGAACATTCCCGCATAAAGGCGGGAGGGGGAAAACTCCCGCCTAAATGAGCCAGTCCGTATAATAATGGAGGATCTTTTGTGTGATACCTGACGAGGTATGGACAAAAGATCTGACCAACGATACGACAGCTCACTGACAGCAGCATGGCAGACAACACGCCACAGCACTGTGACCAATAGCCGCCGCCTGCTCACCAACTCCTGCCATACCACGTGCCTAGCCTGTAGTTGGTGGAAAAGGAAAAGTGAACAGCACGCCTGGTCACTGTCAGCCGCTGCCTATCCACCAATTACCAGCAGAGCACGTGCGTAGGCCACAGTTGGCAGAGTAGTAGGCCGGCTAAACCTCCTTGGAAACCCACCTTCGGCTATAAAAGACATCAAATGGTAATATCATTTCATCATCTAATATCTTGTATAATTTACCTGATAACTGCTCTAGTATTAATAACATACTTTTATATTCAAAGAGTAATATAGACTGATTCTCACGCCGGAGGGTGGTCACAAGGAGGAACCCCCCCTTTCTTAGTGACGAGCTCACGGTGTCTGTTTTGCAGGTTATCGGAAGAACCATCTTGCCGGAATTAACCCCTCGTGGGAAACGTCTATCTAACCCTCAGGTTACTCGTAATCTGTCGGGGTTCGACTGGTGTTTCTTCAATAAGGATGGTCAAGATTGTTTGAATTGAAGATGTTCACCCGCACTTGATTTAAAGACACATTCATTTATGGCATTGCAACGGAATTGGGGGAGAAAAATTATATGGAATTTCATTACAAATTTTGGTCGAATCAAGTGAAAGGCTCACTTTAAGGAAAATTTTTAGTTTATTTGCTTTTGCGGTTTCGGATTAACTCGTAGTTGATCATTGAAGTTTGAATCCTCGATCTTATGCCTATACAACGATATCCGAAAGAGATAAAGAGAAGATGATTTGAAATAAAAAATGAGAGAAACATATTGTGAGGGGGAGAATTTCTATGAAAGGCATCGGGTTATGAGGTGATCGTGAAAGTAAATCGATAGTATCGGTATAAGGGGGAGATTGTTGGGTATTATATTTTAGACCGACGCATCGAATCGTTACTCGTTTATAATAAGAAATTAAATAAAGACAACAAGATATTATAACGAGTAATTAAAACATTTGATGGGTGAAATATTATATTATATTTTATTCCTTTGGTCTTATCCAAGTGGCGGTGGAGTGAAGACCAAGGGACAAGACTAGTATAAATAGATGATTTATGTCATTTGTTTAAGTAATGTGTGCATTGTGAGATTTATTATTTTATTAGGAGAGTTTGCCCCTGGGGAAGAGATCTCCCCGGGTGGCCGTTCCTTTGTATGTATGAACTTATGTATGAGTGTTCTTCATGACAATCATTCGATTAATGAAATCATACTACTACATCTATCTATTGTGTTTCGATTACAAACAATTGTTCATCCTACTTTATTGATTATTGTTAATCGAAACGGACTCTCCACATCCGTCCATTATTATCGTTCAAGAGTGAATATGTGTTACGATCCTAACCCGGTTCCGAGCTCCACCATTAATACCGATTATTCACGCTTCCGCACCGGGGCTCGGTTCTCACATATATGAGAAATAAAGTTTACGCATATGTCCCCAAAACGTGGACATAAGCAAGAGATAAACGAACGCGGTAAGAACGCTAGTAAACAAGAGTCACGCTCTTTGGAAGTTGTCCATGAGAAATCCTAAGTACAATAGTTGAGGAATAAATACAAATTGAATGAAAAGTCTAAAACTAAATGGAGGTTCGGGATTTTGATGATCGGGTGCGTTCTTGCGAAAGTTATATATTAAAAAGATTTATTAAAATTTATTCTCAAAGTGTCATAATATGATTTAATTATGTAAAATGCTTAAAAATACTTGAATAAATATTTATAAATTTGTGGATGGATTATATAACATAATTTATTTTAAATAGTTATTTCAAACTTAAAAAAATAAATTTAATGTTTATTACTAATAAAGATAGCTTTTAAATAAGTATTGCAAATAAATAATAATATTTGAATAAACTAAAATCTTTTATAAAATGCTTGGACTATATTTTTAAATACGTAGATTATCGTGATATGTATTTTATATGTATGAATATATTAAGTTAAAACCCTTTTTAAATAAATTAAAACCTTTAACAAGTAACTAATATATATATATGTTCGTTCATATTGTTTTAACCAAAGCTCCGGAAATAGGATCGGTTAATAACTGAGTTAAAAAAAATACTGATTAATATATATATATATATATATATATATATACTCAATTGATTAGATATATTAATATATTGATTTATATGATTTAAATATGATTAAAAAGCTTAAATTAACAAAAATAATACAAAAATGAGCTGGGGGAATCGAACCCGCGCCCCCAGCCACCCCAATCTTAAACAACACAACACTAACCAACTGATCTGGCTTGCACGTTGTTACAAACACACACACACAATTTTATAAACAGCGCAGACAAATATGGCCAGACAACTGAAAACCCTAGATGATTCAATCGTTTAATCCAAATTATCAATTAACCATAGGGTTAATGATCTAGGCTCGAAAACGATTTAGACAGTATGATCAATTTCCTGAAACAAGGATCATTTGATGATGAACAGCAAGGATGAAGGCCGACGGAAACGAGACGATGAACACTCAATCAAACTGTGATGAAATTCTAATTAGTTAAAGGGTTACGAACGGCTGTAGGTTAAAGATTGTGTACGTAGGTATAATTGTATTTATATAAACGTTTAGGTGTATAATTGTATAGGGTTAAGGTCGGCCGAGCATATTATAAAATGCGTATTCGTTTTTGATACAATTAACATATAACGAGTGTCGGTTATGCCGAATTTGGCAAGAATAATATGTAGATTGATTCAATTTCCAAAATTGTGACGAGAACTAAGGATCAAGAAAACCCAATTGAATCGGGTTAGGAATTTGGGGATTGGATATGGGTTTCCCAGATTATGAAAATGGGTTATAATGTCAAAGTTTTATTTTTAGACCCTGCAGTTAGAAAGTGGGTACAATACAAGTTAAAAGTTTATACTTTGGGTTAATTGTGTAAAAACACAAAAGATATAATTATAAATAATTAAGTATAAATAAAATAATCAATTTGACTCGATAAATGCAATTATATTTATTTAATAACTTGAAGATTGAAGCGATTTAGGTAAAAATATAAGTTCCAAAACCCGAGTTGTTACATAAAATACCAAAAAGATGTCTGGATATGATGATAAAGAGGTGTCTACTATCAAAATTCCCAAATTTTTTGGACATGAGAACTATATCAAATGGAAAGTGTTATTCGAAGCAGCCGTCTGTTACAACGATGTGGAGATGTGGAATTCTATCAAGAATGGACCCTATGTGCCAGATGAAACAAATAACAATCCGGTTACTGAAGCTAGAATGGAAAAGGTTGATGATAGAGCCTTAGCCATGCTGAAGTTGGGATTATCTTGTGAAATTCTTACAAAAGTTGCTCACCACGTAACAGCTAAATCCATATATGACGCTTTGTTGGCGATTTTTGAAGGCAACATATAACTGAAGAATATTAGGAAATAAAGGCTGAAGAAACAACTTGACCAATTCAAGTATAAAGATGGTGAAAGACTGAAGTCTGTCTTGGAAAGATTCCTGACTATTGTCAATGAAATCTAGACAACTGATTATGCTGTCACAGATTCTGATTTGAATACAAAATTGCTTTCAATATTGTCAAAAGAAAAAGATGGTGAAAGACTGAAGTCTATCTTGGAAATGTTTCCTGACTATTGTTAATGAAATCTAGACAACTGATTATGCTATCATAGATTCTGATTTGAATACAAATTCGCTTTCAATATTGTCAAAAGAATGGTATACTGCCAACAAATTCATCAAGCAGATTCTAACATTTTAGAATTAAAGCTTGATGATATGATATGCTTCCTGTAAGCAGCAGAGATTGAAATGATTGAAAATGAAATGATCAAGGAAGACAGACCATGTTTTCAAGTGACCAATGCACTTATTGCACCCATGGGAAACTTGTCCACGAAGAATTAACAATAAATTCCCATTATTGAAGAACCTAGTGAACATGGTGGTGACACACCAAGGGGTTTTATTGTTGGTAATGTGAACAATCAAGGTGGACAATCCAGATTCAATGTCCAATTGATTGATGATCAAGATCCATCTTCAATGGCCATTGGACATACTCCATATGGTGGTGGAAATGTCAACCAAGGAAGTGAATACCAAGCATTGTTCTTAATGTTTACAGAATCTTACAATCCTTTTGTTGCTAAGAACTTGATCCACACCAGTGTTGTACAAGAGGACCTTGAGCAAATAGATGTTGATGACTTGAAGACATGGACTTAAAATGGCAAGCTGCTATGCTAGCCTTGAGGAGCAAGAGATTGTTTAATAGGACAGGAAGGTCCTTTATTTCTGGTCCAAATGAAAGAAGAGGTTTTGACAAGTCAAAAGCAATATGCTACAACTGTCAACAACCTGGACATTTTGCAAGAGAGTGCAATCAACCAAGAAACTTCTAGAAAAATCAATTTGCTCAACCAAGAAATCAGTATTAGTATCAAAACCATAATCAAGGTCAGCAAATAAACTTCAAGAACAATTTCAACAACAATTACAACAACCAACAAATACATAATCACGAGCAAGTTGTTCCCCAATACCAGAATTATCAAAGAAACAACAATCAGAACCCTCCACAAGCTCCTATAAACAACAACATAAATAATGTCAACAATCAACCAAGGAATCAAGGCAACGTGGGAGTGACTGCTCAACAGCAAAAAGGAAACTTTGATTGGAGTGATCATGCCAAAGAAATTGAAAAGGAAAATGTGGCATTCATGGCCAAAATTGAGAATGAAGCCGAATCCTCTACATCTCAGGTATATTCAGACTCAAAACTTGAATTACTTGAAATGATTGAATCACTGAAAATGAAAGTAGGGAAGCTTCAAAGTGAATGTTTTAAGAAGTAGAGTATGATCAATGTGTATGAATCAAGTGATTTGACCAATGAGGAGAGGATAAAAAAGTCTTGAGCAAGACTGCATGGACAACTATAGAAAACAGTCTAGGTATGTGACTGAGATTGAAGGGTTGAAGAAAATGGTTATTGTTGAGAAAGTGAAGAATACCTCAATTCAGTTTGAGAATGACTTATTGAAAAATCTTGTCTCAACAGGAAATACATGTGGGATTCTGAACAAAACCAAGGAGGAAGATAGATACAAGGTAGTTCCTCCACCTTTCAATGATAATTAATCATTGAAAGTTGAGAAGGAGAAAAGAGAGGCATACCTTAATCAATTCAGAGATGTGTTCAAAGATAAGGAAGAATTCCTTAAAAATTATGAGTTGGTGGAAGTTGATGAAAATGTGGACTTTGTGGTGAAGAAAGAAGTGAGAGAAGAAAAGAATATGGGTATTAAATTTTCTGAAGATGATTTTGATGAAGATTGTTTGAATATGGATGACTTAAGTGATACTAGTGATCAATGCTCAAGTGAAAATAATTCAAAGAATAAAATAAATAGAAAACCAAGCTCAATTGACAAACTTCCTTTGTTACCACCACTCACACCTAATATGAGAAAACATAATGAACAAATGAGAAGGGAACATGTGTCATTTGACATATATGGTGGATCAATGGTTAACTACAATGTTGCTAAGCCACCAAGTAAAGAAAATCTGAAGAAGAAAAAGGGTAATGACAATAAGAAGACTGAAGAAATTATTACATTTGAACAGTTTTTCCAATTTACTCTGTGTTTTCAAGCCAAGAATTGTTTGATGTTGGTGAAGTTGAAACAATGGAAGAGTATAAGAGAAGACAAGCAAGATTCAGAGAAAGTATTGATGATGAGCCAATCAATTTGGAAAGAATAACTTTGTGAAAAGCAAAGTTAAAAGACAAGACATCAAAATTGAAGAATTTGTGCCATTCTCAATGGATTTTGATGGGCTTAAGAATCAAAGGATCATTAGAATTGAACCCCTAAGGTCAAGTGAAAGATTCAAGAATGAGAAGGTAAGTGAGAGTTTTAAAGGAAAAGTTTGTTGTAAGCACTGTGATGTTTATGGACATCATACAGATTTTTGCCATGAAAGATTAACATTTAAACCATTTCATGTTCCAGACACAACCAAGTTTAGGCAAGATTTTGGTCTTTACAAGAAAAAGTATGATGAGTACTTAGAAAAAGGAAAGAAACCAACTTTTGAGATTGACAATGGAAAGGAAGTAATCAAGAAAACTGACACTGTTGTCAAGAAACAGAAGACTGTTGTTCAAGAGAATAAGGTTCCTAAAATGACACAATCTATCAGAATAAATCCTGACAAGGCTGTTAAGAAGGATAAATTTGTTGATCATGGGAAGCCAGCAGTGAGTGAAGTGAAGGTTAAAAAGGAGATGGTTATGAGAAAGAAGTTAAGGGAGTTGAATGGAGATGAAAATTTTTTGTTGAAACATGGGTTTGAGCCCCAAGGTTTTCTTTGGAAACCAAGGAGTGAGATTCAAGTGTCAAGGGAGAAACATGTGACTTGTGAAACAATTGAAAGAGATTATGTCATTGAAGAGTGCAAGAGCATTATTCCATATGTGAAAAGAACATATGAAACTGGTTATGAATCTGGTGATTCTGACTCTTGTGAAGTTGTCTATGAGGACCCTAAACCTATTCCCAATCCTAATTCAACACTTGTTCATGTCACTGATGATTTGCAAGTTGATATAGCTTGCACTTCATTACTTAACTGATCATTTTCTTTGATTTATGCAGGAACAGTCCACACCAATCAATGATGTATAGTACATGGACAGTGGATGTTCCAGGCATATGACATGTGACAAAAGGTCTCTAGTGAACTATGAAGAAATATTTGAAGGGCCTGTTGAAGTTGGAAGCGTTGAAAATGGATCGGAATATAGTAGGGAAAGCCATTCTAACCAATGGAAAAGTGTCATTTGATAATGTGTTCTTTGTGGAAGGATTACAATATAACCTTTTGAGCATCTCACAAATGTGTGATTGATGTGTAGTAAAACACACTTACTTTTCTTATGATTTTATCATGGTTTTTATGCTTAATTGTTTATTTTATGAAAGTATTGGGGGTTAAGTACAATAATTTACAAAGTTTATATGTTAATTGTAGGTTTATGAAAGATGGTGAAAAAAGAGTTAAGTTGGAAGACTTTAGGGGCCTTTTTGGTCAAGTTTCAAAGCTACAACTCAAGGCCCGACCCAAGCCCACAAGTTAGAAGCCTTACATGATATTATATTAAGTTAATTAACTTAGTTTTCAGCCATTATCCAGCCCTAAATCTCGAAATCAAAAAAATAAAACCCTAACTCCTACAAGGTTGCGATCGGCAGCAGAAAAGGAAGAGAAAAAAAAGAGTTTGTGGCGGCTGTGGTGGCTGTTGTGACGGCTGGAGAGGAAGAAGAACACCAAGGAGAGTCTTGTGCAGCTGCTAGGCATCAAATACATTGATAATCTCAGCCATATAACCCTAAGTAATCATTCATAAACTTTGTTTTTTGTTCAAGAACCCTAACTAGTTGAATTGATCTTTTTCTTTGGATTGTTTTGCAAGTAATTGATTGTTTGACTTTGATTTAGTTATTCTTGGATCTTGAATGAGTTTGATTATGTTTATGTTGATGTTTATGATGTTTTACTTGAATGTTAAGGGCTGTCCAAACTTAATGAGTAGCTAATCTTGTTTGTTCTACCTAGGTTTGATGAATATTGTTAGGTTTTGACTAGTAATATGGATTGTTAATGATCATGGCTTAAATTGTTAATGTAAAGTTTGATTTAATAGTAAATTAGATTGTGTTTAGTGGCTGTGTTTTGTTTGATTATACCTAATAACTTCGTGCTTTAATTAATTGAATCGGTTTTGATTAATTGTTGCATGTTTAAGGCTCTTTACTTTTGTGTTTAGGGTTTATTTGCGGGAAGTACAACCGTAGGGATAAGTGGGTAAATTAATTAGATAAAATCAGTTGTGAAACACCTTCTTAGAGACCGAGAGGTGATAAGAAGTAAACTCGTCTCATTACTTTTACTTGTTAGAATTAAGATCGCGCGAGAGCGGGTTTTGTTCTTGACGGGTTTGGGTGTTTGAGCGATTAGTTGGTCTAGTTTAAGTTAAGTTGAATTGTTCTTCTATCCTTGGTTGCGTAGTATTCGTTTCCATTAGGCTAGTGTGTCGGTGAGACCGAGAGGTGAGTCGGCATTAGAACACGTTAATAATTTGTTTTCCCGGTTTGTTCTTAAAATCAACTAAGATAAGTTAGAGTTTGTTAGTGAGACCGAGAGGTGATCTGACCTTCTTGAGCGAACCTTAGTTGTGTCATCCTTTAGAACCGGTGTCGTGAGAGTTTTCAATCCATTGTCTTGTCATCTCCTTCAATATGATTCTTACCTAGGTAGACGTTTTTATCACTGCAGTCAAAGTTTCCGAAGTTTTGTCAAAAGTTTTCATTTAGTTAAGTTAAGTAGTTAAATCAAATCTAAAAAAAAATCAATTAAATATTTTGGTGACTCTTGGTTAGAGTTTAGTGATTATAAACGTTTTCACGTGTCTTTGAGTTCGATATCCGGACTTTCCTCATCTGTGCTATACGCGACCGGTACACTTGCCGTTTGTGTGAACTAGGATAGATTGTTTGGTTTTTAAAGCTTAGTTGCGACTTGTGTTTTATTTATATATATATTTTCGCACATCAAGTTTTTGGCGCCGTTGCCGGGGACACGGTTAGAGGCGTATTGAGAACGACCCTAGTTAGGATTTGCCTATTGTATTTTGGTATATTTAGATTAGATTAGTTATTTTAATTAGTTAAGTTTTAGTTTAATTTTATTTTAAGTATTTTGTTCTATTTTTATCTGGTGCCCGTGATCCTTTTTCTTTCGAGTGTTCTTTAAAGGAAATATGTTCGGACGACACGTTGGAACGCCATGGTACAAAGTGTGCGGCGGAGATCATTGGGTACATGATGCTTATGAGCGAAGGAGGATAGAAACCGAGGCACAAAAGGCTAACTTCGAATCAATTTGGGTAGAACCTCCATACCGTTTCGCATATGATCTGATGGGGAACTTCTTAGGGTATAGGGATTCATTGGGAAATATATTAGAGCCCACCCCGGAATTGGAGGCAATAATGGACGATGTATTGCATGCTATTGTGAATGACTCGGTATATGTTCCACCTCTGAGTCAAACACTTATCGAACCCCTAAGTGAGATTGAGATGTTGCCGTAACTAATCAGTCCTTAGATGACGACACCGAGTTGCATACCCCCTGAATCTTGCGTCTGCTGAGATCGTACGAGTTGATCCGATGGACCGACCTTCGGTCGAGAGTCCTCCTTCTTCCTTAGAGACTAAGGATTCGCCTGCCCACCTTGAGTATGTGTTTTTAGATGAAGAGAGGAAGCTGCCGGCTATCATTGCATCTACTTTGACGGAGGTCGAGAAGGAGAATGTGGTTGTCTTGGATATCGAGGGTTGTCATGAAGAGCTTGTGGAGGATACCTCTATGGAAGTAGATGATACGCAATTTGACCCGGGAGGTGACATTGAAGGAATAGAAAGATTAATTATCAGAGAGACATCACAGAAGAGGGAACATGTATACTTGGATCAAACGAACTTGAAAGTGAGGATACGACATACGAAACAAAATAAAAAGTTGACACAAAGCAAAGATGACATCCTCCTTCATTACACGACTCGTATAAAGTTTGGTCCGGGTAAGTATAAGTCTTGGTGGTCCGACCCGTTTCAGTTTTTCAAAATCTCTTTAAATTTTTCTGGTAAGTTTTTCCCAACTAATAGTAGACAAATAAAACGAAACGGGTCGAGTGGGAAACGGATAAAGGAGAAGCCACCTGATTGAAATTGAGATTTGGGGTCAGGCTGAGGACTCGTTAAACTAAGCGCTCTCTGGAGGCAGCCCGAGATTTAGAGTTTTGTTTTTTTTATTTTTGTTATTTAAAAACATAAAAATACAAAAAAATAAATATTTAATAAAAATCAAAAAAATTAAAAAATTCAAAAACACAAAAATATGTTTATTTCTTATGTTTCTGTTTTCTGTTTTGTACGCCGCTACATGCGAGCGAGTTTGAGTTGTTACAGGTATTATTATGCGCATGGTAGCTCTGATGGCGTTTTGGAACTGGTTCACCCGAGGTTGCGGCCGCGAATGAAATGCTATACGGTCGTTCATTCAAGTCATACACAGCTGATGAAGAATCTGCATCTAAACCAGGGGAGTAACCCGTTCTCTATTTTAATTTCTGTTCTTTCAAGTTTTAATTTTATGCTTTACGTTTTATTTTTATTTTATTTCTTTTCCTTGTTCTCATCGAGGACGGTTTCGTTCTAAGTGTGAGGATAGGAATTTATTTTACTTAGTTGTAGAAAAAAAAATTAAAAAATAAAAAGTTTTCACTTGTTTTTCGTTTTCGTACGTTGTTTAAGTAAAAAAAAATGTCCCTTGTGTTTAGTTTCTTTTGCATTAAAGTGAGAGATGATGATATTTATCAGAAATCGGTTTTTCAAACTACTAATAATATGAGATAAATAAAAGAAAACGCACTTAACTTGGGATGTGTCGGTAGGCTCAGCCTTGAAAATGAAAGGACAAATTTGATAAAATGGTTAAACGGAAATCTTTTGTGGGTAAAGCGTTTTGTCCGTGGAAAATAAGCAATGAAAGGTCGGGCCATACTCAAGCCTCAAATTTTGGTATGAAAAAGTGGAAATATCATGAGTTTTAAAAAATTTGAATACGTTATCATATGATGCTTGGGTAGGTTTAACGTTTGAGTATGCCATGTAGCATGTGATATAAATCTTAAACTACTAGTTTAGTGTTTTACACCTCATTGGCGTATGGTTTTATAACCTTAAATCCTATATTGACGGGATGCTTCAGGTCTGAAGACCATGGGTCTGTATGCAATCTATTTATCTGGGTATTCACAATTCCTAAGTGGGGTTGTGGATATTTAAAATAAAGCCAAAGAGCAAACCCTTATAAGTCTATAAACATGATCACAAAAGTACAAAAGTACAAATACACTACAGACTTGATCATCCACGCTGTTAGCCATGTGGGGTCCCCTTGCTCGCGTCTCATTACCATTAAGAAACGGACCACAAGGGACACGCTACATGTAAGCCCTACAGATGAAATTTTGCATACTCACCGATGGTGATGGATTTGGGGTATTGCTTGATAACGGGGGTATGTCATGTTGTGGGGAACACTAGCTATTAATAAATTGAACCTTAATCGTATCTAATGGCTGCTTGGTAGACTTTGATGCCTAAGCTTAGGTGGATAAACAATACCCTTGATCGTCTTAACTATTCATAAATATTGAGCAACAAAGTTTTAATTCTGCTAATTTTGAGGTTTAAGTCAAGTTGGGGTGGTCTGGTCCGGTAAAAGCAGAAAATAAGCGGGTCTTAATTGTCGGATCTTATTTGTCCCGGTAAAGATTAAGGCATGGGTTTAGGTGGACAACAATATCGATGATCACGGTTTTTGTGTTTTTCTGAGCTTTAAAATCTAACCTATATGTTTGATTTGACTTTGATTTTCCGATTCTGATCCAACTGCAGTCAAATCTTTTTCAGGGACGAAAAAGTCTTAAGTGTGGGGATGTTTGATGTGTAGTAAAACACACTTACTTTTCTTATGATTTTATCATGGTTTTTATGCTTAATTGTTTATTTTATGAAAGTATTGGGGGTTAAGTGCAATAATTTACAAAGTTTAAATGTTAATTGTAGGTTTATGAAAGATGGTGAAAAAAGAGTTAAGTTGGAAGACTTTAGGGGCCTTTTTGGTCAAGTTTCAAAGCTACAACTCAAGGCCCGACCCAAGCCCACAAGTTAGAAGCCTTACATAATATTATATTATGTTAATTAACTTAGTTTTCAGCCATTATCCGGCCCTAAATCTCGAAATCAAAAAAATAAAACCCTAACTCCTACAAGGTTGCGATCGGCAGCAGAAAAGGAAGAGAAAAAAAAGAGTTTGTGGCGGCTGTGGTGGCTGTTGTGACAGCTGGAGAGGAAGAAGAACACCAAGGAGAGTCTTGTGCAGCTGCTAGGCATCAAATACATTGATAATCTCAGCCATATAACCCTAAGTAATCATTCATAAACTTTGTTTTTTGTTCAAGAACCCTAAATAGTTGAATTGATCTTTTTCTTTGGATTGTTTTGCAAGTAATTGATTGTTTGACTTTGATTTAGTTATTCTTGGATCTTGAATGAGTTTGATTATGTTTATGTTGATGTTTATGATGTTTTACTTGAATGTTAAGGGCTGTCCAAACTTAATGAGTAGCTAATCTTGTTTGTTCTACCTAGGTTTGATGAATATTGTTAGGTTTTGACTAGTAATATGGATTGTTAATGATCATGGCTTAAATTGTTAATGTAAAGTTTGATTTAATAGTAAATTAGATTGTGTTTAGTGGCTGTGTTTTGTTTGATTATACCTAATAACTTCGTGCTTTAATTAATTGAATCGGTTTTGATTAATTGTTGCATGTTTAAGGCTCTTTACTTTTGTGTTTAGGGTTTATTTGCGGGAAGTACAACCGTAGGGATAAGTGGGTAAATTAATTAGATAAAATCAGTTGTGAAACACCTTCTTAGAGACCGAGAGGTGATAAGAAGTAAACTCGTCTCATTACTTTTACTTGTTAGAATTAAGATCGCGCGAGAGCGGGTTTTGTTCTTGTCGGGTTTGGGTGTTTGAGCGATTAGTTGGTCTAGTTTAAGTTAAGTTGAATTGTTCCTCTATCCTTGGTTGCGTAGTATTCGTTTCCATTAGGCTAGTGTGTCGGTGAGACCGAGAGGTGAGTCGGCATTAGAACACGTTAATAATTTGTTTTCCCGGTTTGTTCTTAAAATCAACTAAGATAAGTTAGAGTTTGTTAGTGAGACCGAGAGGTGATCTGACCTTCTTGAGCGAACCTTAGTTGTGTCATCCTTTAGAACCGGTGTCGTGAGAGTTTTCAATCCATTGTCTTGTCATCTCCTTCAATATGATTCTTACCTAGGTAGACGTTTTTATCACTGCAGTCAAAGTTTCCGAAGTTTTGTCAAAAGTTTTCATTTAGTTAAGTTAAGTAGTTAAATCAAATCTAAAAAAAATCAATTAAATATTTTGGTGACTCTTGGTTAGAGTTTAGTGATTATAAACGTTTTCACGTGTCTTTGAGTTCGATATCCGGACTTTCCTCATCTGTGCTATACGCGACCGGTACACTTGCCGTTTGTGTGAACTAGGATAGATTATTTGGTTTTTAAAGCTTAGTTGCGACTTGTGTTTTATTTATATATATATTTTCGCACATCATTGATAAAGCTTATAAGGTTGGATTTGATGATTCTCATTGTTTCATCCTCAAACCTGAATTTGTAATTCCTCCAGATATGAATATGATGATGGCTCTTAGGAATGGTAACCTATATGAATTGAAGATGAAGGATGCAGTTTCTAGGGGTGGAACTTATTTTATTTCAAAAGCCACTGAAAATGAAACCAAATTGTGGAACAGAAAGCCTTGTCATGTTAACTTAAAGAACATGAACAAACTAGTTAAGGGTGAGAATGTAATTGGTTTACGCACAAGGGAGTTCAAACTTGATGACAAATGTATTTCATGTCAAAAGGGTATGCAACATAAATCATCACACAAAACAAATCTCATAAACTCAATCTCTTTGGTCATGTGAGTGTTTCGAGCATTGGCAAAAAGAGATATTGTTTGGTGATCATTGATAATTTCTCAAGATACACATGGGCTTATTTCCTAAGTTCCAAAGATGAAGCTACTGATTTGATAAAGAATTGTGTTACAAGGATTGAAAATCAATTGGATGTAAGGGTGAAGGTTATGAGAAGTGACAATGTAACTGAGTTCAAGAATGGGGTAATGGATGAGTTTTGCAATGCAAAAGGAATTTTACAAAAATTTAGTGCCCCTAGAACTCCTCAACAGAATGGTGTTGCAGAAAGAACAAACATAACACTAATAGAGGCTGCAAGAACCATGCTAGCAGATGCTTTTCTGCTTGTCACTTTTTGGGCAAAAGCAATCAATACTTCTTGCTATGTTCAAAACAGGGTTCTTCTCAACAAAAGTCAAGACAACACTCCCTATGAGATTTTGTTCAAAAGAAAGTCATACATCAAGTTTCTTAAGCCATTTGGTTGCAAATTTTCACTGTTGAACATCAAGGACTATCGTAGAAAGTTTCAATCAAAATCCTTGGATTGTTTCTTTGTTGGGTATTCAACACACTCAAAAGCTTATAGAGTCTATGTGAAAGACCATCTGAGTGTGATTGAATCATCTGATGTGATATTTAATGAAAATCAGTTTAATACAGTGGATGGAGCATCATGACTTTTTGATCTTGAGAAGCTAATCAAGTCTTTC
Source organism: Bidens hawaiensis (assembly GCF_021521415.1). Lineage (NCBI taxonomy): Eukaryota > Viridiplantae > Streptophyta > Magnoliopsida > Asterales > Asteraceae > Bidens > Bidens hawaiensis. The sequence goes on from NW_027491433.1 coordinate 1,306,421, forward strand.
AAGATTTAACTTGAAGACTTTGATGAATCTTTTTACAAAACAAGTGTGCATGAAGTGAATTCTGTTAAGAAGGTTGATTTGGACAAACTATGATCCTAGGTTGCTGGTAAAAGGACTGAATATAGATTTATTAAGGATCCCTCAACTGCTGAAAATGAACAAGTTCAAAATTATGTTCAAGATCTAGATCAAGGTCATAATCAAGGACAAGATCAAGAACATGGTAACCAAGACAATCACGAGGTTCAAGTTGATCATGTATTGAATGAGGAGGATCCTAGCAACCAACAAGATCAAAATCAAGAACAGGTTGGCAAGATTTGAAACTTTGTTTCAAAACTTGAACATTGGAAATAATGTTGCATCTCCTTCACAACAGATTACTGAAGAAGCTCCTGAATTTCATGATGCAACAGCTAATTTGGTCATTGAAGAACCTGAACTCAATGACACAAATCTGGATTCTAATATGGCTACTGATTTGATTGTGCAAGCTTCCTTTGTTGAAAGAAATCATCCACCTGAAAACATCATTGGGGACATCAATGAAAGAGTAACCAAAAGTGCATCTGAATCTGCGAACATATGTTTGTACTCCTGCTTTCTATCCCAAGTTGAACCCAAGAACATTGTTCAATCTTTAAAAGATAATAGATGGGTAGAAGCAATGCAAGAGGAGTTGGCTCAATTCAGGGATCTACAAGTGTGGGAACTTGTAGATAAGCCAAGAAACAAGTATGCCATTGGAACCAAATGGGTTTTCAGGAACAAGAGGGATGAAAGAGGTATTGTTATAAAGAACAAGGCCAGACTAGTTGCACTAGCCTGCCTACAAGAGGAAGGTATTGACTTTGAGGAAGTTTTTGCACCAGTGGCAAGGTTAGAAGCCAACGGAATCTTTCTAGCCTATGCTGCTTCTAATAATATTAAGGTGCTTCAATTGGATGTTAAATCTGCCTTTCTAAATAGAAAAATTGAAGATGAGGTGTATGTGGCTCAACCTCCAGGCTTTGAGGATCCTGAGTTTCCAAATAGAGTCTACAAACTGAACAAAGCTCTATATGGTTTACATCAAGCTCAAAGGTCTTGGTATGATGAGTTACCAAATCACTTGCTTGTTAATGGCTTTCAAAGGGGAGCTATTGATAAGACCCTTTTCTACAAAAGGAGAGGAAAAGATTTACTCCTACTACAAGTTTATGTAGATGACATCATCTTTTGGTTCTACCAATGAACAAATGTGCATTGAATTTGAAGAAGTCATGAAATCAAAATACTGTATGAGGTCCATGGGTGAAATGAATTTCTTTCTGGGTCTGCATGTTCAGCAAAAGAAAGATGGCATATTCATTTGCCAATCAAATTATGTGTAGGAAATTCTGAATAAGTTCAAGTGTCAAGATCTCAAGACTGCTTCAACTCCAATGGACACTCATGAAAAGATGATTGCAGATGAAAAGGGGGAGCCTGTAGATGATCATGAATACAAGGCAAAGATTGGCTCACTGATGTATTTGATTGCTTCTAGACCATATATTATGTTTGTTGTATGTGTATGTGCAAGATTTCAGTCAAGTCCTAAGATGTCTCATATGACTGCTGTCAAGAGGATCTTTAGATACTTGAAAGGAAAACCTGATTTGGGGATATGGTATCCAAAGAACCATTCCTTTGATCTAATTGTCTATACTGATAGTGATTATGATGGCTGCAACATGAGTAAAAAGTCTACATCTGGTGGATGTCAATTTTTGGGAGACAAGCTAGTGTTATGGAAATGCAAGAAACAAACTATAGTGTCTATCTCAACTGCTGAAGCTGAGTAAATTGCTGCATCTGCCTACTGTGCACAAGTTCTATGGATTCAGAACAAATTGCTGGATTATGGTTTGAATTTCTTGAACACCCCATTTTCATTGACAATACTGCTGCATAATTTATTGTTAGGAATCCATTCCAACACTCTAAGACCAATCACATTGAAATCAGACATCATTTCATTAGAGATTGTAATGAGAAAGGATTGATTGAAATGATAAGAGTTGACACTAGTGACAACTTGGCTGACCTATTCACCAAACCACTAGATAAAACCAAATTCAACTAACTCTTGAAAGCTTTGGGAATGATCAACTCTAATGAAGTATGATTGATGATGTGTGCTCACTATGCAAACTGATTATCTTTGATGGTCTTGAGAGTGAAAAGTAGTGATTGTGTGCACGTTTAACTGATATGTGCCTTAAATGAACATTTGTGTGACTTATGTGTTTTTAATGCTTAAGTTTCTTAAAATCAGTAAATGTGTGTGATATCAGGATAAGTTTGTTAATGATGAATCTATGTGCTTATCTGATATTCTAATCTACTTGGATAATTTGAATTGATGATGTGTTTAGGATAGAATAGCCTTTGCATAATCTGTCTTGGATGTACATTATGTGGAGTCTGCTTGTTTTTAAATATGCCATTGATGTTCTGATGATTTCTGAATATGTTATATATTGCTTGTGTGAAAAAAAAGTTTTTCTGTCAAACTTGTGTGCTCAAATGATCATTTTGCAAAAGCAGTTTTTCCAAGAAAATTGTTTTTGACAAAGTGAGCAAGTTGTATGGTGTTGAGACATGATAAGATTATTCAGTTCAAAGCTTTGTAGAAGCTTAAAAGGGATTTCAATGAAAATTCATTCAATCTTTAGGGAAATGATAGTACATTGGTTATTTATGCTAATCATATAGATTTAATAGGCTAAAAGACAATTAGTGCAGTCATTAATATTTATGGTTGCTTTCCATGATGTGTAAAACCGAGGTGATATAAACATAATGAAAATGCTAAACTTTATGTGGAGTTACATTGTTTTCTATGCATGTGTCAAGATAAATATCTCCGAATGATAGGCAGAACAGTGATTACCCAGTCATACACGATCCTGTTGGTATTTGGTCACCAAAATGAATCATCTTATACATATGACAGTGAACAAATGTGAACAACTTTTTATGTTTATTTTATTCAACCAAAAGTTGATAAATGTTCACAAATTTTGAGAAAATGCAAACCTGAGGGTTAATTATAGAACAACAGTGGTGGAGGCAATCATATATGTCCTTTAACATCCTGAATGAAAGGCATGTAAGTCGGTACTGCGTGGCATGTAAGTCCAACGTTCAACCTCAATATGTTTGAAGTTTTGAAAAGAAAAATCTAAGTTTAAAATGTTTTGACATGAAAATATATTTTGACCAAATGTCAGGGGGTTGGAGTCAAATCGGGGTGATCTGGGGAAAGCCAAATAAGCTTAGAGAAGAGTTATGAGGCATCATTACACAATAAGTGTTATCCATTTCTGATTTATGCAAATTAATTGAACCTTAATCATATCACCAAGGCAATGAAATTCATGCTAAGTCTAGACCTGCTATTAACCTGCCTAAGCTGTCACAATAATGCTGAGAATGAAGTATTGAGAAGTAACTTAATCAATATGATCCCATGTTCAGATCTTTTCACAAAAGAAAAGAAAATCTTTTAAAAGAATATAAGACTGAAATTTGATCTCATTATGCATCATTTGCTCTTAAACTTTGATCTTTAAAGATAAAACAGTTTGAAAGGTGGTTTAAGTCAAAAAGAGTTGCATTTTACCTTGAATAGGTCTGAATATGTACTTTCGAGTAAGATTTGATGATTTTCAACCTTTCTAGTAAACTTAGACATTTGTGTCTGAAGTTCATCCATTTCGAGCATGCTTTGATGTTTTTCAAACTTTCGAGTAGACTTAGTTGTTTTATTCGAAGTTTCATTCAAGCAAGCTTGATGCTTTGAATATGTTTGAATATTTTTTTCCATCAAGCTTTGATATTTTTGAACATTCTAGCAAACTTAGGTGTTTTGATTGATTATTTAATTCATTCGAGCAAGCTTTATGATTATATGTACTTAAGTGAATTATTGATGTGTTATCGAGTAGACTTTGATGATTTTATGCTTTCGAGTAAATTTGGGTGATTAGAAAGTTGGTATTATTTAGAATACTTGATAATTGTGTGATACATGTGTAAATATGCTTTACATGTCTATTTCGAGTAAACTTTGGTGTTTTAGTTGAAATATGTATTTGTCTAGCATACTTTATGGTTTGAATGTTAGTTTCTTAAATTACAAATGTTGTAGGGAAAACTTTGTTTTCCAGCAAACTTAATGTTTCGAGCACACTTGTCAATATGCCATTTCAAGTGTTGTCCAAGCATACTTGTTAATTTCAGAAAAGCTCAAGAAAACTTTACTTTTCGAGCACACTTTATGCTTAGAGCACACTTGTGTATCAAAGGATAACAAGTCTTCTCTAGCACAATTTGTACTCTTAAAGGTCTTTTCGAGCATACTTTGCTTTATTGTATACTTGAATGAATATGTGTTATCTTTTCTAAGTAATTTCGAGTAAGGTTTGTGATGTTCATATATTCAAGCAAGGTTGACAATTAGAAATATTTCAAAGTTATTATTATTGGATACTTTATTGATTCCGAGTAAGGTTGCCTATTTGAGCAATCTTGTATATTCGAGTAAGCTTCCTTCACTTTATCCACTTAGTTATATTTTTTTATTACTTTATAATATTTGAACAAATTCTGGGACGAGCAAACTTTGAAAATCAACTTAACCTAGCAAACTTTGTGAACATACTTTTCCATGCAAGGTTTGCAAAATGTGGTTTTATCGAGCAAGGTTTTAAAAGAGAAAAATATTTTAACTTTGAATGAGTTTTAGGTGTTTGACAGTTGACAGTTATGGCAGAACCGGCGTATCCTTTCGAGAAGAAGCACAATATGTGCGCTTTACTCCAAATTACTCCTGATAATCAACCAGTTGCATTGATGATACGGTGGCTACAACGATCAAATCTACGTTTCTCGTTAACAGAGTACCCTATCATTTATAGAAATCATCAACTGGATTTCTGGCACTCTGCCCAACTCATTGAAGATGCCGGTGGCAGGCGGATAGAGGCTACCGTTGCCCGATAGGAGATTGTGATAACTGAGCTACTAATACGGGGAAGCCTACAGTTGAATGATGCAGTTGAAGCCCCAATCCATTTCTCCACAAACCGTCTATTGACTATCTTTCAAGAAACAATGGGATAACAGGGTGATGTACATGAAGGCAAGTTTAAAAAGGTAATGTTCCCTAACCTTTATAGGTTCCTGATACATCATATAGTTCAGGGTTATGCACCGAGGAAGGGCTCTTGGACATTAACGAGCCGTGATTTGGCTAATGCAACTGTGGCTGTTGTGTTCCGCCAGCCATTCAACTTTTCAAAGATGATCTTTGAAGGTTTAGCTGCTAATCTGAGGAAGCCTAACAAAGATAAATTCTTGGTCTACCCAAGGTTCCTGCAGATTATATTCAACCGTGTACTACAAGATTTTCCAACCATGGGCACAACACATTTATTGCAAGATCCAAATGTGTATAAAAGGATAGAAAAGTTGGCTCCCACAAGAAACTTCAATCCTAATATTGAGTTTGATATTTTGTCATGGCTATTGGATAATAATTTGGAGATAATGGCAGTACCATAGTCACCTTGTGTGACCTCTAAGTAGGAATAGGAGATTGATGAAGATGGTGATGATGATTCAGATGATGAAGGTAATGCTGGTGATGAAGGAGGAGATGATGATCAGGATGGAGGAGGTAGAATGTGATTGTGGGGAAAATTGTTGAAGAGGTTGTTGATGCAGCTGCACAGGGGGGGGGGGATTTGAACCAACCTATACCTACACCACCAACCTCACCCCAAAACCAGCCGATAAACCAACCCATATCACCGCCCCAAACCACATCCCCACCACAACACCATGACCATGAACCTTATATCCCATCCCCACCTACATATATCCAATCACCACCTCAAACCCAAACCCTAAACCAACCATTAATCAAACTCAAAGCCCACCCCAAACCCAAAATCTAGATAACACCCAAACCCACAGCCTAACCCAAACCCAAGACCAACCTACCCATGAACCTTACATACCTCAATATGTTCCAGCACACCTACTAAACCTGCCTAACACACCCTACCAATCCCAAACAAATGACCAACCGACCTTTGAAATTATCCACACCACACTTTTACCTTTAGTCCAAAACATAAACCCACTACCCTCGACTATTACAAACATTTTTGAAAAACCAATCCCAACACATGAACCTATCCAACCCCAAGCCAATATCGCTGACCCATTCTCAGATTCTCCTTCACGATCCCCTTCCCCTGGTGCTCTTTTATTCGGAAGATATATGAATGAGGTGATAAAAAAATGTTGACTTAAGGAAAGAGAATGAAGAACAGTTAAAGAGGAATGTTGAGTTGGAATCCCTTTTGGCACATGCATAAAATAGGATTCAAACCCTGGAGGTTAAGGTTGAGAAGACCTCAGCTATACCAAAACATGGAGAGAATCTTCATGTGGTCAATATGGAAAGGGAGGATGTTGTGGATGAGCCTGTGATTGAAGATATATTAAAAATCTTTATGATGTATTTGGAGGAAGTGAGGATGATGATGATAGTGAGGAGAGGAGAGTATATGACTGTGATTATGAGGCTGATGATTCAGATGGAGGAAAGAAAGATTATGATGTGGCTGATGTGGCAGCACAGAAGAAGGTTGTTGAATAGGTGGTTGAGAAGGAGATTGTTGCTTATGTGAATATGGCTGACACTGAAAATGTATTGACTGAAGCAATAGCAACTGATGCTATAGCTACTGAGCCACAAACTAATGCTATAATGGAGGAAGGTGGTGAAATAGAGTAGATTGTGTTGACTGAAGAAAATATTGATGATACAACCTCTGAGTTGAAGAAGGGTGATGATGTTGATGAGGAGATGAAGGATTTGATTGATGATATTGACAACTATCCTAATGAACCAGAATTGGCAGGAAACTGATGAAGAAAGGTGGAAGGCAAAGGGAAAATCAATTGTAGAAGATGTAGAGCAATTGCAGCCTTTGAATAATTAAAATGAAAAATCTATTGATGATATACTTGAAGTAGATGAAACGGTTGAACAAGCTGCCAAAAGGCATACTGATACATTGAATGAGATGATGGACAGATAAAGGATTGCAAAATCCTTAACTGAGCAGGATTTTGAGCAGTAGAAGATATTGATGGAGGAGGCTGAGATTACTAAAAATTTAAATGAAGAGTGGGAGCTTGATCAAGAAGTGATTGAAAGCTTAATAAAGCTGAAGCAAGTTGAAGAGGTTGATAATACCTTTGCTCTTCTCATAGTAAATTTGAAAAGTCTGAACAAGAAGGACCAAATCCAACCACTACTGAAAACATTAATGATGAGTCAAATAAGCAGGTGGTGACTGATAAAGTTGGAGAATCTATAACAAGAACCTTATCTAAGAAATGGATAAAGCATGTTGAAGACGCTTCAAAGGAGAAGGATAGTTGGGAAACATATAAAGATGATAAATTTGAAAAGAAATACTTCAGGAAGAAGAGAAGGTATGATGGCAGAGCTGATGATGGTGATGAACCAAAGAAGAAGAGGACATATAATTTGAAAAGAATGAATATTTTGTTTAAAGTCCAAAGGAGAAGGAAAGTCCTGTTGAGGATATTCCCTTACAAACTGTTATTCTAGATGATCTTGTGAATGAGCCAAGGATAAAGGCTCTTGATGATTTTTCTGATGATGTTCATGATACTGCTGACCCCTAATGTTGAGCTCACTGATTAACATATGGAGAATATACAACATAGTTTGGATGATGCTAAAATGAAGAATCCACTTATCCTAAAACTCATTAATCATGCTTACAAGTTTGATACCCTGGCTCCAATGTCTGATGAGGAGCTGCAGGAGTTATTGGATGGAGAATTGCAAGATATTAAGAAGAGGATGGAGAGGAAGAATAAAAACTCTCAGAAAATTTAGAGCTCTTCTAAGACTTCATGGCTACTCTGAGAAGCAATTAAGCCATATGAAATTTGATGAACTTGAAAATGCTTATATTATGACTATAGGAACAGTGAAGAAGGATGAGATGGAGAGATTGAAGAGAGAAACAAATCAGAGTGAAAATATTGAAAGACTATTGAATAAGTATGGTGGAAAAGTGAAGTTTTTGATCGACCATGGAATATCTTTTGAAATTCCAGACAGTCTCACAAAGGAACAAGTAGAAACACATTTCAAAAGGTTCTAAAGAAAAGATGAATTTGAGAGAACCACAAAGAGACCAAGAGTTGGTACTCTGGCTGAGCAGGAGAAGAAGGAAAAGTTGATTGTGGGAAAATTAACAGATTATCTTATTTGACAGGTTGATGGAGGCAAGAGGCAGAAGTGATGAAACAAAAGGACTGAGTAGGAAAGAGAAGTTGTCTATGTATGAGGCTTACAAGACTAAATCATCAAATGTTCCTTCTGTAGTGTTTGTGAAAGAAGAACCAATGGAACATGTAGAGCCATGGGATGATGAGAACAAGATCAAGACCCTCAAAGGCTTGATGCTTAGTAAAGGTATGGCTAAATGTGTCTTTGACAACCTTGGTAAAAGTCAGTTGAAAGAGTTATTCTACACAGAGAAAGATGAATGGGTAAAACTTGAAGCTGAACAGAGAAAACCTTTACAATTCCAGTGTAAACCCAAGGGTAAACTAATTGGAACACAAAGATCTATCCCTGAAGGTCCAACTAATAATGAGTTAATTGGGATGATAACAACTTTGGCAAAGGAATATGAAAACTACTTGGAGTTGACTTTGCTTCCCAAGGAGAAAATTGTTGAGTTGTTTGAGAAGAAATATGGGCATGTGAGGGTCCATGTCACTAAGAAGAAATATCCTTCTAGGCCCTCAGCTGTAAGTGTCCCATATTCCTACCACTAGAGCCTCTCATCAAAGACAACAAAGGCCACCTTCTGACATGGACCTACCAAAGAGGTTGTTCTTTGATTCATAAACTGAAACACTTAAAGTGATCATGTTTAGTGGTGAACTGAAAGAAGTGATTTTTAGAGATGACTTTTTGGATTTCAAGAGGGAGCAGCTAACTGAGATGGCAACTATGAATCTGTATGATTTTCACAAAAGACATAGGTTTGCTGGAAGACAACAAAATGATCTATCTAAGCATCTCAGGAATCAAGCTAGGAAGGGATTCCTCATGCTGAACAAGAAGAGGAAATTGGAACTTTCTCAATCTGAAGAGAAAAAAAGGGTGAAGAGGATGAGGGAGATCAAGTACATTAAAGAAACATTCAAGTCAAAGACCAAGAAGAAGAACCCTCTTGCTAATATGATGGAATGCTTAAGTATGAGGCGGAAGATGACAAGGCCCAATTATGAAGTCCAGAGAAATTGAAGGATTTCAAACATTGACTTTAATGATAGGATGGATCCTTCATTCTCGGAAACTCCTATAGAAAGGCCTTGGGCATCATCAAGGAGGACACATATTTAGAATTTATGCATATGGAGGACCTCGAAGATATAATCAGATGGACCCTGCCCTCTGAGAATCCTAACCACAGTCAATTATTCATCTTTAAGGAAAGTGACGCATCAGTCAAGTTGGATAGAAGACAAGAAGCCTCAAGCTCGAGAAGATGAGTTCATTTGAATAGAATAGGCTTACTTTGTAATGTCCATGGACAGAATTTTCAACTTGTAATGTTTTTTTGTTATGATATGTAATTTCTATTTGAATTTAGATGTGTATTTTGGCTAAGTGTATGTAACCTTAGAGGTGTTTTGGTACAGCTGAGGTGTTCCAATTTAGGGGAGATTGTTGGGATGAGGAAAAGACATAAAGAAGATTGGAATCTTCTCAACCTCTCTGAAAATGGCTAAGTATGGAAACCGAGCACACTTAGGCCTCCCAGCAAGCTTTTACTTAATCTAGCAAGGTATTTTGCCTTCCGGGAAAGGTATCTTCTTGAAGTCTTCTTAAGTGTAAGTTGTTCTTCAAGTCAAGAAAGGTTTGTTTTCGAGCAAATCCTTGGCTAAACCAAGCTGATACCAAGTCCTTTGGAAGATCTAGCAAGGTTTATTTTAAATAAACAGTGGTCCCACCAAGTTTGAAGGAAGTTGATAAAGAAATATGCTAAGGACTTCTTACTAGCAAGGTTCAACTCATATCAAGCTACAGTGCTACCAGCACAAGCTACAGTGTTACCAGCACACTTTGGTTTGCTCAATAAGTTAAAGTTAACAAGAGTTAAAGGGAATTCTGGAGAACAAGTTTGCTCGTAGGATTATATCGAGCAAATTTTGATATGGTCAAGAAGATTGAAGTCTGCTAGATGAATATTTTCTAAGGAAAATATCCTAAGTAAAGTTTGCTTGGAGAACAGTTCCCCAACACAGTTTATGGTTACCAGGTCTGCTCGAAGAAGACAAAAGCTGCAAAGCTTGCTCGAAGACCTGTTTACACTTAGAATCTTTTGTATTTTGTTTGAATATGTAATGTTTCTATCATTAGGGTTTCTAGAAGGAATGTTAGGTGTCAGGGCAGGCCTATAAAAGGAATATTTCAGGGCACAGTTCTTGCAAACCGGTAGCCCTACTTTAGCGTCGGATTTACTCATAAACACAGTTCTTGCAATCAGAGTTAATTAAAACTTCCGCGAAAACGTTTACTTGAAGCATTCGATACAAAACATTCAATCTCTTCTTTGATACAATAAAACAAATCATTATATTTAAAACATCTTTTCTTCCATCTTAAGATGCCAGCCGTTCAATCCATGCCATGTGCCATCCTCATGCTAGTTCTTTGGTCTGATCACCTGCGTGCATACTAAAAGTCAGCTACGCTGAGGGAGTTCTAGTTAATCAAGCAACTTATCATACAACCACTACATGCATCATATACGTATCCGCAGACACGTAGTCCACTATCTAACCTGCTTACCTTACCACTTAGCCTCTTATTTACACCTACCACCTTGCCACTTTGCCACTTTAATAACGTATAAAGTTATGCCACTTTGCCACTTTAATAACGTATAACGTTATGCCACTTTGCCACTTTAATAACGTATATCGTTATGCCACTTTGCCACTTTAATAACGAAGGCACGTATAGGCTTACCCTACCACGTACTATCGTTATGCCACTAACACTCTTACTAGACTCTTGCCACTTCTAACACGCTCTACCTCTACTTGTCTACAACACGCTTCATATCATTTACATAATAAGCAAGTCACATCAACAATCATACACACATAATAACGATGGCACGTACAGGCTTTCCCTATCACGCGCTCACGTTATGCCACTAACACCCTTACTAGACTCTTGCCACTTCTAACACACTCTACCTCTACCTGCCTATATCACACTTCATATCAGTTCAGTATTTACGTAATAAACAAGTCACATCATAACATTCATACACACTATCAACCACTTGGAATTTACTATCCTTGGCGATACGTGCAATATCCGAAGATCGTTCACGTACCGACAAGCATTATAAAATATATACCTCGTATAACATCTATAGCATACACTTACCACTTAAGGTAAGTGTATTCACACTTCACATCGAGTATGCACACAGCCCCGAAAACATAACAAGGAAATGGGGCTAGAAACTCACCTGAACTCTGCTTCTTCCTCCGATAGTTGTAAATCCCTTCTTTAACTGAGCTCGGCTGACTGTATAAGTTACACGTATCAATACTCGCCTGATTTAATCTGGTGGCCTAGTATTAGATTACTTTTACTTATCGTTTTAATTTATTTTCTAATCGAACTTGACTCTAGGCGAAGTTAAACCTTAGGCGAACTTAGCTTTAGGGGAAGTTAAACCTTAGGCGAACTTAGCTTTAGGCGAAATTGTCATCAGGCGAACTTAGCTTTTAGGCGAAGTTGTCATCAGGCGAACTTAGCTTTGCAGGCGAAGTTCATCAAGCGAACTTAGCTTGCAGGCGAAGTTGTCGGCTGCAGCTACTGTTCGTCCTTAATCATCTTCGTTTCTTAACCAAATAACTCGATTTAGGTATCCACGGAATCGTCTGACCAGCGCCTACAAACCCCAACCATCAAATCGGCCTAACATCGATGTTTAAGGGGTGCAATTTAGGCATATAGGTTACGGGTTCTTTTATCAATCGATTAACCCATCAAATCGTAACCATTTTCAGTAAGTTTAGCTTTGTTGGATTCGTTTTTACCATACAAACACAGATCTATCATTTCTATACTAATCCAAACCTAAACGAACAAGTTCTCGATATAAACATACCGTAAATGAGTCGAACTACGAACACGAGCTGGTTTTGTTGCTTTGGTTCGTCACGACGATCTAGCACCAACGAGCTCGGGTCCTCGCCTTTGGATCTTGGTTCGGGTTGTGTGTTTTGGGGTGTGTAGAGATTAGGATGGATAAATGGATGGAATGGAAAGGATTGGGGTTTAAGGGGGTATTTATACTCCCTTAAGCCCATGGACCGAAGGCCCATATTTCCTTTTGGTCCATATCTAATCCCATCTAATTATCCTACTAAGTCTTCATATTTTTCTATTATTATTATCGTTCCACTAACTCGTTTATTTCACCCGACAAAATAATATATTAAATATTACTTTAGAAATTTCGGGATGTTACAAGTCTTCCCTCCTTAAAGAGGTTTCGTCCCCGAAACCTAGCTTATTTCTTTAAAAAGAATACCTTTGTAAAAGGAATACCTTTTTCTTTATAATCGCACACTTTATTGAATCACCTTTGCTTTCTGAGTTATCCTTCTTACTCCTGACTTGTAGTCATCGAGCGGTGATCATGTGTTTTAGCTATTAAGGTAACTTGTCCATGAGGCCCTCAATGTGCCAAGTCTCATCTCACCTTCCTGAGGAACCTTGTTTTATATAATAACGCTAACTCCTAAGGCGACGCTTTACCCTCACACAACTATTTATCATAACCAACACGCATTCAAGATAAATTCATAGGTCGTTCATACAAAATCACAAGAAATCACAAGTACTTCATAACATAAAAGGAAATCATTCAAGCTTGCTAAACAAACATAGGTTCAACTGTAACATAAAACACTCTTTAACTTACTAAACATAAAACAACTGTGACATGCCACTTATTCTCCTACAACCTCCTCAGCAGCTAATAGACCATCCTTTCACGCGTTAATTAAAACGCAAACATCGTATTCTAAAAGGGAAAACACAAACATCATCACTCAAGGAACTATTTAGTACAAGGATAGCAAGGCTAACAGGTAATAACAGTGGCCAGCTGTGACTAGCTGATCACGTTGCTTTCCGTGTCCTATACACTTCCCTTTATGAGTCTCTTTGTGCTGGTTCTACTTATGCAGTTAGTCAAATCAAACAATCAATTATTCCTATCCCTGCCGATCACATATCTTTTCTTTCTCATTAACATATATCATTTAATCATACACTTTACCTTTACAGATCTTGCTTGAGCGACACATGGCTATCTTGAACTGGCATCTTCTTTCTTTCTCATTTTAAATCCCATTCTCTGTTCGAGTCTAAGCATGTAGGATGCTTAAATCTCTCGAACTTATGCTCTGATACCAACTTGTAAGGCCCCAAACCGGTAGCCCTACTTTAGCGTCGGATTTACTCATAAACACAGTTCTTGCAATCAGAGTTAATTAAAACTTCCGCGGAAACGTTTACTTGAAGCATTCGATACAAAACATTCAATCTCTTCTTTGATACTATAAAACAAATCATTATATTTAAAACATCTTTTCTTCCATCTTAAGATGCCAGCCGTTCAATCCATGCCATGTGCCATCCTCATGCTAGTTCTTTGGTCTGATCACCTGCGTGCATACTAAAAGTCAGCTACGCTGAGGGAGTTCTAGTTAATCAAGCAACTTATCATACAACCACTACATGCATCATATACGTATCCGCAGACACGTAGTCCACTATCTAACCTGCTTACCTTACCACTTAGCCTCTTATTTACACCTACCACCTTGCCACTTTGCCACTTTAATAACGTATAAAGTTATGCCACTTTGCCACTTTAATAACGTATAACGTTATGCCACTTTGCTACTTTAATAACGTATATCGTTATGCCACTTTGCCACTTTAATAACGAAGGCACGTATAGGCTTACCCTACCACGTACTATCGTTATGCCACTAACACTCTTACTAGACTCTTGCCACTTCTAACACGCTCTACCTCTACTTGTCTACAATACGCTTCATATCATTTACATAATAAGCAAGTCACATCAACAATCATACACACATAATAACGATGGCACGTACAGGCTTTCCCTATCACGCGCTCACGTTATGCCACTAACACCCTTACTAGACTCTTGCCACTTCTAACACACTCTACCTCTACCTGCCTATATCACACTTCATATCAGTTCAGTATTTACGTAATAAACAAGTCACATCATAACATTCATACACACTATCAACCACTTGGAATTTACTATCCTTGGCGATACGTGCAATATCCGAAGATCGTTCACGTACCGACAAGCATTATAAAATATATACCTCGTATAACATCTATAGCATACACTTACCACTTAAGGTAAGTGTATTCACACTTCACATCGAGTATGCACACAGCCCCGAAAACATAACAAGGAAATGGGGCTAGAAACTCACCTGAACTCTGCTTCTTCCTCCGATAGTTGTAAATCCCTTCTTTAACTGAGCTCGGCTGACTGTATAAGTTACACGTATCAATACTCGCCTGATTTAATCTGGTGGCCTAGTATTAGATTACTTTTACTTATCGTTTTAATTTATTTTCTAATCGAACTTGACTCTAGGCGAAGTTAAACCTTAGGCGAACTTAGCTTTAGGCGAAGTTAAACCTTAGGCGAACTTAGCTTTAGGCGAAGTTGTCATCAGGCGAACTTAGCTTTAGGCGAAGTTGTCATCAGGCGAACTTAGCTTTTAGGCGAAGTTGTCATCAGGCGAACTTAGCTTTGCAGGCGAAGTTCATCAGGCGAACTTAGCTTGCAGGCGAAGTTGTCGGCTGCAGCTACTATTCGTCTTTAATCATCTTCGTTTCTTAACCAAATAACTCGATTTAGGTATCCACGGAATCGTCTGACCAGCGCCTACAAACCCCAACCATCAAATCGGCCTAACGTCGATGTTTAAGGGTGCGATTTAGGCATATAGGTTACGGGTTCTTTTATCAATCGATTAACCCATCAAATCGTAACCATTTTCAGTAAGTTTAGCTTTGTTGGATTCGTTTTTACCATACAAACACAGATCTATCATTTCTATACTAATCCAAACCTAAACGAACAAGTTCTCGATATAAACGTACCATAAATGAGTCGAAATACGAACACGAGCTGGTTTTGTTGCTTTGGTTCGTCACGACGATCTAGCACCAACGAGCTCGGGTCCTCGCCTTTGGATCTTGGTTCGGGTTGTGTGTTTTGGGGTGTGTAAAGATTAGGATGGATAAATGGATGGAATGGAAAGGATTGGGGTTTAAGGGGGTATTTATACTCCCTTAAGCCCATGGACCGAAGGCCCATATTTCCTTTTGGTCCATATCTAATCCCATCTAATTATCCTACTAAGTCTTCATATTTTGCTATTATTATCGTTCCACTAACTCGTTTATTTCACCCGACAAAATAATATATTAAATATTACTTTAGAAATTTCGGGATGTTACAAATAAGATCTATATCATATTTCCAAATATATTTTTTTCCAAATATATAATTAAAAATTAATACCTATATCTATATCATATTTCTCATATATATTTTTCCAAATTTACTCATATCTTAAAAAAATTTTCTCTCCTCTACTCAGAACCTCTTACAACCCTCTAACAAAATTTAGAGGTCTCTCTCACAATATGTAACATTCGTTAATTTTCAAAACCGAAAACCCGACCCGTTTTAAATTTTCGGTTTTGTTTATATTCAAATTTATATATTTTTATAGTATTATAAACTATTCTCGATTTTCGTTAATGTATTTTATGTGATCATTTCTATCCAATTATACTTTTCACCATCGTTGTAGTGTTATATACTCATTTAAAACATTAATAATCAAGATCAAATATTTATGTACATGTCCCATGCAATTTACTAGAATTATTATTTAACTAATACTACTACTTTTATTATTATTATTATTATTATTATTATTATTATTATTATAATAATCATCATCATCATCATCTTTTCATATTATGTTACTTAACTTATAAAAAAACCAATGAATGTTTTAATTAAATAAAGTTTATTAAAATAGTTAAACCTTTTAAATGCCCCATTAAACTATTTTTAATTTGTGTTTTAAGTATATTAAACATGATTTAATTTCTTTAATTTGATAAAACATAACAACTCAATATTTTCACTATAAAAGGAGGACAAATCCTCCATTATTTTCACGCCTCAATACATTCTTTTCTTAAGCTTAAGAGCATTAACAAGTAAGTTTTTACCATCTCATGCATTTTATAGCTATTGTTTTGATATTTATCTTGAATGTTCATACTTATTCATAAGTTATTCTTCATGATCATGTTACTTTTATCATAAAAATCTTATATTTTGGTTTTAAGAATCATTATGATCATGGATATCCAAGATAAAACACTATGATTTTTCTAAATCTTGGATCAAACCTTATTATTTTGCAAAAGCAAGCATGAATATATATTTATCTAAATCTTATGATTTGTTGATCATCATAAACTTATAAACTTTCTTTTAAATAAGATGATTTATAAAAATTTCTTTTATTTAAAATATTTTATAATAGATATAACATACTTCATCATCATCATCATCATCATCATCATCATCATCGTACTCAGTATATCCCACCAATAGCAAAGCTATGGTAGGGTCTGAGGAGGGTAAGATGTAGACAGCCTTACCTCTACCCTATAAGGATAGAGAGGCTGCTTTCGGTGAGACCCCCGGCTCGATAGTAGTTTTGCATCAAGCCTTGGACATAAGGCACATAGCACTCAATCATCGGGACACCGGCTGATCGGTGCATGTACCCTTTTCTTTCGGCTATCAACGCCACTACATGATGCCTGATTAACCGTCCGTCACTTTTAACGTTATTTTCACGAGATTAGTAAAATAACGTCAAAATTAGTGCAATTTCACTTTTGCCCACCCGAGGGTTCACACATATATACATCATATGTGCGCACCACAAGCAGGGCTATATAACATACTTCATATCTTTAAATTAATAATTGACTAAATTAATTATTGTTTATTTTATTTCAACATAAACTAATATTAATAATTTCTTTTAAAGAATACATGCAAAACATTTTAGCTAATTAATTAGTAAATTAATTAGTTATGTTACTTGAAAAAAAAATGTTTAATCATAAATTGTTATTAATATTGTATTTAATCTTATATTAATAAGTTATAATTATTTATCTACAAATCATTTTTCAACTAATAAACATCAAATGACTTATATAAATTTTATTCATTTTTGTTAAACTCATTAAAAATCCCCAAGTCCTCATTTGCCATAAGTTAATGATATAGATATTACAATGTAAGGCCCCGTTACCGGTGCCTCACTTTGAATGTTGGATTTACTCATAAACACAGTTCTACAGATCAGAGTTAATTAAAACTTTATGCGGAATATAAAACTTCAACCATAATACCTTACATAACCTCCAAATCTTGTCTTATAAAACATTCATAGTCATTTAAAATAAAACATAATCTTTAAAACATCACAACATTTCTTCGAGATGCCAGTATCTTCGATTCCATGCCATGTGTCTTCAATCACGTGAGCTGCCTCAACCTATTTGCCTGCGTGCATACTAAAAGTCAGCTACGCTGAGTGAGTTCTAGTTAATCACATAACTTATTTTACATACACATATACGTGCCCGAAAGTACGCATTACATACTTAACATCTCCATCAATCTTTCATACACATACATAACTAACCTTACGTTATAAAGAGCATTCGCCCTACATACCTCAGATATTATTACTAACAATCGTCAATTTCAGGTTAACTCCGTTAACTCAACTCCGTCAATTCAAACTTAAGATCATTGAATCTATAACGCACACCTCATTACATTTAAACTAGGGTTTAAATGACGCTTAACACTTACTACATGTGTAGTCTTTCGAGAATTGCACCGAAACGCAAACGAGTTGACACAAACGATTGGTGAATAAACGAAAAAACGTCAAAACAGTAATTATGTGATAATTATGTGTTAGACTTATGTGTTATGTGATAACATCGTTATAAACACTAACTCAAGATGTAAACAAGTTAGTTTAAGCTAGATAAGTAATACTTAGAAGTGGAGGGGCCAAAGTGTAACATGTAGTATTATAAATAATAATAATAATAATAATAATAATAATAATAATAATAAACCCTAACTTATTCTTATTCTCCCCACACAAATCCCGATCGGAAACCCCCCCCCCCCTTGGCTCCTTGGCTGCCGTCACTTATACACACACATACAACTAGGATTTCAAGCTTTTGATTGAAGATTAAGGTGCTAGGAAGGTATAATCGACTATCCTATGCATCCTTTATACTTGATTTTGACGTTTAATGAGTTAATTGAAAACCCTAGATGGCCGATTCTATGTGTGTATGAAATTAATATGATTGTTGTTGATTTGATGATGATTTGATAACTAGATTGGATATTGTTACATGTTAATTGTTGTGTCTTTGAATTGAGTTCAAACAAAAACCCTAATCATGTATGTAATGTGTAATTGATGTGCATGGATAGTGTTTATGGAGTCTAGAGTGTTATATGAACGCATGACGGTCCATAGATAGTTAATATGTTGAGTTTGGATGCAAACAGTTTCTGGACAGATTGTGTTATTGATGTTTAATTGACTGTAAAGAAGTGTAAATGTGAAAATTGGTTGAGATTATTGATACTACAGTAAACTAGGTTGAGTATAGTTTCTAAAGAATATAAATTTGCAATTTTTGGACGTGTAAAAGTTAACTTTTATGATTTTACAAAAACGTTTTGCAAAGCTGAGCTGTTAGACCTGCTGTTAGGTTGTTTTGTAAATGTTATATCTCATGAAATACGAGACCAATTGGGTTGGTTCCACTTCTGGAAGTTGACATATTGAGTTAGAAACCTAACCCAAGTGGTCTTGCATTTATTGGATATTTCGTTTAACAGGAATTTCAAATAACATTCTGTTGCGCATGAATTTGACTGTTATGAGTTTGCTGTAATGATTTGATGATTGTGAGAAACCTATGTGGAATAAAAATATAATAAAATATGTTCTGGAAACCTAAGACATATATGCTTTTGTGATGATTTTTGGTAAATTAATTGTGATGCTATGATCGGTGAGATAGTACAATCTTTCAAGTAGAATTTCTGTCTCGGTGAAACTAGCTGCTGAATTTGGTGAAAATGCATGAAACATGATACTTGCTATATAATTGTTATGTTTTGACCAAATTGCCCTTGCGGGGAATAATTGCTAATTGATTGTCATGATTTGACCAAATTACCCTCGTGGGGAATAATGACTAGTTAATTGTTATGTGTTGACCAAATTGCCCTTACGGGGAGTAATTGCTAGTGATGTACTTTATGAATACATGACACGAAAATACTTGCTTACACATGTAATGTATCACAACTACACTTGTTAAAGTCACACACGATCCACAAACGAAACACGAAACATGTTATGTGCATAGGTATTATGTGCCGGGTCTAGAGACTCGATAATATTCCGACACTTAGAAAAATCTCTTTGTTGTTTTAGAACGCTAGAGAGAGTTTTTCTGTGACGCGCATCTTGGTGATTTAATTTGGGAATTTCTTCGCAAACAGTGAGTTTCACTTTCCCCTTTTAAACTTTTTAAACGCTTTTCACTTGGGGGAGATAACATACTCCGAAAACGCATTTAAGATTTTGTTAATATAGATTATATATCACTTGTAAAGACTAAGTGGCAAACGCAATAACTAAAGTCCTTCATTCACATCGAACCGTTTAATATTGGATAATAGCGAGTCATTGTTGAGTAGTACTACTGGGTTTGACAAACCCCACCCAACGCTAAACTCGACTGGAGGTTGAGTGGATGTAATCTTGGCTAAACACATACCATGGTCTGGATGACCTGGTGGCAAGGCAAATGATAAACAGTCAGCTTCGGTGTCGAACACTTAGTGATACTTGTTTTATAGGCTAGCTACCTATAGATATATAATTGACATAACACTATCTGGTAACGCAAAACGCTGTAACGCAAAACGCTGTAACGCAAAGCGCTGTAACGCAAAATGCTGAACGCAAACGCTAAACGCTTTATTTTATATAAACTGTGAACTCACCAACCTTGTGTTGACACTTTTAGTATGTTATTCTCAGGTAGCCGAGGCGGGCGCGCGGTTTAGGAACATGCATTGCTTGAAACACTTTTAATTATGCAAACTTATTTTAAACTGTTATCATTGGGTTTTTAAGTCGTCCTGCGTGACGCAACATCGGTTTCTATGGTTTTACGCTTCCGCACTTATTTTCATTTAAACGTTTTTATGGTTTGATTATAACTAATGATTCCGATCCTGTTAGTTCACACCCTCTGACGGTAAAACTCCGTTAGTGGATTTTGAGGGTGTGACAGATTGGTATCAGAGCCATTGGTTATAGCGAACTAGAGGCTGCATGCATACTAGACTATAACCGCGACGACCCATTAGTTATAATGATACGCACTGCATAGATTTGTGTAGTCTTTGTTATCCTATCTCTTTACCTCTTTCACTCATACGCGCGTGCATACACGGCTTACCTGTAGGAATGTCGACGCCGCCACCCTCATCATCATCTGATCCGATGACTCATGCTCACGGGAAGGAACCGCAGTTACCTACCGCATCGCCACCTCGCGTAGTCCCGGAACTTGAAGCTCCCGCACCGAAGAGGTACCGCTTATCCGGAGGCATATACGAAAACGACGTTAGCTGGGATTGGTACCCTAACATGATCAGACGTATGGTCTATCGCGAGCAAGTTCCCCCGTTACCTCACCTGAACCACCCTGCTTATCCCAACACCCTGCCACCCATAACCGAACCTGTAGAGCGAGTTCTCGCAGCTGTTGTTTCATGCTTGGAGCGTGACGTGGGTTACATGCGCTATACGAGAGCGAACGTTTCCGGATTGTTAAAAGACGGAACCGAGACTAAGGAGGAAATTGCCCGCATGGAAGCGGCAATGAAGGAAATGCAAGAGGCTAGTGATCAACAGATGAAGATCATGAGAAAGATGCAAGCCGAGATGATAGACTTGCAAGAGCAACTCCAAGTAGCAAGGACCCGAACCGAGATGGCTCTAGAGCGTTGCGATGTCTTACAAATGCAACTTGCTCAGAACGCAGCAGAACCTGAGGCAGAGCCTGAAGCCGAACCTGAGGCAGAGCCCGAAGAGGAACCCGAAGAAGATCCCGAAGAGGAGCCTGAGGAGGATCCCAAGGAAGATCCCGAGGAGGAACCCGAAGAGGAACCGGAGGAAGAACCGGCTGAGCCAGAGGCACACTCAGAGGTGTCCTCAGACGATGTGCAAATGTGCAAATTCTTGGATTGGAACTGGCTAACGCTATGAACTGAGAGGAGTTCAAGAATATGATGCGAGAAGAGTAGTGTCCGAGAGAGGAGATTGCAAAGTTGGAATCTGAGTTTTGGTCATTGAAGATGGTGGGTTCGAAAATCGAAGCCTACACTACCCGTTCTCACGAGTTAGCGGTGATGTGTCCGCGGATGGTAGATCCGCCGAGTAAGAGGATTGAAATGTATATCGATGGGCTAGCACCGCAAATTCAGGGCATGGTGACGTCTTCCAGACCAGCCACGATTCAACAAGCGATCCGTTTAGCTCACAAACTGACGAATCAAGCTGTGACCCAAGGTGCGTTACCACCTAGGGGTTCAACCACTAAAGCCCGTGACAACCCGAGTAATGACAACAACAGCAACAGCAACCCGAGCAGCGGAAAGAGAAATTTTGACAACACCAGATCCTCATCCTCGAACCTCCCACAGCAACAACACTACC
Source organism: Bidens hawaiensis (assembly GCF_021521415.1). Classification (NCBI taxonomy): domain Eukaryota; kingdom Viridiplantae; phylum Streptophyta; class Magnoliopsida; order Asterales; family Asteraceae; genus Bidens; species Bidens hawaiensis. The sequence continues at coordinate 1,328,570 of NW_027491433.1, forward strand.
GTAAGCCCGAATTCACTCGGAGCTTTAACAATCAGAGTCACAACAACAACAACAACGGTAGCGGGCAGGGTTCGAGCGGATATGCTGGGAAATATCCGAAGTGCAATAGGTGCAACTATCATCATGTTGGCCCGTGTGACCGTGTCAAGTGTCAAAGATGCGGAAAGATGGGTCACCAGGCGAAGGAATGTAGAGGAGACCTTGCGGCTAAGGGTGCTCCTAAACCACCTATGACGACGAAGGGATGTTTCGAATGTGGGCAGGAAGGTCATTTTAGGAAAGATTGTCCCAAGCTGAAACAGAACGACAACAATGGAGGTAATGGAAGTGGCAGTGGTGGTGGAAGCAATGGCAAGGGAAGAGCTTTTGTAATTGGGTCGGGTCAAGCCCGCAATGATCCATACGTGGTGACTGGTAAGTTCCCTGTGAACGATTGTTTTGCTTCTGTATTGTTTGACACTGGAGCTGATAGGAGTTTTGTGTCGAAAGCCTTTAGCCAACTCTTAGACTTAACTCCAACTCCGTTAGATGCTAAGTTTCCTGTTGAATTAGCTGACGGTAAGACTATAGTAACGACTCATGTACTTGCGGGATGTAAGTTAAAACTGTCAGGTCATGTCTTTGATATCGACCTTATTCCTTTTACGCTTAGTAGTTTCGATGTCATGGTCGGCATGGACTGGTTATCCGAGAACCGAGCGGAGATTATATGTCACGACAAGATAGTCCACATTACTACCCCTTCCGGCGAGATCATTTCGATCCGAGGTGAGAGAAGCGGCATGACCACCAGCGTCATTACCCTCATGAAGGCGCAGAAGTACCTACGAAAGGGTCATCCGGCAATTTTGGCGCAGATTGTTGAGAAACCCGCGGAGGAGAAGCGAATTGAAGATATACCGATTGTGCGAGATTTTCCGGAAGTTTTCCCGGAGGATTTGCCTAGACTCCCTCCTATACGACAAGTCAAATTCCAAATCGAGTTGACACCCGGTGCGGCACCCATAGCACGAGCCCCGTATCGGCTCGCACCGGCGGAGCTTCAGGAGTTGTCCACTCAGTTGCAGGATTTATTGGATAAAAGTTTTATCCGACCTAGCTCATAACCATGGGGAGCCCCTGTCTTATTTGTCCGAAAGAAAGACGGGACTTTCCGCATGTGCATCGACTACCGGGAGTTGAACAAGGTGACGGTCAAGAACCGTTATCCTTTACCCTGAATTGATGATTTGTTCGACCAGCTTCAAGGATCGATTACTACTCGAAGATCGATCTGCGATCCGGTTACCACCAACTAAGAGTGCGCGAAGAAGATATCTCAAAGACGGCTTTCAGAACACGGTATGGTCACTACGAGTTTTCGGTTATGCCTTTTGGCCTAACCAACGCACCAGCCGTATTTATGGATCTCATGAATCGAGTATGCAAGGCGTACCTCGACAAGTTTGTGATTGTTTTCATTGATGATATTCTCGTCTACTCCAAGAACGAAACTGACCATGAAGAACACTTAAGGGTAATTCTGGAATTATTGAAGAAGGAACAACTGTATGCTAAACTCTCGAAATGTGAGTTTTGGCTTCGCGAGTTTCACTTTTTAGGACATGTGATCAACAAGAATGGTATCCATGTCGATCCCGGTAAGGTAGAGGCCATCAAAAACTGGGAAGCACCTAAGACTCCGACTGAGGTGCGGCAATTCTTAGGACTGGCCGGCTACTACCGACGTTTTATCGAGGGATTTTCAAAGATTGCTCAACCCCTCACCGCTTTGACTCACAAGGGTACTAAGTACAATTGGGGTGACGCGCAAAAATCCGCTTTTCAACTGTTGAAAACCAAACTCTGTAGCGCCCCTATTCTAGCCCTCCCCGAGGGAACGGAAAATTTTGAGGTACGCAGTGACGCATCGATACAAGGTCTCGGTTGTGTGCTGATGCAACTCGAGAAGGTTATAGCTTATGCCTCTCGACAACTACGGGTTCACGAGAAGAACTACACGACCCATGATTTGGGACTCGGAGCTGTGGTGTTTGCCCTTAAGATATGGAGGCATTACTTGTACGATACCAAGTTTACCATTTACACCGACCACAAGAGTCTCCAGCATATCTACGATCAGAAGGAGCTGAACATGCGACAGCGTCGTTGGGTCGGGCTGCTCAAGGATTATGATTGTGCCATCAAGTATCACCCTGGCAAGGCCAATGTAGTGGCCGACGCTCTCAGCAGAAAAGAAACAGATAAACCCAGACGAGTGCGAGCATTGCAACTCACGATTCATGCAAACTTACCTGACCAGATTCGCGAGGCGCAACACGAAGCTTTGAAAGATGATAATCTTCCATCGGAACTCATGCGGGGCATGAGCAAGCAACTTGAAACCAGATCGGACGGGGTCCGATATTTTGAGAACCGGATTTGGATTCCACGGTTCGGAGAGTTGAGAACTCTGGTGATGGACGAAGCACACAAGCCCCGATATTCAATCCACCCTGGCTCAGATAAATGTATCATGATTTAAAGGCACTTTACTGGTGGCCGAACATGAAAGCCGACATTGCCACCTACGTGAGCAAATGCTTGACTTGTGCCAGAGTCAAAATAGAATACCATAAACCATCTGGTCTACTGCAACAACCGGAACTCCCAATGTGGAAATGGGAACACATCTCAATGGATTTTATCACGGGTTTACCTAAGACACCGACGGGATGCGATACCATCTGGGTGATCGTTGACCGGTTGACTAAGTCTGCACACTTCTTAGCGATTAAGGAATCGGACAAAATGGAAAGACTGACTCGCGTCTACATGAAGGAAGTAGTGTCTAGACACGGAGTGCCTGTCTCAATCATTTCAGATCGAGATTCCCGTTTCACTTCGCACTTTTGGAAGTCGCTGCAAAGCGCACTAGGCACCCGTCTTGATATGAGCACAGCATACCATCCTCAGACGGATGGGCAAAGTGAACGAACTATTCAGACCCTGGAGGATATGTTGCGTGCATGCGTATTGGATTTCGGAAAAAGTTGGGAACCTCACTTACCTTTGGTGGAGTTTTCGTATAATAACAGCTACCACACAAGTATTAAAGCAGCGCCGTTTGAAGCGCTGTACGGACGGAAGTGTCGATCACCACTCTGCCGGGCAGAGGTGGTGACAGCCAAATCACTGGTCCAGAACTGGTACTCGAAACTTCGGAAAAGATTGTTCAAATCCGAAATCGCATGGCAGCAGCACGAGATCGCCAAAAGAGTTACGCCGACAAGCGCCGAAAACCTCTCGAATTTCAAGTGAACGATCGAGTGTTACTCAAAGTCTCACCTTGGAAAGGTGTGGTTCGCTTTGGTAAGCGAAACAAACTCAACCCACGATATGTTGGTCCCTATCGAATAACTGAGCGCATTGGTCCGGTGGCGTACCGACTGGACCTACCAACGGAACTCAGTGGCGTACACAATGTATTCCACGTGTCCAATTTGAAGAAATGCCTATCTGATGAAACCCATGTAGTCCCTTTGGAGGAACTGCAAGTTGATGAACAGTTACGTTTCATTGAGGAACCAGTCGAGGTTTTGGATTGGGAAACCAAAACGCTCAAGCACAGCAAAATTCCAATCGTTAAGGTTCGTTGGAACTCGAGAGGTGGACCGGAGTTCACGTGGGAACGCGAGGATCAAATGATGAAAAAGTATCCTCACCTTTTTGAAGGGCTAACCAAACACAGAAAACCGCGAAACCCGGCAAACCGTCAGAAATCACCGGAGGTATGAATTAAATTTCGGGACGAAATTTCTTTCTACTAGGGGATGATATGACAAACTGAAAATTTTTCTTACTTTTTCAGACACTCATCACGACTTGACTCAAATTTTCGGGACGAAAATTCTTTAACATGGGAATGATGTGACAATCGTCAATTTCAGGTTAACTCCGTTAACTCAACTCCGTCAATTCAAACTTAAGATCATTAAATCTATAACGCACACCTAATTACATTTAAACTAGGGTTTAAATGACGCTTAACACTTACTACATGTGTAGTCTTTCGGGAATTGCACCGAAACGCAAACGAGTTGACACAAACGATTGGTGAATAAACGAAAAAACGTCAAAACAGTAATTATGTGTTAGACTTATGTGTTATGTGATAACATCGTTATAAACACTAACTCAAGATGTAAACAAGTTAGTTTAAGCTAGATAAGTAATACTTAGAAGTGGAGGGGCCAAAGTGTAACATGTAGTATTATAAATAATAATAATAATAATAATAATAATAAACCCTAACTTATTCTTATTCTCCCCACACAAATCCCGATCGGAAACCCCCCCCCCCCTTGGCTCCTTGGCTGCCGTCACTTATACACACACATACAACTAGGATTTCAAGCTTTTGATTGAAGATTAAGGTGCTAGGAAGGTATAATCGACTATCCTATGCATCCTTTATACTTGATTTTGACGTTTAATGAGTTAATTGAAAACCCTAGATGGCCGATTCTATGTGTGTATGAAATTAATATGATTGTTGTTGATTTGATGATGATTTGATAACTAGATTGGATATTGTTACATGTTAATTGTTGTGTCTTTGAATTGAGTTCAAACAAAAACCCTAATCATGTATGTAATGTGTAATTGATGTGCATGGATAGTGTTTATGGAGTCTAGAGTGTTATATGAATGCATGACGGTCCATAGATAGTTAATATGTTGAGTTTGGATGCAAACAGTTTCTGGACAGATTGTGTTATTGATGTTTAATTGACTGTAAAGAAGTGTAAATGTGAAAATTGGTTGAGATTATTGATACTACAGTAAACTAGGTTGAGTATAGTTTCTAAAGAATATAAATTTGCAATTTTTGGACGTGTAAAAGTTAACTTTTATGATTTTACAAAAACGTTTTGCAAAGCTGAGCTGTTAGACCTGCTGTTAGGTTGTTTTGTAAATGTTATATCTCATGAAATACGAGACCTATTGGGTTGGTTCCACTTCTGGAAGTTGACTTATTGAGTTAGAAACCTAACCCAAGTGGTCTTGCATTTATTGGATTTTTCGTTTAACAGGAATTTCAAATAACATTCTGTTGCGCATGAATTTGACTGTTATGAGTTTGCTGTAATGATTTGATGATTGTGAGAAACCTATGTGGAATAAAAATATAATAAAATATGTTCTGGAAACCTAAGACATATATGCTTTTGTGATGATTTTTGGTAAATTAATTGTGATGCTATGATCGGTGAGATAGTACAATCTTTCAAGTAGAATTTCTGTCTCGGTGAAACTAGCTGCTGAATTTGGTGAAAATGCATGAAACATGATACTTGCTATATAATTGTTATGTTTTGACCAAATTGCCCTTGCGGGAAATAATTGCTAATTGATTGTCATGATTTGACCAAATTACCCTCGTGGGGAATAATGACTAGTTAATTGTTATGTGTTGACCAAATTGCCCTTACGGGGAGTAATTGCTAGTGATGTACTTTATGAATACATGACACGAAAATACTTGCTTACACATGTAATGTATCACAACTACACTTGTTAAAGTCACACACGATCCACAAACGAAACACGAAACATGTTATGTGCATAGGTATTATGTGCCGGGTCTAGAGACTCGATAATATTCCGACACTTAGAAAAATCTCTTTGTTGTTTTAGAACGCTAGAGAGAGTTTTTCTGTGACGCGCATCTTGGTGATTTAATTTGGGAATTTCTTCGCAAACAGTGAGTTTCACTTTCCCCTTTTAAACTTTTTAAACGCTTTTCACTTGGGGGAGATAACATACTCCGAAAACGCATTTAAGATTTTGTTAATATAGATTATATATCACTTGTAAAGACTAAGTGGCAAACGCAATAACTAAAGTCCTTCATTCACATCGAACCGTTTAATATTGGATAATAGCGAGTCATTGTTGAGTAGTACTACTGGGTTTGACAAACCCCACCCAACGCTAAACTCGACTGGAGGTCGAGTGGGTGTAATCTTGGCTAAACACATACCATGGTCTGGATGACCTGGTGGCAAGGCAAATGATAAACAGTCAGCTTCGGTGTCGAACACTTAGTGATACTTGTTTTATTGGCTAGCTACCAATAGATATATAATTGACATAACACTATCTGGTAACGCAAAACGCTGTAACGCAAAACGCTGTAACGCAAAACGCTGAATGCAAACGCTAAACGCTTTATTTTATATAAACTGTGAACTCACTAACCTTGTGTTGACACTTTTAGTATGTTATTCTCAGGTAGCCGAGGCGGGCGCGCGGTTTAGGAACATGCATTGCTTGAAACACTTTTAATTATGCAAACTTATTTTAAACTGTTATCATTGGGTTTTTAAGTCGTCCTGCGTGACGCAACATCGGTTTCTATGGTTTTACGCTTCCGCACTTATTTTCATTTAAACGTTTTTATGGTTTGATTATAACTAATGATTCCGATCCTGTTAGTTCACACCCTCTGACGGTAAAACTCCGTTAGTGGATTTTGAGGGTGTGACATCCGGTACCCTCCATCCTCGGATATTATTAGAGTCCGGTCACCCTTAATCCTCGGATATTATTAGGGTCCGGTACCCTCCATCCTCGGATATTATTAGGGTCCGGTCACCCTCCATCCTCGGATATTATTAGGGTCCGGTACCCTTTCTTCCATACTTCCTTAACATACTTTCTATATACATAATTGTAAGTTTCGCACATACATACATCATTCATTCTTCATCTTACAACATACATATAACATCAACCATTTCCTGGCAGTACATGCAATTCCGAAGATCGTTCATGCACCGACAAGAATTCATACATTTCACATAATACATATATGGCATACACTTATCACTTAGGATAAGCGTATTAACTAATCACATCGAGTATGCACACAGCCCCTAAACATAACAAGGAATGGGGCTAGAAACTCACCTGAATGCGGTTACGTTCACCGTTTATAGTTATTCCTTTCTTGAGTTGTGCCCGACTAACTGTATAACAATTACACATATCAATTTACTATCACTATCTATATCACGTTTCTAGTTTATTCATAACCCACAACGAACGGGGGTCCGGGGGCAGCGCCCCTGGCAGCGGGGTCTAGGGGCGGCAGCCCCTAGCAGGGTCCAAGGGGCAAAGCCCTTGGCTGGGGTCGAGCTGCCAGGTCAGCTTGGAAAAATTTTATTTCCATTAACTTTCTTATCACATTTTCCATTAGAATTTTGAATCATTAATTAATTTGCTAACTTAAAAAGTTCAAGGGCTTTCTTGTAATTAATTCATTTTTTTCTATGTCCAGGGACCATTTTGTCCTTTTGTTAAACTTCTAGTTCGTTACATTACTTTTAACGAATTGACCTATCTTAGCGAACTGGTCCATGTAGCGAATTGAACCCTTTAACGAACTGGTTATTAAACGAATCATTCCATAGCGAACCAGTCCAGGTAACGAATCGGTCCATCTAATTCGTTATCTTTTAACTATAGCGAATCAAGGGTAATTCGCTATCTTTTCCCTTAACGAACTGAAGCTAGTTCGTTATATTCCCTTAGACGAATCAGCTAGCGAATTACTTCTAATTCGTTAGTTACTCCTGAGCGAACTAGGGTTAGGTCAGGGAATGTCAGAACATTCCCTGACATATATTCCTCGTATTAACTTTTCGGAAAGCCGCCGGAAAACCACGGATTCGCCGGAAAAAGAGTTTTAACTCGTTTTTCACCGTTTTTCGTCTCGTTTGATCCAGATCTGAGCTAGGGTGACCCCTAAGCTCATCATAGGTTCGGTGTATACTCGATTCCACCCGGATCTCGTGACTTAAACGGTTTAACGGTGTTGGCTCGTCGTTTCGTGATTATATCTAACGGGTTTAAGCTAATAAAACATCATACTAGTATTACCTCGGGTCGGTGCTCGGTTTCCTTCTTGGTTTCGGCTAGAGAAAAGGAGAGTCTAGAGAGAAAGCTTAAGTGTGTGTGTTTTGGTGGTGTATGGAATATGTGTGAAATGAGGGATTTAATGGTGATTATGGTTTATATATTTAGGGATCATGGGCTTAAGCCCATGGTCTTTCCTTCTTTCTTTTATAACCCAAGTCCATAACCATATCCATTTAATCCAACACTAGCCCAACTCATATTCTATTTATCTAAACCGATAACGACCCACTATAAAATATACGAAGTTTATTTAATTATTATAACCGAAAAGTAGGATGTTACATACAATAATGCATAAATTCCTGAAACTAATATTATTTAAATTTTATAATCCCGATAGTTAGTCTTTAAATTTTGTATTTCCTTTTTAATTATAGTTTGTGAGGTTCAATAGTTTCGATTTCCTTAAACGCGCTTTCGGTTATTATTTCAAGTGGTCTTCAATCTCAAAGGTGAGTTTCTCACACCCCATTTTTACCCTTTTTAACTATTTTGGGAGTAGCATATATATCCTATCAACAATTCAATTTCGGTTATTTATTATTACAAACTACAATTCTTTACATGGACTTATGTGCTTATTTGCTTACTTGCTTAAAGACTACTTGCTCATGGTTTCCTCAATAAGTATGATCATACGCCCCCCCTATGCACTCAGGACCTCGATGTTATGAGTGGAATAGGGACCCCCGATCCGAGTACATTTGGTTGTTACCAAATGGAAAAGACATTACTTGCGTTATTACTACACCAAGTTTCGTGGAATTGTATGGTTTTTATGTATTTGTATCAAAACTTGTGTGAACTCACCAACTATTCATTTAGTTGACATTATTTTATATGTATGTTACATGTACACTTATTAGAGAATGAAATGACGAAGACATTAGAACTTAGGGTATTTTAAATAAATGGACAAGTTGTTAAATTGTTATTGTATTTTCCTTGTATTTCTTGCTCCAAACTTGTGTACTTGACGTTTAAATTAATTAATGATAAGATTGTCACTTAATATTGTCACATGTGTTTTGAGCAATCTGTACGTTACACTCAAGCGTTCCGCTTAAGCCGGGATGTTACACAATATTTTAGAGGAGCTGTTGTGAATGCTCTAACTAACTTCAATAATTACATATATTTCCAACCTCTAAACATAAATTACATATATCCCCTTCACTATTAAAATTACAAAACTATCCTTTCAAACATAAAAAAAAAAACCTACTGCCTTTTTCATCCTTCACGGCTCATCGGATTTCAGATCCTCCACCAGCCAGCAACCCTTCATTTACCGGTGACCGGCGTAGAGAAGAAGAGACAACCGGAAAAGAGAATAGGAGACCTACGACCAACCATCGAGTTACAGTGATTGTCGCTGACCGTCCTCCGATTCCGACAAGGTTTCCGACCTCTTCATCCCTTCCGCCCAAAAAGAGAAAAGAAACTTGTGACTCATCTCCAACCAATCTTGAAGCCGCCACCACCACCCCTTTAACACCCTCTGCTTACTCGTCAAAAAAATGATTTGTTTCTGCACCTAAGTCTTTTCTTTGACAAACCCTTTACATTAATTTGACCATCTTGGGTATGGCTCGATGTTCAAGAAAATGAGTTGAGGATGAAGATGGATTTTGGGTGTTGTATGTCAAAGTAGATAACGAAATTCATTAAATCCAAATTGTATTATGAAATATAGATGTTATATTTACTTGTTATGTTTAGTTAAAAATGAAAGGATGTTTATACGTAATTTATTTTTAGTATAATAAATGAAAATGGGTAAATATGATATTATTAGGTTTTGGGATTGGGATATATGTAATTTATGTTTGGGATTGAGAATATATGTAATTATTGAAGTTAGTAGAGAGACATATGTAATTGCGTCCAAAAAAATGTTATACTTCATTACGAGTAAACAAGTTTCGATAAGCTTCGTTAGCATATAATTAAACTTTATATCACGTTTAAGTTTTAACATATTCATAGTTAACAAAAATGTTTTTCACAACTTATATAATCAATTCTTAACTAGCATATCATGTTTGCTACTATAAAATAGATTACTAGCATAAGTTGCAATTTATATGATGGCTTTAGAGAATGTCAGTAGGATCCCAAAAGTTCTCCGGTTAAAAAAAATTAATCAATCGAATAAATATTACAAACAAATGTACTGCAAAAATCAAAATTAAAACGTGTAACTTTTCCTATATTATTATTTATAAAATAAACAAAAATGATAGAATGTACTTGTGGTATCATCATTGATGAGTATTTTGCAACACCGGACCTATCGTTCGGAGTTCAAATCTCTTGACGGCTCCGGCAGCCTCCCTCATGGTGGTATCCACCACATACGGTGTTCCATCAATATTCTTTTCGGCCGTGTTCACCATGTGTCTACACGGCTCTTGCCGCTCTGATATCGTCCCATGGTAGTGGTAGTACATTATCTTCCCATCGGTCTTGTGCGTCGATCTCCCCTTTAGATTCTGTGACATGTGTACGCCTGTTGCGAACACGCTCCTAGGTTGAACCGCATATTTTCGGTCTCGCCTGATTCCCCTCTTTGTATCCCTGTACACCATCTTCTCGAGCCCCAATTTCCTGTATTTATTTTTTAAATCACAAGTTATGTATTTCCTTATGTGGACCAGGATGTTTTCTTAGTTGAACATCGTTATGTAGTAACAAGGTATATATATACTAACAGGGATTGGTCGGTTATAACGGTACTTTCACATGGATAAATCCATAATAGTAAATAGATAGTGTATATGATTCGTACCTGCCAGGATCATCATCAAGGTAGCATAGCTTATTCGACATGGTTCTCTGTTCAATGGTGAACTGTGTGTACCCCAACAACGAATCAGTAACGTTTTTAATCGTGGTTTCTTTAGGAACATATATAAACTCATCCACATCAAAGAAAAACATCCATTTCGCCATGAATCTATGCCTATGCAAGCAATCATTCACCAGCAGAAACTGATTATGATAATACCCATCAAATCTTTCCTCCTCCTTAACATCCTGCAACGTCAGGTAAGGTAACCCGTTTCGATCCACGGCCGTAAAACCGCCATCACCTCCGGGTGCACACCACCCGCGTCGTATATCACAAAATGCGACCTCTCCCCGAACAAGTTCACGTGGTACGCTATCCATTCACGTACTCGTTGAGGGCTCAGGTCCCCGTAAAGAGGAGACCCGCAGTATAAGTATTCGAATCTTGGCGGAGATTCGAATAGTGAAGCGTTAAAGCTCCTCCCTGGAGCTTCTACTAACGCTTCAATGGTGTCTGGTTAGCGTCCCCGGTGGAAGCGTGGACAACTAACCGCCCACCGGCACCATCCTCCCCGACTGGGAATGGGAACGTGCAGTTCACCACCACGACGGTGTACACACGGCCGTATCCCCAGTCTAGGAGGATCTTGTAACCCGCGGCGGTGACGTTTCCATTGTCCTCCACAGTGGCGTTGCTGTGCGGGACCCACTGGCAGAGGTAAGTCGGTTTGGCGAACAGGTGTAGCGGTTTTGAAGATAAACCAACAACGGCGAACGTGTCACCGCCGCCTCTGTACGCTGACATGAGTACGAAATTGTAGGCGGCGGTGCCGTAGCCGCTGAAGTTTCTCTCGAGCTTCTTGTCTTGAATAGGTGGTGGGGATGAGGCGAGAAGCTCGGAGGACTGCGGGCGGAAGGAGGTGCAGTCTCGGAGATCTAATTGAAACAGGGTGATGATGATACAACAAACAAACAAACAAAAGGGTTGATAATACTAATTTAAGCTCAGGAGCACAATTCCAGACAACACCGATGAACATCTTCTTAGGTTTATAATTATTATTTTGTGATTTTTCGACATTTTTGGAATAAGATTCAGACAGAGAGGAGTGTCACCCAAGCACCATGGAATCATATGGATGGATGCACACAGCTGAAAGCATGTTAATTATTTCTGGACACTTTTTTATTATTTGTGTTTTTATAATGACTAGTTTTATAATTTGTTTAACTTTGTGCATGTGTTTGTGGTATTGATAATTTACACATAGTGCCAGCGTGTTTGTATGTGAACATGAAGTGGGGAATCTAGAGTTGTCCATTATCTAGGTAATGTAACATCTGGAAGGAATGTCGTGATGCTAAAATTTGGTAACGAGTTATAGTAAATTAGTTTTTAGCTAGTGTATCATATGGATTACTTTAAACTAGATGTAAGTACGTCCCGTTACGACGCGGATGCAACGGTACCACTCGGTCAACCTATCTTCTGATCCTTCTCCACACTTAAATCAATATTTGATAGATCATATCCAACCCCAAAACCCTTTGTGAATTCGGTCGATCACATTGACTTTGACATGGCAATGACACTGAATCAAAAAAATAAATCCATAAACGTCCAAAATAACATTGATATACATACAACTTATGATCAAAGCGAGACAAACTGGATTGGCATCGGTTGAATTTGTTATGGTATTGGGACTATACAAAAAAAATAGTAAACATTTAGAAAAGTCGTATAGTTTATATAACAACACATATCTAAAATTACGTTTATCCGGTCGGTAAAACCCGCACGTTGCGGCGGCGAGTCGTTGCGAATCGAACGGTACCGGTTACGTTCATTACGGTACCAGATTTAAAATTCACCAACGCCTGAACAAATTAACATATTTAAAATGAAAAAACCAAACAAACACGCAGCAAAAATCAACAATTAAAATAAACAAAACAAAACAAAAACCGCACAGTGCGTCAGTTGAATTTGTTATGGTATTGTCACAAAACCAAAAATAAAATAAAATTAGTAAACACTCATAAAAGTCGTATGTTTATATTACAACAACATATTTAAAATGGCGTTTATCCGGTCGGTAGAACCCGAACGTTGCGACGGCGAGTCGTTCATAAGTCAAACGGTGCCGCTTACGTTCATTACGGTATTTGAAGTAAAATTCGCCAACGCCCAAACAAATTAGCATATTTAAAAAGAAAGCAACAAACAAACAAATACGTTGCGAAAATCGACAATTTAAAAATAAACAATACGATAACCGCACGTATAATTGTCGTGAGTCGACGTGAATTCGACCGGTATTGGCGATGTCGGCACCAAATCATAAAGGACACGTTCAAAAAGAAAGTATCAAATGTAAACAAAATAAGCGACCAAGTACATAAACCAAAACAAAAAAAACCCAAGAAATGGAAACATCTTATCCTAGCCGAGAATCGAGCATGGGTTGTAGACAACAAAGTCAAACCATAAACACATCCACATAATAGCCACCCAGCTACAAATAAGTCTATGTTGGTAGTTTACAATTATCATTATATATTAGAAATCAAAAGAATAAGAACTTTGTGGCGTCAGGATTCTAATTTACTCTACATAGATAATTCTTTTTATATAGTTATCAATAACTGATTATATAACTTTCTTACATAATATGTTGTTTACGTAAAAGGTAAGTTATATTAAAATCAAAGGTTATACAAATATATAAAATATACTATTTTCGTAGTTGAAGTTGAGTTTTATTTTATTTTTTATCATTTGTACAGTCTTGTTAGTTTAACTTCTGATTATCACCTAACAAACAAACATAATTGAACAAAGGTAAATGAATATATTTGAACACATAGTTTTCCTTAATATTTTAGTCCACATGTTACGCGGGATTATTTAAGGGTTTTTTTAATATTATTTTGAATATATAATTTGTTATATTATTTTAATTAATCTATATGGACAATGATATTCGTTCTTAATGTCATTTTGGTTGTACTTTTTTTTATGACCGAAATGCGCAATATTTATTGTAATTTCTTTTAAATTTCAACCCTTCTATCTAAAATCTTGAAAGTAAATGTGTATGGTTGTGTAGGTGAAGGATAAGAAAAATGATACGCAGTTGAGCAAAATGATTAAACTTATCAAATTAACATCTATAGAGGCAGTATTTTATAATAACAATTAGTTTTTTATATCTATTGCCGTATCCGGCCAACTTTCTACAAGCAACCTATTGATACCAAAATGGGTTTTATTTCTTAGATTTTTAGAGGCATGGATGGTGCCCCATTGATAAAAAAAGGTTGGGCTTCTATTACCAAGCAAGTTTTCAAGCTTTAGTTGTAAGAATTCCACGAATTCTGCACCACCTTGGCTTAATCAAGGCTCAACTTCGGAAAGTACTGAAATTAAGGCAACATGAGAAGAGATCCTAATGAAACAAGGCTAAACAACACTAAAGAGAACTTAAATTGCAAAGAAGCTTAATCCAGAACATCAAGAAAATATTAGGCTAAATAGCCCAATAGATTCATCAAATATCGTTAGCAAGAGAAAATACAAACTAAAGAAGCTTAAAAAGAACCAAAAACATCTAAGGAAGTTGAGCTCGAGAAGAAGATGCAAGTCCTAGTACCAGAATACAAGCCTCGTATTCCATACCTTGGGAGACTCAAGAATGAACACAGGGTAGAACGATACGAGAAGTTCTTAAAATTTTTCAAAACCCCTCGTATAACTCTTCCATTCATCAAAGCTTTAACTAAGATGTTGAAATATGCTAAGTTATTGAAGACAATGATTTCTCAAAAGAAGAAGTTCGTGGACACAGCAAGCACACAACTAAATGAAGAATGCTCGCCCATTCTACAAAAGAAGTTACCCAAGAAACTATCCTATCTCGGAAGATTCACCTTACCTTTAAGATTGGTGACTTATCCGTTTATATTGTTTTAGCTAGTTTTGGAGCAAGTATTAGTCTCTTGCTGAGCTTGATTATACACAAGATCTGAAGCTTGTTTACTTATTGTGGTAATTAAGCTTCAAGATGGAAAAATAGGAAGAAAATAATAAAGAACCCTACTAAAACAAGTTATAGACATCCATTGATTAAACGCAGGGGCGGACCCACATAGGTCCGATCGGGGTCCCGGGACACCGATGTTTTTTAAAAATTACTTAAAGACGGTATATTAAATTTTGTAAGGACCCCATAAAAATTAATACTTGGAACCCATACTATTAACATTGAACTGGTACAGTGGAAAGTCCCTTGTTTTACTTGTGAGAGGTTGTAGGTTCAAGCCCCATCATACTCCTCTTTTGTTGTTTTTTTAATATCCTAGTCTTAGTTATTCAGTTAGGGTATTTGTGCTTTTTGTTAGTTTCTCTCATATAGTCATTATCACCATGCAACATATATATTGTTAACATGGATTTTGCATATTCTTTTATTATTTACCTTGTGTATGTATATTATAATTAATCATTTATTTGTGTTAGAGTTATTTTTTCATGTTTTGGTCAATTATGTAAGACCATATATATAGATTACGATCATGTTTGTCGGGTATGAATTAAAAGTGTATGTTTCATCTAGTTTGTAATTTAGATTCTTTCTACTTACTTGTTTCCAATGACACCATAGTTCCGTGTTTTATTATGTTCGTCGCCTCGACCCGACCCGAATAACGACCGACCCGAAAAATTTTGTAAACCGAAAAAATTGGGACCCCATTGACAAAAAATCATGGGTCCGTCACTGATTAAACGACCAAAGATTATAATGATTAATATGCCACTAACTATTGCAATCCAATAATCAAAAGCACTGTAACATCCTGAAATCTCTAATAATAAATAATTATACATTATTTATTTAAGATGTAAAAGTTACTTAAGTTAGTAGAGAAATAAAATAATAAAGATGGAAGGATAAATAGGCTAATTAGATGAAATTAATTATGGACCAAAAAGGAAAGATGAGCCTAAGGTCCATGGGCTTAAGGGAGTATAAATACCCCTTAAAACCCTAATCCTTTTCATTTTCATACATCTCCACACCATAGCCTCCACCATCAAAACACACACTTAACCCAATTCCCGTTTTTGAGAAAAACACCCACAAAGACACAAAGATTCCCGGAGATCTAGCCGTCGGATCGGTCTCAAATTTTAACCGAGTATTCCTGACATATAAATAAAGTTTTGCACCGAAAATATCTTCGATCAGAGGTCGGGAAGTCCGATTTTTATCAGTAAAACCACAGCAGCTCAAAAGTGAAGATTCCGGCGACTGTTCAGCTGTTCCGGCGACTGTAGCGGAGGTTTCCGGCGAAGGTGAGCTGATGGGTTTGTAGATCGGGATGAGACGGTTCCGTGGCCGCTTGAATCACTCAAATCGGAATTCGTTTGATATGGTTTTGAGCATCTCGAGTGATTTCATATAAAAACCTCAAATGTACGTTTTTGTTAAAAAGACTTACTTTTCATGAACGGATCTATATGAAAATTGGTAGGATGATAGATCGGGTCTAGATAAATCGTAAAGCTGCAAACTTGAAGATTAAATTAGACTTAACGAACTCATGGTTATGAACGGCTCGTTTAAAATAGACCCTAGATCTAGTTTAAACGTTTTAAGCTTAAAGATCCAAACTTTATGCGTTCTCGGGCCGAATCTTATCCGAAAATGACCATGGGAATGTTCACGGGAATTATTAACATCGTATAAAGGATTTCATATTAAAACTGAGATGTTTATAGGTTCAAAACCAAACCCGAAACTGCTACTGTACAACTTCACCTGCAAGCAAGTTCGCTTGCAAGCAAGTTCGCCTACTGATCAACTTCTCCGTATAAGTTCGCTACTGTAGATAAGTTCGCTTAAAAGATAAGTTTGCTTAAATGATAAGTTCTCTTAGATAATAAGTTCGCTAATGTTAAGTTCGTTTAATGTTAAGTTCGCTTAACACTAAGTTCGCTTAATGCTAAGTTCGCTTAACACTAAGTTAAAGTAATCTCATACGATAGGAAGAGTTTCGATACGTATAACTTATATATAGTTAGCCGAGCTCAGTTAAAGAAAGGGATAACGATTAACGGTGAACGCAACAGGATCCAGGTGAGTTTCTAGCCCCATTTCCTTGTTATGTTTTCGGGGCTGTGTGCATACTCGATGTGATAGTTAATACACTTACCATGTATGATTTATATGTTATTTATGAATGTATATTTTGAATGTGAATGAAAGCTTGTCGGTACGTGAACGATCTTCGGATATTGCACGTATTGACAAGGGAGGTATGTATGTGATAGCTGAATGTGTATGTTAGATATATGTATAACATATAAGTATGTATGAATGATAAAAAGAAAGTATATGTATATTACGGGTATGTAAAGACAATATGTACGAAGATGAAGAAGTAAGAGATCATACCCTAATAATATCTGAGATAGAGAAGAAAGGGATCAGACCCTAATAATATCTGAGATAGAGAAGTAAAAATGGATCAGACCCTAATAATATCTGAGATAGACAAGAAAGGGATCAGTCCCTAAAATATCTGAGATAGACAAAGGAAAGAGGGATCAGACACTAATAATATCTGAGATAGACAAGAAATGCATCAGACCCTAATAATATCTGAGATAGACAAAGGAAAGATGGACCAGACCCTAACAATATCTGAGATAGAATGGACAGTAATTATATAGTATGAAAGTAATAAGTATGAATGTATATATGAAATTATGTAATGAAAGTAAGTTAGTAAAGTAATTATTATGTATCTTCGAATGCATGATTAAAGGTAAGTGTATGTATTATATGATATGTGATTAACTAGAACCCACTCAACGTAGCTGACTTTTAGTATGCACGCAGGTGAGTAGGATGAGACAGCTCGCTTGAGGGGAACACGTGACATTGAATAAGAGGCTGACATCGGAAGACTCAAGACGTTATATGTTTAATTACTTAGTTTTTGAAAGACAAGTTGTTTGTTTAAGACAAGTTTTGAATGGTTGTGAAAGTTTTTATATTCCGCGAATGTTTTTATTAACTCTGATGATTAGAACTATGTTGATGAGTAAATCCAACGCACAAATGTGAGGCACCGGTAACGAGGCCTTACAAGTACGCATTACACCGGGAGTATTGCAAGCAAGACAACCAACCAAAGTGAAAAAAAAACCTTGGACTCTTTCCTACAATTTGGTGCATATCGTTCATAAAAACTTATTACATGAGGAATGACATAAAAATACTTTGGCCTTTTGGAGTAGTGTGGTAGAGATATATCGTTTATCGACTATCCATGCATCACACTACTTCGGACATTCATTGACTTAAGTTGTTGATTTGTTTGCGTCACAAAGGATTATGTGTTGACCAATTATGGTCATATTTGACTAATTTTGGCCACTCTTGACAAATATTAACTATTTAAAAAAAAGTTAATTAAATTTAACTAATTATGGTTATCTTAAGGTCACACTCGGCCATGATTGACGTTTGTACCAAGTATATCTCTCTTAGATCAATTATGAAAATAATAGACGAGTTGTAGGTTTGTAAGATGAATCTTACACCAAATATCAATTTACCAATTATCACTAGGTTTGACAAGTAGTCTTTGAAAGAAATAAACACACACAGAGGATGCGAACGTATAATTTGTCGAGAAATTGGATTGAAACTTGAATGAATGTATACTTTATGATATCTGTTTTTAATTTTTCTGGTGAGAAAAATGTATTGGATTTTATTAATCATAACTATTATCATTTGGTCATTACCAGTTCCAACTATCGAGTTGGCTGATGACGGTCTTATCTTTTAGCTTTTAATGTATTGTTCCCAACGGTCCACAATTAATAGAATCTTAACGCTGATACTTGCAGGTCGCCGGAAAAACGCTCTTTGCCTGGAAAAGCCACATTTTTTTGTCCAAAAACTCAACCTGAACACCACCACCTCCACCATCACCAACCAACCACCACCACTTGAGGACCACCAATCGATTCCGACGATAGTTCTATGGTTCTAACGACCTCAATAATTGGGGACTATTACTAGAAAAAGGTTCCTAAAGGTCCGATCTAAGGTTACAAAGAGTTTTGGCACGAAAATGTTGATTTTCCCAAACAAATATGAGTTTTCCAGCTAAAAGCGTTATTCCAACGACCTTTAACTAACGACGTTCGAGTTGTTTTGGTCACGAACCATTGGGAACAAATATGATAAAAAATAATGAGATCATTATCAGCCAATTCGTTAATTGAGACCGACAACGAACAAAAGATTATAATTGAGATTAATAAAAACCAATACACCAAAATTTTATAATATTCGTAATCTTTTTACTTAGAGATACTTGCATGCCGGCATATAACATTATTAATTGACCAGTTATACCTTTGATTAACCAATGTTTTAGCAAATTATATGTTTAATTACATTATGTTTTTAACAATTTTTTGTTAAACAACAGTGAATGTGTGGTAAGTGTAAGATTATATATACTAGCTTTTGAAACTCGTGTATTACACGGGATAAATTAATGTATAAATTACAATGAATAGTTTAATACAAATAAAAAATAATAATTAAGTCTTTTTATATTATGTGAAAAAAATGTATTACAAATATAGTCGTTTTATAACATCAAATATATTTCAATTTTAAATCGAGAATGAATTGTTCTACCATCGGTATAAAATGATGAAACAATGTCATGGGAAGCAACATTTAAAACAATGAGACCTTTGGATGTGAAAGATGTAGCTAAAGTCTTTCACAAAAATGTTATACATTCCATACTGGGTTATAGACAAAAAAGACACCAGATTTTTCTTTTTGAGTAACTTTCATGTTGTCCTTATAAACACGTTGTTGTTCAACTATCACAATAGTCTTATAATAAATATAAAAAATGGAAAGTTTGTCTATGATTTTTAAAACTGAATATTTGTAAAAAAAATTTTAAAAAAATATTATAGTTCTCTTTAACACGAAAATGTCTTTAAAAATTGAATGTTAATATACTCTTTAAACATAAACTCTTTTATATATACATTTCAATTTTAAAGAAAATATATTTATGACACGTAATTATTATGTTAATATTTTTTTTATTATGTACGTTTAGATAATATAATTTATGACATTAATAATTCATTTAATGGAGATTGACCAATTAATATGGTATGTTGAATTTATAATAAATATTATAATTAGAACCAAGATTTTAATTCTTTTTCAAACGCCCTGCTTGCGGTGCGCACATATAATGTATATATGTGTGAACCCTTGGGTGGGCAAAAGTAAAATTGCACTAATTTTGACGTTATTTTACTAATCACGTGAAAATAATGTTAAAAGTGGCGGAAGGTTAATCAGGCATCATGTGGTGGCGTTGATAGCCGAAAGACAAGGGCACATGCACCAATCAGCCGGTGTCCCGATAATTGAGTGTTATGTGTCTTATGTCCAAGGCTTGATTCAAAACTACTAACGAGCCGGGTGTAACGATTCCGGCAAATTCAGGTATACCCTAGCCGGAATATACTATTTACGTGTTATTTAATATTGATTATATGAGTTATAACACATTGATACGAATATATATGGTTCACAGTATGAATCATACTCAATTATATAGTGAATCGTATTGGGATTACAATTAATCATTGATCGGTTATTGAAACCCGAACGAATCGGGAATTACATTATAGACGATGTATATAATGTTTAGTGATATTTACGAAGTATTAATGCTTCGGGATAGGTGAATTATAGCACAGAAAAAGGATTTCGATTTAACGGTACGTCGGTACGCTAAACGAAACCTTTAACACCAAACCAAGCAAGAGACGATCAATCAAGTCGAAAAAGATGCGTAATTATTAATCTATGATGTTTTAATGTCATGGGTTAAGTTTTTAAAGTTTTTAAATCAGTTTTATGTAAATTTCATTTTGACCCGAAAAACGGCCATTTTAGGCTCGTTTTAAGCCGAATTACGAGTTTAAACGAGAAACGAACTGAGCCAGATTATCCACAACATTATCCGGATTGCGTAATCCGAATATGTGGCTTAGAATGGATGTGTGGGACCCACCCCACCCCTTAAGGGAGGCCGATCGGCCCTATCCCCTTATTATTGATTTCATTTTTTTTTTTTTTTTACCACACTTCACTCCCAAAACTCTCTCAAATCTCTCAAAGCTTCAAAGTGTTCATCCAAAATCCACCATTTTTAACCAAGAAGTGAAGGTATAATACATGTTTTAAGGCTTGATCCTTGTTTCTAATTCTACAATATTGAGAAAAGGAGGTTTTCATGTGAACAATGTGTGAAAACCCGAGATGAAACCGATTCTCGTGTGATCAAGGGATGTATACAAGTTATACAAAGGATCTTGATCCAAGTAATGAGTTAAAAGTGTTTAGAATAAAATTTTACGGTTAAAATGAGTTTCCAAGTGAAAGATGGGTGAAAAACCGAGATGGAACCGACTCTTGCATGATCAAGAGATGTATACATGTTATACAAGGGATCTTGGTCCAAGAAATGAGTAAAAAGAGTCGGGAATGGATTTCTACGGTTAAAACCTTTGTTTTTACTTAAAAACCGACACTTTGAAAGAAATGGTTTGATTATTGGTGTAACTTGCTTGGTATAGTGATATTGTGCTTGTAAGTGTTGTATCTAGCGGCTAGCAAAGGCTAGAAACCGAGATCCTTGCGATCTAAAGCTAGAAAACACAAAATAGTTCGGTTTTCGTGTGTTATGAAAAAATGGACAGATTTACGTGTGCTTAGAGTCGGGTCACGAAATTTCACAGAGATGATCTACACATGAAAATATGAGATCTGTGAATTTTTGGATAAAAGATGAATATTTGGTGAATTTAATGCTCGGTTTTGGCCAAAAATAGTGAAAAATAGCAAAACATGATGAAAAATTCCGGAAAATTTAAGATAAGCTTTTTATGACATATAAAAGTCACCCACAAAATTTGAGCTCAGTTGGAAAAGTCTAAGTAGGCTTTTCGGTGAAACGAGTTCTAGGGCTTCCTAGCTCGGTTTTGGGTGAAAATGGCTTGAAAAATAAGTTTTAAATTCTGGAAAAATTCCAGGGAGTTATGAGGATGATAAAGATCATCCCAGAAAAATTTGGGATTTTTCTAAAGTGTTTTGGTATTTTTGATATATTTAGTGTTTTAACAAGATTTAAAAATAGATAAATAAATGTAAATGTAGGAAAATAAATCTGGGAAAATTCCAGAAAGTTATGAGGATGATAAAGATCATCCCAGAAAAATTTGGGAATTTTCTAAAGTGTTTTGGTATTTTTGATATATTTAGTATTTTAACAAGATTTAAAAATAGATAAATAAATGTAAATGTAGGAAAATAAATCTGGGAAAATTCCAGAAAGTTATGAGGATGATAAAGATCATCCCAGAAAAATTTGGGAATTTTCTAAAGTGTTTTGGTATTTTTGATATATTTAGTATTTTAACAAGATTTAAAAATAGATAAATAAATGTAAATGTAGGAAAATAAATCTGGGAAAATTCCAGAAAGTTATGAGGATGATAAAGATCATCCCAGAAAAACTTGGGATTTTTCTAAAGTGTTTTGGTATTTTTGATATATTTAGTATTTTAATAAGATTTAAAAATAGATAAATAAATATAAATATAAGAAAATAAATCTGGAAAATTTTTACAAAATTCCTTTCTGTCAAATTAAGTTTTGTGCAAAATTTCAAGACCCGAGACTAATCGGGTAATTATTGGTGCTAAAAAGAACATAAAAACAAGTTTTTAAAGCTTAAAACGTGTAAACCGGCAAAGTTCGCATAAGCGAGCTGACTGGTACATGAAAACCCTAAAAATAGACTATTTCATAAATCTAAGTAAATTAAGTAAAAATAAATCATCCGAAAATAATTCGGATGATTTGGGTAATTTTACCCGATTTTACCGTTTCCGGCACCGAAATACCGGAAACGGGCCCCGCGGCCAAACGGGGTGTCAAACCGAGCTATAATTTCATCACCTTAACTAAATTGACTGTCAAACTCTAAGCAATGTCAATCTGAGTCCTTAGAAGTGTCACGGGGTTAACATTGTTCCCGAATCGAGTACAGTACTGGGTTAACAATGTTCCCAGATGTACCGATTGCTATGTATTTAAGTTATGGGAATTATATAGTAATGACTAGATATTATATTACAGATCCAGGCACGTAGCTGTTCCTTATATTACTCACCAACTCACAACAAGGTGAGTTTTCACGAGCCCCTTTTAATGAATTGTTTTAATTATATTTTCCCGGGGCGGAAAACATGTCTTATTTAAAGTATTTAAGTACATACCGATCGTATGGAAATACTTGTACATTTATATATATATGGGCTGATGCATAGAATATATAAAATGTTTATAATGTGTTATTGTTCTGGGGTAACATAGTTCCCAGGGGTTATTGTTGTTCTGGGGTAACATAGTTCCCAGGGGTTATTATTATTCTGGGGTAACATAGTTCCCAGGGGTTATTATTGTTCTGGGGTAACATAGTTCCCAGGGGTATTTATTGTTCTGGGGTAACATAGTTCCCAGGGGTTATTATTATTCTGGGGTAACATAGTTCCCAGGGGTTATTATTGTTCTGGGGTAACATAGTTCCCAGGGGTTATTGTTGTTCTGGGGTAACATAGTTCCCAGGGGTTATTATTATTCTGGGGTAACATAGTTCCCAGGGGTTATTGTTGTTCTGGGGTAACATAGTTCCCAGGGGTTGTTATTGTTCTGGGGTAACATAGTTCCCAGGGGTATTTATTGTTCTGGGGTAACATAGTTCCCAGAAAGTTATTGGAAATGTTCTGGGGTAACAAAGTTCCCAGCATGATTATATTGTTAATAAATGATTATTAAAATGATTTGTCAGTGTTTATTTAAATTAGTGAAACTCACCAACTATTCGTAGTTGACCCGTTTTCTTTACATGTTTTCTAGGTATGCCCAAGTTGGATTGATTGATGTTTGCTTAACTATCTGTGCTACCTGTTGGAAGCTTGCTGCTCTTTGTTTTGTAATGAATTTATTAATGTCTTATCGGTAAAATATGTGTGTAACACCTAGACAGTAATGAAACTCGCAACAATGTAATATGTTATAAATTAATGTAGTGATATTTTCTTTATAAGCAATGCTGTTGATATCAGATGTGTCTGTTGCATCCCGTGTACGTTTCTGCTGCGGTTACGGGGTGTTACAGAACTTGGTATCAGAGCCATTGGTTATAAAGAATTAGGATGTCTGAAAAAGATACCTAAAATATAACCAGTAGCTCAAGTATTATAGGATCTGAATATCAACTAATAATATATAGTGACGAGATCGGGATGAACTTGGATGGACAAGTGGGTTATTATGGTCCGGAACATAATAACAGACTTGTCTGCACGAGGGAATTCAGGGGAAGTCACGGGGGACTTAAATAGGTAAAATTGGCAACATATGTGTAAATATATGATAATATTATTATGTGGTAAAGTTGTATAAATAAGTATGTGTTAATCTAATTATGAATTACACTACGAAAGGGACTATATGTTTGTTAACTTGTGTGCAGGTAAAAATGTCAAGCCCGCATAGCTTATCTGTAGAGGAGGATCCGGAGGAGGTTAGCCCCGGAAACTCCGGGAGCTTACACGTGTCATCCGACTCCGAGCCTAGCGAGGCGAGTCACAGGAGCTCGAGTCAGTCCTCCCCGGCCCGGATCGTCAGATCCCCTACTCCCCTCGCACCGCAGGCCACCTCTGTCCCTCCGGGATTTGGTCCCCGCCTTACGGCGCGGATCAGCATCCCGCGTGTCCCACCGACCTCTCCCCCACCCCGACCTGCTACTCGTCGGGGAGAGTCCTCATCCCAGCCCGAGCCGATGGCTCTACCTGTCTGGGGCCTTCCCAGACAGGAGCGGGATTCGGTAGCCTGGCTACGAGTGCTCACAGAGCAAGTAAATGAACACTCAGCCGCCCTGACCGTGGGGGTACAGAGGCGAGTGTACCTTGGTGATCGCATACTGGATTGCCAGTATGCAATCGACCGGTTGACCAGGGAGAGCTCGTACTCCCTAATGATGGTTCAGCGGTTGGAGGCGTGGCTCCGGGGGGTGGTGGCAGTAGTGGTGGCGATGGTGGCAGTGATGATGTGGTGGGCATACCACCGTGTTTAGTAGTTATGTTTGGTTGGGGTTAGTCAGGGACCATTTTCTTTTTGATACTCTGTGTAAGTAGTTAGTGGTGATACTAACACGGAGTGAATCTTGGTTAGTTATGATACAACCACTGGCCCCTAGGGTGGGTCTCTTGTAGGGCATATCACTATAGATACTTTTGGGTATCATTCAAGCACTGACCCCTTTACGGGTTATGTCGAGATGATACCGACATAGGGCCCTTGTAATAAAATTAGTTATGTAATGTTGACTGAAAGTATGTAAGCTGATGTTTGTGTAATATGAATCAATGTTTACTAATGAATGAAATATGTATTGTGTTTTATGTTTTGAGATGGTATTGATTATATATATTTCTTTGATGATTGTGTAGAATGGCACCGAAACGATCAACGAAAATATCGGAAGTAGATGTGAGCCGTTTGATTGCTCAACAGTTGGAGGCGGCGATACCGGATATAGTATCGCGCATCGCCGCCAGTATTAATAACTCGACCAATCCAACCCCTCCGAGCAATCAAACGCCCATAAATAATGACGGGGAACAAAATACTAATCCTCCAAGGAATGACAACACTATGCCGAGTACTGACGCACCGCCTACGGTGGTCGCTACCGACAGTAATGGCCCTATCCCTACTGTAGAGACCAACCGCACTGGACCATCCAGGGGTTGTTCAATCAAGGATTTTATGTTATGCAAGCCTTTAGAATTTAACGGGTCGGAAGGACCGAATGGGTTAGTGAAATGGTTAGAGAAAATAGAATCAGTGGTAAATATCAGCAACTGTCCCGAGGATTGTGTCGTTAAGTACGCCACCTGTACGTTCACAGACCATGCCTTGACATGGTGGAACACCATAGTACAGACTCGAGGTCAGGCGGCGACAAACCGCATGACCTGGGCAGAGCTTAAGGATCTTGTTTTGAAACATTTCTGCCCAAAGAATGAATTGCAGAAACTGGAACATGAGTTGTGGAACCTAGAGATGCATGGGGCGGACCACTTGGGATATACCAACCGGTTTAATGAACTGTCACGATTAGTGCCGTGGTTGGTCACCCCAGAGTCAAAAAGGGTGGAACGTTATATTTGGGGACTTACTCCAGTAGTGAGGAGCATAGTTAACGCGGGAGGGCACCAGACGTATGAGGGTGCAGTGACACAGGCTGGTATTGTCACGTTTGATTTCTTAAGGAGCGGATCGATAAAGGCGACGGGAGAGTCGGCCGGGGGAAAGCGAGGTACGTATGACAATAGGATCCGAGAGAAACAGCAAGGTAAACGAGCTAGGCCCGCTGCCCAGAGCTATGCCATGACTAGTTCGGGCGGAAGGCAAGAACCGCAGAGGGGAACGTTTCCTAAATGTGGGAAATGTGGTTACCACCATAGTGGTGTGTGCAAGGAGGTGGTGTGCCACCGGTGTGGCAGGGTTGGACACTACGCACCAAATTGTAAGACAAATCTGAACAACCTGAACCGTCAACCACAACCTATTCGGGCGCAACCATTTAGAACTCAACCAGCCCGACAGCAGAACCCGCAAGGAAACCAGATGGTGACCACTAGCCGTGCTTGCTACGAATGCGGCAGCACGGATCACTTCAAAAGGAACTGCCCGAAACTGAATCAGGGAGGAAACGGGAGACAACTCGCGGGTCAGCCGTCGGCGTCCAATCCGGCGCGAGGCCGGGCATTTGTGATGGGAGCGAACGAGGCGCGCCAGGACCCCAGCGTAGTGACAGGTACCTTCCTCGTCTCTGATCATTACGCTTCTGTATTATTTGATACAGGCGCCGATAGAAGTTTTGTCTCCGTTAGGTTCCTTTCGATAGCAAACCTTCCTATTGGTGAAACCATAGAACCCTACACCGTAGAGGTCGCTAACGGTAAAACCATGATAGTTAATCGGATTGTTCGGAATTGCCCTTTTATTCTGAGCGAACAATCCTTCCTGATTGACTTGTTACCGGTAGAATTGGGTAGTTTTGACGTGATAGTGGGAATGGATTGGTTGGCTCGTAATAGGGTAGAAATAAACTGTGAAAAGAAAACCGTCAAGATCCGGGTGTCGGATGACGAGGAGGTATTAGTGCAGGGAGAAAAATCCGGCACCATGATACCATTTATATCCCACCTCAAGGTGTTGAAATATATACGTCAGGGATGTGTGGCGTATCTAGCGAGCCTGACGGCCGCTGATTCTGAGGAAAAACGGGTGGACGATATTCCCGTGGTGCGCGAATTTCCACAAGTTTTTCCAGAGGAACTTCCTGGATTACCGCCAACCCGACAGGTCGAATTCAGAATCGATCTGTTACCACAAGCTGGCCCTGTTGCTAAGGCCCCTTACAGACTTGCACCGTCCGAGATGCAAGAACTATCCAACCAGTTGCAGGAATTGTTGGATAAGGGGTTTATACGTCCCAGTTATTCCCCGTGGGGTGCACCTGTACTATTTGTGAAAAAGAAGGACGGAAGCCTTCGAATGTGCATTGACTACAGGGAATTGAACAAATTAACCATCAAAAATAGATATCCTCTTCCCCGAATCGATGATTTGTTCGACCAACTACAAGGTGCGAGCTATTTCTCAAAAATTGATCTTAGATCGGGATACCACCAAGTTAGAATTCAAGAGGAGGATATCCCAAAAACCGCGTTTCGGACTCGCTACGGCCACTACGAATTTTTAGTTATGCCTTTTGGGCTAACAAATGCGCCAGCAGTGTTCATGGATCTCATGAACCGAGTCTGTAAACCCTATCTCGACAAGTTCGTCATTGTATTTATTGACGATATTTTGATATACTCGAAGAGTAAAGAGGAGCACGAGCAACACTTAAAGTTAGTTTTAGAGCTCCTGGATCAGGAGAAGTTATATGCAAAATTCTCCAAGTGTAACTTCTGGTTACAAGAGGTGCAATTCCTCGGTCATGTTATAAACCACCAAGGAATACACGTTGATCCGAGTAAGGTTGAAGCTATTAAGAATTGGCAAGCGCCTAAATCTCCGAAAGAAATCCGCCAATTCTTAGGCTTAGCTGGATACTATCGTCGATTTATAGAGAACTTTTCCAGCATCGCCCAACCTTTAACCCTCCTGACTCAAAAGGATCGGAAATATGAATGGGGTGAAGAGCAGGAAACGGCGTTTCAAACACTAAAACAAAGATTGTGCCAAGCGCCAATCTTAAGTCTCCCCGACGGAGACGATGGATTTGTTGTATATTGTGACGCATCCCGTAGAGGGTTAGGATGCGTGTTAATGCAAAATAAAAAGGTCATAGCCTATGCGTCTCGACAGTTAAAAGTTCATGAGAAAAACTACACTACTCATGACCTGGAACTGGGAGCAGTCATCTTTGCACTTAAAATCTGGAGACACTATCTCTACGGTACAAAGTGCACCATATTCACTGATCATAAAAGTTTGCAACACATATTCGATCAGAAAGAACTGAATATGAGGCAACGAAGATGGGTCGAGTTGCTGAGTGACTATGACTGTGACATACGATATCACCCCGGCAAGGCTAACGTTGTAGCCGATGCCTTGAGTAGAAAGGATCGAGTCAAGCCACTACGTGTGCGAGCGTTGGGGATGATAGTCCAGTCAAACCTTTCAGATTTAATTCGAGTCGCTCAACGCGAGGCGTTGAAAGAGGGTCAATTGGATAAAGAAGGACTTTACGAGAATGAGAAGAATTTCGAACAGCGTGTGGACGAAATTCTTTATTTCAAAAATCGGATTTGGATCCCGACCCTCCATGACCTTCGTGATTTGATCATGGATGAAGCACATAAATCGAAATATTCCATACATCCGGGATCAGATAAAATGTACAAGGATGTGAAAGAATTTTACTGGTGGCCAGGTATGAAAAAGGATATAGCCACATACGTCGGCAAGTGTACGACGTGTGCGAGAGTTAAGGCGGAACACCAGAAACCCTCGGGAATGCTACAATAGCCGGAAATTCCCGAATGGAAGTGGGAGCAGATCACAATGGATTTTGTGACACATCTCCCCAAGACACCCCGAGGTCATGATGCGATTTGGGTAATCGTGGATCGATTAACCAAATCGGCACATTTTATTCCAATTAGGAATACTTTTAACACTGAGAGACTTGCGCAAATTTATATAAATGAAATAGTGTCTCGTCATGGCATCCCCATCTCGATCATCTCCGATAGGGATAGCCATTTCACCTCCAAACTTTGGCAAGCTGTCCAAGAAGCATTGGGAACACGTATTGACCTAAGCACAGCTTACCACCCTCAGACCGATGGTCAGTCTGAGAGGACCATTCAAACTTTGGAGGATTTGCTTCGTGCCTGCGTACTGGACTTTAAGGGAAATTGGGATCAACATCTCCCACTCGTTGAATTTTCCTATAATAACAGTTATCATAGCAGTATAAAGGC
This sequence comes from Bidens hawaiensis, assembly GCF_021521415.1. NCBI lineage: Eukaryota > Viridiplantae > Streptophyta > Magnoliopsida > Asterales > Asteraceae > Bidens > Bidens hawaiensis. Next base: position 1,358,040 of record NW_027491433.1, read on the forward strand.
AGCACCTTATGAAGCATTGTATGGGCGAAAGTGCCGATCACCACTTTGCTGGTCTGAAGTGGGAGACCCGCAGATCATTAGATCGGATCTGGTCCAGGAGACGACCAGCAAGATTCTTGAAATTAAGAACAACCTGAAAGCCGCGCGGGATCGGCAGAAGAGTTATGCTGATACCCGTCGAAAACCGTTGTCATTTGAGAAGGGTGAAAAGGTATACTTGAAAGTATCACCCTGGAAAGGAGTGGTCAGATTTGGAAAGGCGGGGAAGTTGGCCCCTAGATACATTGGACCATTCAACATTACTGCAAAGATCGGTCCGGTAGCTTACCGACTAGAACTGCCTGAGGAACTAAGTGCAGTTCATAACGTGTTTCATGTATCAAATTTGAAAAGATGTCTGGCGGATGAGACATCGGTGTTACCCTTAGAGGGTGTTCAAATAAGTGATAGGCTCAACTTCGTAGAGGAGCCCATCGAAATAGTGGACGGTAAGATCAAGCAGCTTAGACACAATAAGATCTCGTTGGTCAAAGTTAGATGGAATTCGCAACGAGGCCCAGAATTTACTTGGGAACGAAAGGATGAATTTCGGAAGAAATACCCCCACCTATTTCCTCAAAAGGAAGTAGTTGACGCATAAAATTTCGAGGACGAAATTTTTATAACGGGGGGAGAATGTAACGATTCCGGCAAATTCAGGTATACCCTAGCCGGAATATACTATTTACGTGTTATTTAATATTGATTATATGAGTTATAACACATTGATACGAATATATATGGTTCACAGTATGAATCATACTCAATTATATAGTGAATCGTATTGGGATTACAATTAATCATTGATCGGTTATTGAAACCCGAACGAATCGGGAATTACATTATAGACGATGTATATAATGTTTAGTGATATTTACGAAGTATTAATGCTTCGGGATAGGTGAATTATAGCACAGAAAAAGGATTTCGATTTAACGGTACGTCGGTACGCTAAACGAAACCTTTAACACCAAACCAAGCAAGAGACGATCAATCAAGTCGAAAAAGATGCGTAATTATTAATAATATGATGTTTTAATGTCATGGGTTAAGTTTTTAAAGTTTTTAAATCAGTTTTATGTAAATTTCATTTTGACCCGAAAAACGGCCATTTTAGGCTCGTTTTAAGCCGAATTACGAGTTTAAACGAGAAACGAACTGAGCCAGATTATCCACAACATTATCCGGATTGCGTAATCCGAATATGTGGCTTAGAATGGATGTGTGGGACCCACCCCACCCCTTAAGGGAGGCCGATCGGCCCTATCCCCTTATTATTGATTTCATTTTTTTTTTTTTTACCACACTTCACTCCCAAAACTCTCTCAAATCTCTCAAAGCTTCAAAGTGTTCATCCAAAATCCACCATTTTTAACCAAGAAGTGAAGGTATAATACATGTTTTAAGGCTTGATCCTTGTTTCTAATTCTACAATATTGAGAAAAGGAGGTTTTCATGTGAACAATGGGTGAAAACCCGAGATGAAACCGATTCTCGTGTGATCAAGGGATGTATACAAGTTATACAAAGGATCTTGATCCAAGTAATGAGTTAAAAGTGTTTAGAATAAAATTTTACGGTTAAAATGAGTTTCCAAGTGAAAGATGGGTGAAAAACCGAGATTGAACCGACTCTTGCATGATCAAGAGATGTATACATGTTATACAAGGGATCTTGGTCCAAGAAATGAGTAAAAAGAGTCGGGAATGGATTTCTACGGTTAAAACCTTTGTTTTTACTTAAAAACCGACACTTTGAAAGAAATGGTTTGATTATTGGTGTAACTTGCTTGGTATAGTGATATTGTGCTTGTAAGTGTTGTATCTAGCGGCTAGCAAAGGCTAGAAACCGAGATCCTTGCGATCTAAAGCTAGAAAACACAAAATAGTTCGGTTTTCGTGTGTTATGAAAAAATGGACAGATTTACGTGTGCTTAGAGTCGGGTCACGAAATTTCACAGAGATGATCTACACATGAAAATATGAGATCTGTGAATTTTTGGATAAAAGATGAATATTTGGTGAATTTAATGCTCGGTTTTGGCCAAAAATAGTGAAAAATAGCAAAACATGATGAAAAATTCCGGAAAATTTAAGATAAGCTTTTTATGACATATAAAAGTCACCCACAAAATTTGAGCTCAGTTGGAAAAGTCTAAGTAGGCTTTTCGGTGAAACGAGTTCTAGGGCTTCCTAGCTCGGTTTTGGGTGAAAATGGCTTGAAAAATAAGTTTTAAATTCTGGAAAAATTCCAGGGAGTTATGAGGATGATAAAGATCATCCCAGAAAAATTTGGGATTTTTCTAAAGTGTTTTGGTATTTTTGATATATTTAGTGTTTTAACAAGATTTAAAAATAGATAAATAAATGTAAATGTAGGAAAATAAATCTGGGAAAATTCCAGAAAGTTATGAGGATGATAAAGATCATCCCAGAAAAATTTGGGAATTTTCTAAAGTGTTTTGGTATTTTTGATATATTTAGTATTTTAACAAGATTTAAAAATAGATAAATAAATGTAAATGTAGGAAAATAAATCTGGGAAAATTCCAGAAAGTTATGAGGATGATAAAGATCATCCCAGAAAAATTTGGGAATTTTCTAAAGTGTTTTGGTATTTTTGATATATTTAGTATTTTAACAAGATTTAAAAATAGATAAATAAATGTAAATGTAGGAAAATAAATCTGGGAAAATTCCAGAAAGTTATGAGGATGATAAAGATCATCCCAGAAAAACTTGGGATTTTTCTAAAGTGTTTTGGTATTTTTGATATATTTAGTATTTTAATAAGATTTAAAAATAGATAAATAAATATAAATATAAGAAAATAAATCTGGAAAATTTTTACAAAATTCCTTTCTGTCAAATTAAGTTTTGTGCAAAATTTCAAGACCCGAGACTAATCGGGTAATTATTGGTGCTAAAAAGAACATAAAAACAAGTTTTTAAAGCTTAAAACGTGTAAACCGGCAAAGTTCGCATAAGCGAGCTGACTGGTACATGAAAACCCTAAAAATAGACTATTTCATAAATCTAAGTAAATTAAGTAAAAATAAATCATCCGAAAATAATTCGGATGATTTGGGTAATTTTACCCGATTTTACCGTTTCCGGCACCGAAATACCGGAAACGGGCCCCGCGGCCAAACGGGGTGTCAAACCGAGCTATAATTTCATCACCTTAACTAAATTGACTGTCAAACTCTAAGCAATGTCAATCTGAGTCCTTAGAAGTGTCACGGGGTTAACATTGTCCCCGAATCGAGTACAGTACTGGGTTAACAATGTTCCCAGATGTACCGATTGCTATGTATTTAAGTTATGGGAATTATATAGTAATGACTAGATATTATATTACAGATCCAGGCACGTAGCTGTTCCTTATATTACTCACCAACTCACAACAAGGTGAGTTTTCACGAGCCCCTTTTAATGAATTGTTTTAATTATATTTTCCCGGGGCGGAAAACATGTCTTATTTAAAGTATTTAAGTACATACCGATCGTATGGAAATACTTGTACATTTATATATATATGGGCTGATGCATAGAATATATAAAATGTTTATAATGTGTTATTGTTCTGGGGTAACATAGTTCCCAGGGGTTATTGTTGTTCTGGGGTAACATAGTTCCCAGGGGTTATTATTATTCTGGGGTAACATAGTTCCCAGGGGTTATTATTGTTCTGGGGTAACATAGTTCCTAGGGGTATTTATTGTTCTGGGGTAACATAGTTCCCAGGGGTTATTATTATTCTGGGGTAACATAGTTCCCAGGGGTTATTATTGTTCTGGGGTAACATAGTTCCCAGGGGTTATTGTTGTTCTGGGGTAACATAGTTCCCAGGGGTTATTATTATTCTGGGGTAACATAGTTCCCAGGGGTTATTGTTGTTCTGGGGTAACATAGTTCCCAGGGGTTGTTATTGTTCTGGGGTAACATAGTTCCCAGGGGTATTTATTGTTCTGGGGTAACATAGTTCCCAGAAAGTTATTGGAAATGTTCTGGGGTAACAAAGTTCCCAGCATGATTATATTGTTAATAAATGATTATTAAAATGATTTGTCAGTGTTTATTTAAATTAGTGAAACTCACCAACTATTCGTAGTTGACCCGTTTTCTTTACATGTTTTCTAGGTATGCCCAAGTTGGATTGATTGATGTTTGCTTAACTATCTGTGCTACCTGTTGGAAGCTTGCTGCTCTTTGTTTTGTAATGAATTTATTAATGTCTTATCGGTAAAATATGTGTGTAACACCTAGACAGTAATGAAACTCGCAACAATGTAATATGTTATAAATTAATGTAGTGATATTTTCTTTATAAGCAATGATGTTGATATCAGATGTGTCTGTTGAATCCCGTGTACGTTTCCGCTGCGGTTACGGGGTGTTACACCGGGGGTCTCACCGGAAGCAGCCTCTCTATCCCTATGAGATAGAGGTAAGGCTGTCTACATTTTACCCTCCTCAGACCCTACCATAGCATTGCTATTGGTGGGATATACTGAGTACGATGATGATGATGATGATTTTAATTCTTTTTCATCAATAGAAGATAAGTGATTTTGGAGGGAATTTGATAATGATAATTAACCTTAGAATGACATGCGTTAGAATTATTTTCTTTTATTAGTATAGGTATATATATTTATATATATATATAGCCATTATAATCAATATATTATAATATATCAAAATATTAACTATACTTTATTATATATTAGTTTGGTAATTGTTGATGGACCATATTACCCATACTGACTAATAAAGTGTTTTCTATTGGGTGTATATAAAGAGAGAAATATTAACATCATAACCTAATCAAACACACATAACAATTTTATGTGCCTCCTCTCTTCTAAACCGGGTTCCTCTCAAGAACTCTAACACCATTCTTAACTATACATCCTAAAGGGAAACTCGATCAAGATGACAAACATGTCGACTACATCATACTCAGCTGCGATTACTACTCTCCATGTTGTAGCAGGTTCATAGGTTTATTATTATTATTGTTTTCTATTTGTTACATGAAGAACTGATCAACATGTGGTATCATGGTGATGTTAATTAATCAGTTCTTCATGTTTTTTTCTAAATCTGGAATTGAATTAAAAGACATGAACTAAAACTAGATAGAACCTAATTTTTTCGGTTTCTTTTTCATGTTCTATTACGAAAACAATATATGAAACTGTTAAAAATCGCTAAAATTCATATTTAATAAACCCTAATGTATTCAAAATCTGTTAAAATCATGTTTAATGATTTCGATTCCAGTTTTTGTATATGTCTAATAATTAAATTTTTCGAGAATTTTCTTCGTGTTCATCATAATCTTTGAAAATTATAACATATTTTGGTTCAAATATGGATTAAAATCTGTTAAAGTTAATTTATGGATATAATTTTTCAAATCTTGAATAAATTAAAAGTTTTGGTATAGTCTTAAAAGATTTGAATCCTATTAAAATAGGAAATAGATATAATTGTTAATTCTTAAAAGATTTGACCCAAATCTTATTATTATCCTTTTAGATTTCCATTCAGTTTAGGGATAAACTAGTTTACGGAATTAATTGTATGGGTTTTATTAATTTTTTTGTGTTTTCAGTTTAATTAGTATAATATTAATTTTTGGATTTAGAGTTCTCGAATTTTAAACTTTATAGCCTTATACGGGTTTTTTTGGAATAGTTTTCCATTCTTTTTCCCGCAAAAACACTAATTTTCCGAAAACTCATTACTCTACCCGAAAACCCATAATACTCGAAAACCTATTAACCAATAACCCATATCATCCAAAAACTATAATTTACCCGAAAACGTTATTTCTCAAAATCTTTAATTTTACCTAGAAAGTTTTTGCTGTTAACTCATTAACTTGTTGTGTAAATACTTAAATATTATAAAATTTTACAAAACATAAAGGCTTAACTTGAATGAACTTTTGATGTATCACTTCTGCCCAAAGATGATGAGTTACATTAAGTCTAACTCAAAGCTTTTGTTAGTTTTTTCCTAGCATGATATAAATGTCTCACTTTTGCCCAAATGTGACGTGTTACATTTTTATCAAGCAAAACTAGCATGTGCATAATTAAAATAATTGTCTCACTCTGTCCAAAGGTGACGTGTTATAATTGTTTTGCACACATACTTAAATTAAATTTAATTGTTTCCAAAGATGATTTTTTATAAGTAGAACTTTTAATTATAGTCTATTAGTTTGATGTTAATAATATACATATCACATCTAACTATAATATTAGAATAAATGAGTTTAACTCAACAAGGCCTCTTCCTATTGGTGGATTCTTAAACTTTCCATTTTTATCTACCACTTCTCTATTTTTGATGTGAATAAAAAAATCTAAAATAAATAAAAATACTAGACAATAAATTCTATTAAATGATTATTGATTATTAATATTAATTTATATCATTTATATTATTCCTTTTTCATTATTCATTATAACGTATTTTACCCTAAACCCAAATCAATTTTCCCCTCTTTCACGCCTCCATCTTGTTCTTCCACGGATCTCTATCTTCATTTCATTTATCCGGCAAATTGACCGTCCACCGTCGATGAAGCTGTTAACCAGCCGGACGTTTAATTTACAGCAATTCGGCCTACCCATGACTGTGTTAACAAACCATTAACGTTTCTACCGGTCACTTAAAGCATTAGGCATTATGTTGTGTATGTTGATTCATATGAAATTATATATATATATATATATATATTGTGATTTAATACACTAATTTAGGCTACCCACCAGGTGTTCGATCAAATGTCAATTTGTTATTTTTTATTATTATTGCTTAATGTTTAATTGTTTAATTTATTAATTGATAAATAATGGTTATAATTTTAGATTTATGAGATTTGACCGATTAATTGCAAGTAAACTTGAAATCCGTAATCAATTGCAAGTAAATTTCTCTATATTAGGAACAAATCAACCATATGATTAAGGATTACTTTGATTACAGAATTTCAAAATTATAATCAATTATGATATATACGTGGTATGAATGATTTTAACATAATCATCAAATCAACCATACGATTAAGGATATAATATTATCATAATGATTCTAATTTTAGGGATGGTAATAAAATTCATTATACAAGAAACAATTATCATAGGGATTCTAAAATTATCATAAATCTACAACTTATATCAATTATGTAATTATTCAATTGATGATTAATTTTATTAATGGTAATAAATAAAAAATAAATTAGTTACATATTTTTGTACATAACTATCTTTATGCTGTATGTTGAAATATGGTGTAGATTTAATCATATTAATTTTATTTATTTTGTAATTATAATATAATAATATAATTTAACAATATTAAATTCAAATATTTCAAAATTTCAAAATCCGTAATCAATGACCTCCTAATTTTCATCCATATTTCAAGCTAATTCAAAATCTCTAATTTTATTATTTTTAATTAAGTACATTTATACCTTCCTTTTTTATTCACCTATCCAAAAATTTAAACATCTAATACTTATGTATACATACTCCAACCTTCACACAATAATTCTCACACCATCACACCGGAATTAGCAAAAACAAATTTGTTTCTTTGTAAGGCATATAGTTTGTTCGTGCTTATATAATTCATTTTGTTGTTTAGTTGTTCGGTTTAAAGTATGATTGTTCAAAAATTAACAGTTTGTTTATTTTTAATTTTTCACCACCAGAAAGATGGAGCCAACAAACATTACAATGTTGAACCAATTGGATGTGCTTAATAACGACTGTGCCCTCAATGTTCGTATTTTGAAACTAGGGCGTCTCAGGGACAATAACAAGCCCGGAGAGGATTGGTCGATAGAGATGATTTTGCAAGATGAAATGATATTGTTACATAAAAATAAATAGCTTAATAATCCGGACTTTTATTTTTATTCCAAATTACACATTCATTAATTTTAGTATATTATTTACACAATTCTGTACTAATTATTGGATGGTGAATGTTTTTATATTTATTGGTTAGGTTTTCACCGATTGTGTACTAATACACATTTATATGTTTTTCCTGTAAGGTTATATCGTTTTCAGGTAAGGTTTACATTTGTTCACATAACTCAAATCTTCCATAATTGGTAATTTATTTATTATGTGATATTGATATTAATATTTAATTTTATCATTTCAGGTTATTGTCCCCAACTTTATATAATGGATTGAGGATTTGTTGACAAGATATCTTATTTTTTGTTTAGTTTTAATGTATATTTTTGTTATTATTCTTGTATTTTTTTTCACAATTCATGTAATTTAATTGATTATTACATAATCCGGAAATGAAATTTAATTGATCATTCTCTAATACATTAAATTAGTTATAGTAAGATCATCAATCTTATATTGTTTTTTTTTTCAAATTCCAATTAAATCATTAATGTCAACGCAATTTAAAACATTATTATACTTTCCAATGTTATCGTATTTACATTTTAAAATAATACACATTCAATACGATATTTTAGAAACCGATTTTCACCATTCAAATTTGGATTTTCACTACTTATGTGAAGTTTATAAAAATGTGTTATATAGTTTAACTTTCACCAGCTATTCAAAAATCGAAATTTAACGAATTTGACCATTTCATAAATTTTCAATATTAATGCCTTAAAATAAAAAAAAAATTATTTTTAATAACTATTTCTAAATATTTAAAGTTATTATGATTTTAATGTCAATTTCAACTAAATCTATTAATATATTTATTCCTAAATATCAAAAATAAAATATATAATAAAATGTACATTTATTTAATTCGGTTTTTATATAATACATTTAATTTATGGTTAATATTCATAACATATTTAAACCCTTATTTCTATTTTTTATATTTGATCATTTTCCTCATATTTTCTATAACCGATTAAATGCGGAATTTACAAATTAAATACAAGCTTTTACAAATTGAATGTCAAAATTAATGAATAAAATAAACCCCCATTTGAATTTTACAAAAATAAAAAAAATAAATTTTTTTAAAGTTTATTTATTACAATACAAGTGTACTAAATTTTTTTTTGAAGTTTACTAATAATTTTTTTATTCATAAAAGTGAACTTTAGCATTGCATTCAATAGATCTAACAAAAAACGTTATTGAATGTGTCTGATTCAGAAGTTAAAACAATATTTATTTTATAGCAATTTGTATATTTATTTATTACAGTTTTTATATAATAATATGTTTTTGTTCATATACAAAACGTGTATTTTTTCTTCATTTCAAATTCTATTAACAAACACTATAATTATAATTTGTCAAATTCTAGCAATATAATCTATTTGTAGTCGTATCTCAAACTCGGCAAACATTATTTGACCAATTCTCATTGACATTTAAAAGATTTTGATACTTTCCAATCTTAGAAAAGTTTACATTATTTTATTTGACAATTTTATAATTACGTCTAAATGTGAAGATGAATATGCCTAAAAATGGCATCAATTGACTTCCTGAATTAATGTACGTTAAGCATTTTGTTATTGCATCATTATTATCAAATTAACTCACTTTCTATTGTTACAATATTTTATAAAATAAAAAACCATTATTGTTAGAGTCAAAAATTAATATTCGTTTTATATCAATAATAATCGTGTTACCAAAATTATCGATATATGAAATACAATTACTTAAAAAATTGATTCGCCGTAATTAATTATTTATTTAGTAATTGTTACACTTTCAGTTATGGTATTAAAATATATCAATACCTTTCTAACTGGAAATCAAAATTATTTGTAACCTACAACTTATATTCGTTTAAATAAAATTAATTATAAAGTTTCTAATTATAAAGTTTCTTTAATAGTTATCAACAATATTCATATATATCATCTACTAATTTATGTTTTAACTTGTATTTTAATCACTATTTTTATTGTACAAAATGATAATACTTTTTGACCTAATATAAGTTTTGACTTCAAATCAAATCTTAAGTTGACAAACATTAAGAATGTTATTTTAGTTTAATTATTTACTAATTATAATCGTAAAATGGATGTTATTTTAATTGAATGTTATGTTTTTACATGATTTATATATCAGTTGATGCTAAAAATATGTGGATGTTACATGATTTATATTTTCCACCCGTGGCGCCCATGGGTCAATAACCTATTTATCCATAAAGGAGTTATAAAAAATGGATGAGAAAGCTTTGCCTAATTTCCTAAATGATATATATTAGGAATCAACTATATGTCAACTATACATTAACGAATTTTAATGAAGTTATTAATTTAATATTAGTTTACATTACAAGATTAATATTAATTTTGAATATTATAATGTTACGGAATTTTGATTGTTAAAGGTATATTTTATTTTGAATAACGAATATGTTAACGAATTTTAAAGTTTAATGAAAGAAAATACGCATACATATATATAAGTGAAACTAGTTTTAAACAAACTTGACGGGTTTGAGATTTATAATGTTTATGAATTATGGATCTTTAATGGAATTTTAGTTTGAAAATAATTACGTTGGCGTGCTATAAAGTTTAACGAAATAATATTTATTTATATAATATTAATCAGGTTTCTACCGAAAACTTAACGAAAACGAAAGTTGGGTTTTAGATGAAAAGTGATAAATATAAGTTATAACTAATTTCATTAAATTTAAAAGGATATTAATTAATTTATAATTATTTTTAATAATTTATATTTATTAATATATATTAAATAGAAACTTAAAAATAAAAACAAACAAAACAACAAAAATGCTCTGACCCGGGTCCGAACCCGGGTTCTTTGGTTGTAACATTCATGAACTAACCAACAGACCAACTCATTAATTTTGTTAAGATAACAGAAACAAATATATATATAAATACATGTTACAAGTTCATCATCATCATTATAACCCTAGAAATTCAAAACTGTTAATCCGCTCCATGGTTGATCAAATTAAGTTAGGGGTTTTGTTTTGTGGCTTAAAATGAATCAAAATCATATAAAGATTACCTGGAAATGTTAATATTTGATGGTGAACGGAGCTCGCCGGAGTTCGGACTTAGGACGAATATTTACGGGATTTAGAGAGTTTGTTTAGTTAATCTGTTGATAGGGACGACTTTAGAGGATGTTAAGAGTCCTATTTATATTATCAATTGAAGCGTATAGATGTAAATGCTAATTATTGAGTTTTTGATTATTATCCGGCGGTTACCCGGATTAATTTACGTATTATACGACGTTATGACAAGTTATGAGTGCTTAATATGATTCGCCGTTATAGTCCAACGAGTTACGAGCTTTCAAACGGGTAAAACACACTTTTTAAAAAAGTTAAATGGTCGCCGGAAAGTGTTAGGCCGCCGTCGGCGCGGCTGCCGGAAATACGGGAATAGGGGACGGGAGGAAGAGGGCTGGGATTTTTAAATTATTATATTTTAATTGTATTTACACATTGGTCCTTCATGTTTCAAGTTATATTAAATCATAATAGAAAATTTAATTACAATTTAAACCTTATACTTTTAGATATTGTATTAAAGGTTATATAAGTTACCAAGTTGGATTATTTTTCGTTTTATACCCGGATAGTTCAGGACTCGTTCAAGTATGCATGTTTGAACTTGGAGTTTCGTTACTGAACCATACGAAATAGAAAAAAGAACGAATAATGACTATTAAGCGTCGTAATTGTTATTAAATAAACGATAATTATATATAATAAACGAATGATACGAATGCATCGAAACATCAAAATTAGTCGGTTGACGAACATAAAAATACATAAAATGAAACTTGAATAATATTTATATTAATACATATACTTAAACAAAACCGAAAATTCAAAACGGGTCGGATTTTCGGGTTTGAAAAGTAACAAATGTTACAGGGTGGCAGTGACTCGAACCCGCGACCTGTCACACCGTAACCAATGTATTAACTAGCTGGACTAACCAACACGTGTGCAATAAGTTAGGAACAATTAATTATAAACAAACGCGGCCTAAAGAGAATCAAGAACAAACCCCAACAACATCAATCGGTTAATCCGATTGATGTTGTGATAATAGATGATAGAGCTTTCGTTAATATCATTATTGCGATCATGATGGACCTAATAATTACCTCAAAGGATAAACGGAGATGGGTGTATTGCGTGTGACAGTAGCCGGCCAAAAACGATAACGAATGGACAAGTAAACGATGAAACTAATACAATTATATATAGGGTTAAGGACGGTTAGGGTTAGAGGATCGTATCTGTGTAATTAATTTGATTATCTATTCGGTTTTCATGTCCAACAAGATTAATAGGTTTTCGGTTTGGTTATTAAGGAAAAACGGATCAAAATTGATCGAAATAACATGTTTAGGGTGTCGGTTAGGCCGATAATAACAATAACACAATATTAGTTGATTCAATTACCAAGTTTATTACGAAGATTGTTGTCCAAGATAACCAATTTGATAACCGGGTACAAGAAATTGAATATGGATTCGGGTTTGGGTCATGGTTATCCATTTGATAATATGAATTATAATAAAACTTTCCTTTTAGTCCCTGATGTTTGAGGATGGGTACAAAAGAGGATTAAACTTTATATTTTCGGTTGAGAATGCCAAAATAGTAAAGATAAAATTATAAATAATTAATATTATATTAATAATTAAATATTTTCAACAAACACGACTTTTAAGAAAATAAACTGAACCTCGAAATGGGTCGCGTTTTAAAAAGAAAAGTATAAATTCAAAAACCCGAGTTGTTACAGTCTCCTCTGCTTTAGGGAATTTCGTCCCAAAATTAAAGAACACTATAAAAACACAATTATATTTTGAGGAAAAGAAAGTTTTAAAGTATAATTTAAAATTTAATTCATAATACAGAACTTTGAGTAGTTGAAGCAACGCTCCAAATGAAAATCCGATAAGGGCACTTATAAATAGGATGTAGCCGCGGCGTATCCACCATGTCCTTATCATCTTTACCTTTGTACCGTAATCTAAACTACTTTCGGTTCCTCATTATGACACACAATTTGTCAGATTATGATTTCCATGCGAGGACTTTGGTAATTACGTATACATCCATAATTACTTAGATCGTCGGATGGTCCACATAACTCGTCCCATTGTGTGAGTTACAAAACATTTGAGTAAAACATGATTTTGAGGAAACAAAAATTTTAAGGAGTTTTAATCAGAAAATCACCAATGTATAAAACAATTCCAAAAGTTGTAGTGGATTTTACTAAAGCAAGGAAATTTCCAAGACATCGCAAAACTATAAGTATTTAAAGTTGAAGAAGAGATAACTTATTAATAGTTAACGTTAATGAAGGTAAGGAAATAAGATAGAAGTAAGCTTTAATAAACAATGTACTTAAACAAAAGGGACTTTATTCATGAGATAGAACATAAATAGATCAAATGGGGAAATAATCACGCCCCCATGCTTCTGAACACCAAAAAAGACAAAAATCTACAAGAAAAGACAAAAATTGGGAACAAAAGCACGGGGCCGTTCCTCTCAACCACGGGACCGTGGACGTCTACCAGAAAAGATAAAATGAATTTAGCACATGTCACTAAAAAGCACAGGGGTCGTGCCCACGTAAGCACGGGGTCGTGCTTCACACTCCAGATCGCCTATAAATAGTGGCTCATGTTGCACTCATTTGGTGTGCCTTGAAAAGAGTTCTATCCGGTTTTCTCTATAAAAACACACACTAACACTCACATAGAAGATTTAGTGAAGAGTTTGAAGGCTTGGAGGTCATCATCATCAACCATCATCATCATCCATCATCATCACCATTAAGAAGGAAGATTCATCTACATTTGGTTAGATTGTTCCAAGTTTAATCATGTATTTGTTATCATCACTCATCTTAATGTTTATCATCATGCTCATTATGAACTAAACTCCTTTTACCATCTAAAATCTATGAAGAAGCTTTGTTTTACTTGATAATTATACAAAACATGCGGTGTAGTCTAGTAAAGTACATGGTTATATTACAATTATCTTTTGATGAGAAATGTTTCACCAACTTAAATTACTAATTCAAAGTTGGTGGTTGTCAATACTATTGGCAATCGTTCATGATCGATTCATGTTCTTGAAAGATAGAAATACTTTGATACATTATCGAAACATGGATCCTTATATTGTACTTAGAAATGATGAGATAGTTATGATGTATTTTTCTAAGTCTTGGTAATCCGAAAATGGCTTTACTTAGGATATCATGCTAGTTAAAGTAATCATATGTTAACGGAATGTGTAATTATAACCTACATTAATCAACCAAGGGTAGGTTGTGTGAGTTAACTACAACCACCCGAAGTTGTTAGAATTGGTATTTGAGAAATCGAAGTCAATCCTAATCTTTCTACTTTACGAAACTACTTGCCAACTTAAATTGACATTATTGAGGTGGCGTGACATTAGGAAATGGTGGACTTTAAAATGCGCATTTTACCTCCTTAGTGCCAAAGATGCTCACTTAAGGCTTAAGAAGCTATCTATCATATATTGCTATGGGCAAGTTTATCACATGTTTAAACATTAATTATCAATGCTAAAATGGAGTGGATTCTTGATCTTAGATGGTAACCTTGGCATAATTGAACAACTCGCTTAGAATCTCTCATCTTGGTCACCTATATATTATATATAAGTATTTATATTTTATAAAAAAGTTCAAAAATTAACCCCAAAATGATTAAAACCTCCGACTGAAGTAAAACAAGGATTTATTATTAGAAACATTTGTGTCCACGGATCGATACTTGGTTCTTACCAATACTATTCTACATATACGATAGGTACACTTGCCTATTTTGTGTGTGTTTAGTCTTTGTAGAAATCACTTTTATAAATTTAAAACACGATCTTGTGCAAAAGCTTTAACATCCCATCTTTCATAATTATACATCAAACACGTGCACAGCACATCAGTTGACCTTGGTTGATGGGAGGAGCTTGAAAGATATGGGGTTGATGGGTTTGAACTTGGAGAGCATGGGTCAAGTAGTCGGGTGTAGTTATAGTTTGGGCTTGATGGGTATGGATAAGTTGAGGGCACAAATTACGAAGATGATTTGGGTATCCACAATGATAGCAAGCCCGGGTAATAGGAACACCAGTTTGAGCATGTGGGGCGGCCTGCGAATTAGGTGGGACATGACAAGTGTTAGCAAAGTGACCGTAACGGTTGCATTGAGTGCACAGTCGGTAACGGGATTGAGCAGGATGGTGACAGTTAAACTTGGCACAAAGGGGATGAGGACCAAAGTAAGTCTTCTTGTTTGGGGCATTAGGGTCATTGGGAGCTTGGTTGTTGGGTTGGTTGACGGAGTAGTTTTGGTGGTTGGTCTTACGTTTGTTGTTGTAAGCAGGCTTAGTTTCGGCTTTGGCATTGGTGGAGGAGTCGGTTTTAGTCTTGTCAGGAGTAGGCTTGGAGTCCTTGTTGTCACACCCCAAAAATCTTAACTTAAAACAGCGGAAGACTTAACTTAAGTTGTTCGCGTTATGACAGATGCCGATAGCCAATAACAATAGAATAATTAATAATAAAAGATGATCTTTTATTAAAGAAAATATATATATTACATCATCAGAGTTTTATACACGTGTCATCGCATGGTCTTATTTCAACACTATTCAAAAACGACCCGTCCTCCTTTTCATGCCTTCCTTGAAACCTTCACTTACCTGAAAAGCATATTAAAATAACGGTCAACACGATGTGTTGGTGAGTTTCCCTTTATAATAAAATAGTCCATATATATATATATATATATATATATATATCTATATATATATATATATATATATATATATATATATATATATATATATATATATATATATATATCGAAAAAAAATCCATATAATGATCTCTCGTCATTATATCCAATATCAACTCGTGAGTAATCGTCACTACACACCGAATTATATTTAAAACATCCCATGTATAATGGTTTACCGCCATTATAACACAAATCCGTGTGTAATGATCTATCGTTGTTACATCGCAAAACAAAAGGCATTTTACTTAAACAAATTGTGCTGTTGTAGACGAGCAAAGAATACAACATTGCGTATGACTATCATAGTTGATAACCTGACACATACCAGACTCAAAATACGCCCACTTCTAACCCAACGTGATGGAAGTAGGGGGCGTCACCCTGATAGATCTACCCATATTTCGGTGCCCCTTTCTAAGGCTAACCGTTATCTAGCCAACTAGACTCATACCGTGTTTGACACAGTTTGTAAAATAAAATGCCTTTAAAGTATCAATGAAATCCATATGTAATAAAGAATATTATTTTCCCCCAAAACACAATTAAATATCGATTTGAAAAAAATTCCAGTTAAAAACGAGGAGGTTCGATAGGAAACTCACGGTTTGTAGCCTTTCGTTCCAAAATCTCGTGTCCTATATTAGTACATGTTTTTATAATAAAAACTTGGTTTTAGTTTTTATAAAATCCCTTTTTAGTTTATTAATCCTAATCTAGTGTCCACATAAGCACATAAGCAAATATGTTCCTATTAAGTTAACGAGTACACATAGTTTGGTTTTCCGTTAACTATTATTTAATTAACTAAATCAATTAATAAACAATTAAAATATAATAAAATATTTAAGTTTTAGTTGCTGGAAAGTTTTAAGAAACTATTAATCTTTTATATTTCATAAATCTTGTCGGTTTTATGATTTAAACGACTCGTTTTGGTTTTTCGTGTAAAATGTAACTTATAAATCATGGAAAAATACCTATTACACATATATTAGTCAAGTTTTATAAGTTACCTTGTAAAAATATATTATTTTCATTTTTGTTAATATTTTCTTATAATAGCAACTTTTTAACGTTTTCGTGTCGATTTTCGCGACACGAACCATTTAGGACTAAGTTTTATTATCTTGTACTTTTCTCATGTATTAAATTATGTTATACATGAGTATTTTACCACTTTAGGGGCTGTTCTAAAACAGTCCCTAATAGTCATGTCGGTTTCGTTTAAAAAGTCAATTTTTCGACCGTTAACGTTACCGACGAGTCAAATAAGTTGAACAAGTCTACACTAATCATCTTATGAACTAATCACACATATAATAACACATAATTCACCATAAATTCCAGTTTTGATCATATACATTTATAAGTCACATTTAAACAAGTTTTTAAGTTTCTAGTTCATATTATAGGTTTATTAACAAGGTTACTAATTAAGCTTGTTATTTTTATATGTGCATATACTATTAAATACTCTAAAAGTCCAGATCTTGAACTTATTTTATAAGTTCATAATAAGCCAATATATTACTTTTTAATAAAGAGTTATTATTTTATTTTAGAAGAATCTAATTTCATGATTCAAGTATTGTCTTTTTTTCAACAAAGTCAAGTATGTACTTTTGGATGATTCTATTCTTTATGATTATTTACTTTACATCATTTCTATCTTCATCAATCTCTAATCAATCATTCAAATCACAAGATCATGAATTTTATGAATTTTCTAAGTGTTGTTCTAACAAAGTTTCCTATTATAGTAACTTTTAATATTTGAATTCTAATTGATTCAATTCTTCCACTTTGATTAAGTACAATTCTAAATTTTAATTCATTCAATTAGTTTGATAGGGTTTCATGCATCCTAAGTGTTCTATTCCAATTCACCATTCAACAAAGTTTCTATATCTAGTAAGTTGTTTGCTAATTCAATTAATGTGTTAGCTAATCAATCCTTTAATCGTGCATCATATCTTAGTTTAAAGTTGCCATTAATCACATATTGATCACATTCATCACAAGTATCCACATCAAAATCCAAATTTCAACTTTTCTTAAATTAAAGTTTCCTTATTTAATAACTTTAACAATCTTTGTTAATCTTCAAGTTCCAACTATTAATTCTAGCATATAACTTCTCTTACTTTCAATTAAGTTATCCCATATCACTTTTTGATTCAACAATCCTTTCAAAACCCCTTAATTAATCCATATCCAAAAATCCCCAAATTTCAGTTATGAACATATTCTTGTTTTGTTCATCTCTAACAACAATTTTTCATTAATCTAAATACTTACTAACAAGCTAATAATCAATAATCAATCTACCTTTCATTATAACAACAAACCCTAACATCAAGTTCATTCAAGTTCATCTCAAGTATTCAAGAGATTAACAACACCTAATATCAAACTTATCAACCAATGTAGGATCTTTAGGATGAATGTATGCATGTGTAAATGAGCTTGATCCTCCATCTTACACATACATACATACATGAGGCATCCACATACATACATACCCATCCATATTTTCAAACTTTCAAGCTTCAACAATCTCAAGTACAACAATCTTATGCATCTACATCTAGTAATCAATCATAATTTAAAATTTACTTGTTCTTGGAGATTTGAAAGATGAAAATGGTGATGTTTATGTGAGTGAAAGTAATGTGCCTCCTTCCTAATCTCTTCTTAGTTGCTTTATCTCTCTTGTTCTTGATTTAAACCTTCATAACTCTTGATTATGTGTGTGTGTGTTAATATTGATTTTGAATTGGGTTTGGGTGTGTTGGGAGGGGTGTTCGGCCGAGCTAGATAAAGGGAGAGGGAGAGGGGTAGTAGAGTGTTGTGTTGGACAATAGGGTGACTGGTGGATGGTTTGTGTGCTCAACAACTCACCTAGTTTCTAGAAGAACTAATGATTGGTGTGGGGAGTTGTAAGGAGGGGATTGGAGCATTTGGGAGGTGGGGGTTGTGTTGTCAAGGGGGGCGGCCAAAGGGGGTATGGGAATGGTCTTTGTTAAATAACTAGGTGATTCCAAATAATCGTTTAACGTATTGCGTGATTTAGATAACCAAATGGATTCCGTTTTTAATAATTTTTGTCAGACTTTGAACGAAATCAAATTCCTGACAATATGTATCATAAAAACTATTTTTTTGAAAATAGTTTGTGTGGGGTCATTTATGGGTCCTGTACTGGCTCGTGCTTATTTATTTTCTAATTTTCGTGATTCGAGCCTTCCTAAATGATGTTTTTATGTTGTCTCGCATGATTTATATATGTTTTGAATTTTTGGGATTATTTAATCCATCTAATGATTTATTTACTTTCTGGCTCGCTGCCCAACGTTTTTGCATGTTTTTCTTGTTTCGTGCCGAAATTTGGACTTTTGTTGACTTTGCAAGATATTGAACTTTAATAAAGAGATATTTTATCAATAAAACGATATTAGGATGGTAAACGTGATTACATTAGTGAAAATTTTTGCCAGATGTTACACTTGCGAGCCAAGGTTCCATCCCGAACATGGCTATCAATGAGAGAGGCAGCTAGGTCCATCGCCTCACCGATGGTTAGAGGGTCACGACTCACCACATCATCACGGAAAATGATCGGTGAACCGCGAATGTACTTATGGATGTCGCGAGTCTCGGGGGTTACCAAGTGGGGCACAATCCTGCTAAGCTCACGGAAACGGTTAGAGTAGGTGGAGTTATCCCCACCAACCTGTTTGAGTTCCCAAAACTCAGCCTCAAGTCTTTGCAGTTCATGTTCCGGGCAGAACTCCTTCTTTATTGCATGCTTAAGTTCTTCCCAAGGCGTGGATATGACCAAGTCAGACCCTTGGTCAGTCCTCAGAGCATTCCACCAGGTGACTGCTCGGCCCTCAAACTTGCTCGAGGCGAACTTAGTCCGTTTGGCGTTCGGACATTCTCCATTTCTTCAAACATTGTAGCAACACGGTGGCGTTTTCTTCACCAAGAAAGGATGGGGGTTTAGTGCTAAGAAATTTGCGGAAATCATAGTTGGTTGGTGCGGCCGAAGTGGCAAATCCGTTGTAGTTAAGGCTTTGGATTTGAGTGATAACTGTAGGCATAGCAGCGGAAAATTCCTTTGTGATCCTAGCAGCCAAGCGACGATCGTGAGAACTAGAGGAACGTTGATGACGACGGTGGTTTCTTAGAGATGACATTCTATAGGGACCAAAAATAAGTATTTATAAGATGAAGGATAAGTTGAAGAAATCATTTAAATAATAGAAGGTTAGTTGTTTTATGATAACTTTGCTCTAACGAATAGGGGATATTATGAGGAATAAAAGTAAAAGATAAGGGGTACATTGCGTAGATATTTATGAGTTGATGTAGTGAAGTGATTAATGCGTGATAACTAGAGGAGGTCAGTTTAAAAGTTATTTGGTTGATTAAGTTACTTTACAATAAACTAACGAAACATAAATTGTGTGTTTGCCTCCCATGAGCTTTCCATGGCAGTTTGAATGTCCCAACGAACTAACGAATAAATCAACGGAGTTTGACAGCCCATGACGTTTTAATTGTCCCAACTAATTAACGAATTAACAATACAATGGAGTTTGTCGGCCCATGAGCGTTACATGGCGTTTTGACCGACAAAACTAAATAACGAATAAATGAAAGAAATAAGAGTAGTTGGAGCATCCCGTGAACCACCACGTATGATGAACTCCAATAAAACATAAAACAAACAAGAAAATAGATAGTAGGAGTGCCCATGGGTTCCACGGATTTTTCACCCGACTAACCATTTAAATAACAAAACACAATAATCGGAAAACCGAATTTAGCCATGAACCACCGTGAATTCGGTTTAAAAACAACCTAAGGTGTTGGTCGTATGACAGTTGTGTTCCCGTTTTGGCCTATAAGCTCGAGTATTGTGGCCAGGTTATCCTCCAGGTAAGGAATAGCGTCTTACCTTGGGTTCTCGGAACCGTTTTGCCAAGGCCCAACTCACAGTACTCTCCCCCTTCCAATTACGACCGAAACTTGTAACACTACCTAGCCTTAAGGTGCAGAGTAAAAACAAAAGTAGGGAATTCTTAATAAATTTCCCAAAAATAAAAGGCAATCTAATTTAAGAAAGGTTTTCTTTGAAGGTTGAGGCATAGCCTCGGAGTTGTGCGTGTGTGTGCATAACAATACAATAATAAATAATAAATAATTAATTATCTAAGAAAGATGTAAACAATTAATTCGAACACATAAGGTAAACCGATAAGAACGTATGAGGCTCCTAAGCATGTTACTAAGGCACCATTAACGACCTATCTTAAACTTCGGCTTTCGTACCAATCTGTCACACCCCAACCTATGGGGGAAATGTCGGGGCATGATTTGATTACTCACAGCTCTCAAGATACTATCATGCAATATTGGACATTTCAATATCTATTAAGTTAAATTCAATTAAAAACCAAATATTCAATACAAATATCCAAAATCAAATAATTCACCAAACAAACATATAACAAAATATAAAAGTCTTGTTTATTTCTCTATCTTGAATCCTAAGTTCTCTTTCAAACCTTGACTTAACTTCACATCACACGATGACCTGCATATGCGTTAAGAATAAAGTAGATTTGTTAACAAAAGGTTGAGTGAGTAGCACACCATTTTTGATGTATATATAATAGATAAATAAATATGCAATAAAGTCAAGTGAGATAAGCAATTCAACCAATGAGTAAAATAAATGAGCTGTCGATAAGCACAATGCCAGATTAACTGGACGATGGCTATTAAGATTGTCGTATGATCATACTAATATGAGATTATGCTGGACCTCTCCGAATTCGGTTCACATAAATCATGCAAGCATATAACAAATAAGATACAAATTGTTAACACAAGTGACAATAGTTGTAGTTTGTGTATTAAATAGTAGGGAAATAATATAAAACGCATACGTCCCCGAAACGTTTAATACACGTAAAATAGGGGAACGTGGTACTCACCTTAATAGATGAGCAAAAGTGAAAAGAGAATATTAAGAATGATGATTGCGGATCATGCGTTGACGATAAAGCCTATAAAGGAAAAAATGGGAAGCGGATATTCTAAGTAAATGAAATAGATCGGATCTGATAGTTAAATATAATTTAATTATATTATTAGTTTAAAAATCCTTTTTAATCATACTTATAATATTTTATTATAAAAATATTATATGAGTAAAATACATCTTTTAAAATTCTTAGTTCGTTAAAGTATATAAGTATATAATATTTGCCTTTTGTATATATATATATATTAAGTCAAGAATATTAATTTATGTGGTATTATATATACATATTTGTATATTTAATTACACATATGTGTACATACATGAAGGAAAAGATACGAGAAACACGAGTATCATAGTCAGTTTTTAATAAAATAATTTATTATTATAATTATTAGTTGTTAAAATATGATTTTAAAAGCAAAAGATACCGAAAATATATAAACGGGGTGGCAGGGACTCGAACCCGCGATCTGCCACTCCGTAACCAATGTATTAACCAGTTGGGCTAACCAGCGTGTGCGCTATAAATTAGGAACAATTAATTATGTAACATCCTAAAATTTTCGTATTCAATAAAAGAAAGTCGCGTTTAGTTATTGGGCCTAAATAATTAGTTAGTAATAATAAAGATCATGGACTTGGACTAATTAAGATGGATTAAAGGGAATGGGCCTTAGGTCCATGGGCTTTAAGGGATATAAATATCCTCTTAAACCACCCTAAAACCCTAAATCCTCATTTCTTTCCATCCTAATCTCTACACACTCAAAACACACACACCACACACCACCATATACGCGGCCGAGAGTGACGAGAGGGACTTGAGGCCAAACGAACGTTAGTTGGTATTAGATCTTTATTACACGATCTATATACGAGATCTAGGGTGCGTAAACAAGTTAAACGAGATCCAAACGAGCACTAAATGTATGTTCTTGACCTTTTAAAGTTTACGTTTTTATAAACGTTTAGCCTTGAAACTTAGAACGAGAATAGATCGGGTATAAACGGAACGTAAAGTTGTAAACTTGATGCTAAAACGAAGCAAATGAAACCATAGACCTATGCGGCTCGATTAATAAACCTTTAAACCTAGTATCGAACGTTTTAGCTTAAAGGTCCAACCTTTATGCCTTTTCGGCTCGAATCTTATTAAAAATTACCAAAGGAAAGATCGCGGGTTGGTTAAAATCATAACCAAGAATTTAACGATAAAACTGAGATGATTATAGAGGTTTCGGGATGAACCGTAGTTGCAACTGAACAACTTCGCCTGAAAGCTTAAGATCGCTTGCAAGCAAGTTCGCCAACTAATCAACTTCGCTGTTGATAAAGTTCGCAGCTGGATAAGTTCGTTAAAGAATAAATTCGCTAACGATAAGTCCGCTGGGCATAAGTTCGTTTGTGGATTAACTTCGCTGCCACAAGTTCGCCAAGTTAATTTCGCCAAACTTCAAGTTCGCCAGGACTAAGTTCGCCAAACATGAATTTCGCCTACAATTAAGTTCGCCTCATATAAGTTCGCTTGTATATAACTTCGCTTGTATATAAGTTCGCTTAAGTTAAGTTCGCTTAACATGCATTTTAAGGTAACGAATCAAGCTAACGAATGAGTAGGTGAATAAAATAGTAACTTAAAATCCTAATGGAGAATGCGTTAAGACAGTTAATGAAAATAAAATTTTTCCAAGCTGACCTGGCAGCTCAACCCCAGCCAGGAGCTCTGCCCCTTGGACCCTGCTAGGGGCTGCCGCCCCTAGAACCCCGCTGCCAGGGGCGCTGCCCCCGGACCCCCGTGCGTTGTGGGTTAAATAAAGATAGAAATACGATATGAGTAGTAATAGTTAATTGATACGTGTAATTGTTATACAGTTAGTCGTACACGGCTCAAGAAAGGGATTACCGTTAACGGTGAACGTAACCGCATTCAGGTGAGTTCCAAGCCCCATTTTCCTGGTTATGTTTTCGGGGCTGTGTGCATACTCGATGTGAATGTTAATACACTTACCTTAAATGGTAAGTGTATGTCTTATTGACGATTGTGATAGTTATGTATGTATGCTTGACAGTACATGAACGACCTTCGGGTATTACATGTATTATTAAGGTAAGTATAGTATAGTATGTATGAAATGTGTATGTGAATAACGGAGTATGTACGATTATGTTGTGCATGGTATTAATTGTACGGATATGATAATGAAAGGTAAGGTAAGATAAGGTTAAAGGGTTGCATACCCTAATAATATATGCGAAGGCTAAAGGGTTGCATACCCTAATAATGTATGTGAAGGATAAAGGGTTGCATACCCTAATAATATATGCGAAGGTTAAAGGGTTGCATACCCTAATAATATATGCGAAGGTTATAGGGCGTAATGCTCTTTAAAACGTAAGGTAAGTGTATGAAAGAAAGAAAGTGCGAAGGTAAGTAAGTATATCATAAACGAAAGTATGGAAGTATGTAGTTATGAATGTATTGTATGTTATATGATTAACTAGAACTCACTTAGCGTAGCTGACTTTTAGTATGCACGCAGGTGAGTAGAATGAGGCAGCTCGCTTGAGGGGATACGTGGCATTGAATAAGAGGCTGGCATCAGAAGGCTCAAGACGTGTTATGTTTTAATTACTTAGTTTTTGAGAGACAAAGTTGTTTGTTTAAGACAAGTTTTGGATTGTTATGAAATGTTTTATGAAAGTTTTTATTTTCCGCGAATGTTTTTAATTAACTCTGATATTTGAACTGTGTTTATGAGTAAATCCAACATCCAAGGTAGGGCACCGGTAACGGGGCCTTACAAATTATAAACAAACGTGGCATGAACATAATCAAGAACAAACCCTAACAACATCAATCGGTTAATCTGATTGATGTTGTGATAATAGATTATAGGGCTTTCGTTAATATCGTTATTGCGATCATGATGGACCTAATAATTACCTCAAACGTTAAGTGGAGATGGGTTTATTGCGTGTGACAGTTGCCGGCCAAAAACGATGACGAATGGACAAGTAAACGATGAAACTAATACAATTATTTATAGGGTTAATTTGATTATCTCTTCTTTTTGTGTCCAACAAGATATAGGTTTTCGGTTTGGTTGTAAAGGAAAAACGGATCAAAATTGATCGAAATAATATGGGTGTTGGTTTGGCCGATTATAACAATAACACAATATTAGTTGATTCAATTACCAAGTTTATTACGAAGATTGTTGTCCAAGATAACCAATTTGATAAACGGGTACAAGAAATTGAATATGGATTCTGGTTTGGGTCATGGTTATCCATTTGATAATATGGTTTATAACAGATAGTCCCTGATGTTTGAGGATGGGTACAAAAGAGGATTAAACTTTATATTTTGGGCTGAAAATGCCAAAATAGTAAAGATATAATTATAAATAGTTAATATTATATTAATTATTAAATCCTCTCAACAAACACGAATTTTAAGAAAATAACCCGAACATCGAAACGGGTCGGGTTTTAAAAAGAAAAGTATAAATTCGAAAACCCGAGTTGTTACACTTTAGAAAACTTAGCATCATCTTTGAAGATCCCGGATGACATAAAGATAACCATTATTCACATACTTTCTCCAGCAATTGGGGAACAGGAAACAATGGAGATAACAATGGAATGACCTGGAGAACTTAAGGATCCTTCATCATGTCCAGAAGTAGGATCCTGGATCCTTTCAATCAAGAAATTCCTCGAAGATGGAGAAATCCCTAAAGGGGAAAATCCAAAATCTTTCAGAGTTAAGGTGTCACAACCTATAATTTTTCAAGATACTGTATATAAAAAATCTCTTGCAGGTCCCTACTTGAGATGCATTGAAGATCCGGAAATACAAGAAGTGCTTAAAGACTTCTGCGAAGGTGACTGTGGTAACCATACAAGGGGCAGAGCACTGTTTTCTATAATATTTAGGACAGGTTACTTCTGGCCAACAATGAAGAAGGAAGCTATGGAGTACTCAAGGAAATGTGATTCTTGTCAAAGACATGGAAACATTCTTCATCAACCAGCAGAACATATGTATCCTATCTCTTCTTCATGACCTTTAATGAAATGGGGATGGGTATTTTAGGCAAGCTACCCAAGGCACCAGGTGGAAAGGTCTTCATGTTTGCTATGACATATCACTTCTCAAAATGTATTGAAGCATAAGCATTTGTTCAAGTCCGTGAAAGAGAAGTTATATCCTTCATCAAAAGAAATATTATAACTAGATTTGGTATCCCATCTGAAATTATTTATGATAATGGATCCCAGTTTACTAAGAAAAGAACTACTAACTTTTGTGACAATTGGGGCATCAAGATGATCACTTCTACACCAGTTCATCCTCAAGCCAATGGTCAAGCAGAGTCAAGCAACAAAATTATCATCAACAACTTGAAGAAGAAGCTAGGATCCAAGAAAGGAAAGTGGTCTGAGGAGCTTCCTTATGTTCTTTGGGCTAATAGAACAACACCCAAGAACGCAACAGGTCAAACACCTTCATGACTATCAATAAAGGGATAGGTTTGCTGGTCAACAAAGGAATTGTTAGAACAGATAATTTCAATACTGAGTATATGTTACCCTTGAAGACGTGTCTGGATCAATTATCCTTCTGAAGAATTCCAGAGCTAGGACAGGATCAAGGATCCTCAGCAGTTGATGTTATTAACAATTGTCTCATGTGTGTAGGTTGTTATTTAATGAATGCAATGGCTCCAAGACTCAGTCTACCTCAAAATTCGCTACTGGAAGCTCCCGGCACGTGGTCAATGAACGTTGAAGGAGTTATGGAAGAGTGGCGGATTAGTAGGAAATGTTGTTAGTTGATATTTTCTGTATAATATCGAGATAACGATCAATTAGAAATCACTTGTATTCACACACACTAGAGCAGAACTCATAATTCTCTCTACATACTACCATTCATTGTAACATTGATCGTAATCTCCAAAACACTTGTAACCTTTTTTGTGATTAATAAATTTGTGATCCACGAGCTGTCATCACCCGGGGTTTTTTTTCCTTTGATCTGAACAAGATCAAGGGGTTTTTCCTCGCAACAAATCTCGGTGTTCTTCATTATTTCGTTCACATAATCGTTATTATTATCATATCACTATACCTCACTTTTACGGATTTGGATACATTATCCTTAGTTGATTTTTATCCAAAAAAATTTGGCGCCCACCGTGGGGCAATTGGTGCTATAATCCAGATTATTTCCTATCAATTCTTAGCCTTTCATACCCATATCACTATCAATGGCCTCTCAATCAACCTCTGCTTCACCACCCATGTCGTCTTCGGTTCCCCTCCCATCAAGAACTTTGCCGCCGATGCCTCCTCCAATCACGGGAGCACCACGGCCTACTTCTGCTAGAAACAAGACGCAACTACCACTTTCCAGAGCTCGAAAACCGCTGCTGCCACCTCGGTGGTTAATACTAACAATTATGTTTCATCTATGTTTTCGCAGGTTAAAGCATACATGGAGAAGCAGAACAAGACGAACCAGAGGATCCTTCGTGAGATAGAAGATCTCAAGAAGCCTAAGAGGCCAGCGGAGGATCACACTCCCTTGATGCCCAGGATGTTGTATTTCACCACTCCAGGATTCTTGGCTCAGTTCACACAAGGATCATCTATCCTTCAACAGGGGTCCATGGGTCAACAGACTCAAGGATCCTCGTTGTTTCAACCAAGATCATCTATCCTTCAACAGGGGTCCATGGGTCAACAGACTCAAGGATCCTCGTTGTTTCAGCCAGGATCATCTATCCTTCAACAGGGGTCCATGGGTCAGCAAACTCAAGGATCCTCATACTTCCAACAAGGATCATCCATCCTCTGGGGTATATCACCAAGGATCCTATAATTCACAACCTCAATGATCCTTCTTTCAGAATCAAGGATCCTTATGAGTTCAACATCAACGATCCTCGAAGTACATGAAGGAGATATAATCCCCATGCAGACCATATCCTCTGGAGGACCAACTCCTGTAGCAGACGCTTCTTACCTCAGCTACTCATCCGGAATGCCAACCTTGACCCAACAAAGAGGTAACTTATATGATCCTATATCCTTAGATGCTAATCGTGGTTCCATGCAAGATGCAGGTATCAACCAAGCTATGGCTAAGGAACTACAAAAGCTTAAGGATATGATATCCAGCGTACCAGGGGTGGTTCGACCAATTCCTGAAATACCAGAAGGGAGCCACAAGTTATCCAGATTTGCTCCACCTATCTGTGATGCTGAAATCCCGAAGAGATTCCAAACCCCCAACATGAAGGCTTATGATGGGACCACTGATCCTGAGGAGCACGTTGCTTAATATAGGGAGAGGATGGAGATCAATCCAATACCTGAGAGACTCAAGGAGGCTTGTCTATGCAAGAGTTTCGGATCCACACTGACAGGATCTGCATTAAAATGGCTGCTAAGTCTTCCTCCATTTTCTGTTACTTCTTTCTCACACTTAGTTAACTTATTCAACAGTCAATTTTCCTGTAGTAGGAAATTTGAGAAGTTAACTAGTGATTTATACCGAATTATCCAACCTAGTGATGAATCCCTTAGGGATTTTGTTATGAGGTTCGGCAGGGAAGCTCTGAAAATCCCCAATCTTGACATGGCTACTGCTGTTGAAGCATTCAAGATGGGACTTCAGAGGGGCTTCCCCTTTTATGATGATCTTGTGATGACTCCTTGTAGGTCTTTAGATGAAGTAAGGAACAAAGCACTAAGGTTCATACGGCTGGAAGACGACAAAAGGATCCAAGAACGATTGGGGGATCAGACGAAGCAAGAATCCCCTGACAAGAATAAAGGATCCTCATACAGAAACAACAACTCAAAGCCGTATTCCAAGTTCAACAACCAGAACGTTCGAGCAGTTGAAGAAGGAGATGATGATGAAGACTATCCCTGCATCTCAGAGTATTGCTTCTCCGTGGATACCTATGGCTTGATTTGTCCCATGAAGGATCTAGGGGAGAAAGCAAGGTGGCCCCGAAAGAACTAGAAGTTAACCACCTTCAGAGACAAATCCAAATGGTGTGCTTTCCACGAGGATTTTGATCACATGACGGACGATTGCAACGATTTAAGGAGGGAAATTGGATACCTCTTGAGCAAGGTCCACTTCAAAGAACTTTTGGGAAGAAAAAAGTCCAAGATCCAAGATCCTGAAGATCTTCCACCAAAAGCAACTCCACCACCATCAGATGCGCACGTGATCAACTTCATCT
Organism: Bidens hawaiensis; assembly: GCF_021521415.1. Taxonomy (NCBI): domain Eukaryota; kingdom Viridiplantae; phylum Streptophyta; class Magnoliopsida; order Asterales; family Asteraceae; genus Bidens; species Bidens hawaiensis. The sequence continues at coordinate 1,387,255 of NW_027491433.1, forward strand.
CTAGAGGCTCATACATATTTCAAACTTTCTGTTCTCCAGCAAAGAGGCTCGCAGAGGAGACCGAGTTGGATGAAGGGGAAAGACCGCTTATTCCCACTACTTTAACAACCCACAGAAGGATCTTCTTTGTAAGACGAGTATCCAGGATCCTTACCATGACGGAACGGATGCGTGTGTGATCGACTTCATCTCCGGAGGATCATACATATGCGACATTTCCTTCTCTGCAGCTAAGAGACTCGCCAAGGAGATCAAATCGGATAACGGGGACCGACCGGTTATATCCACCACTTTGACCACTGACAAAAGGGTCTTCTTCGATGAAGAAGATAAATCAAACATTCAGGATTCTCACCATGACGGTTTGATTGTTACTTTATTTATAGCTAACCATTAAGTACGTGGGATCCTAGTAGACGGAGAAAGCTCGGTCAGTATCATCCAACTTGATGTTCTTCAGAAGATGAACATACCGGACTCGAAGATCATCCCAAGAACATCGGTGCTAGTTAGTTTCAGTGAAGAAACCAAGAAGACATTGGGGGACATTAACCTCCCAATATACATCAAACGGTTAAATTCTTATCAAAGATTTTGGGTTATTGATAACCTTTCTTGTTGCAATGTTATTTTAGGCAGGCCTAGGTGGGATGAAGGCGGTGGCTTCTACTTACCACCAATGCATTAAACTCCCTACCCCTTGGGGAGTAGTAAGGATAGACGGTGATCAGGTGGAGGCCAAGAACTACTATTCTTCATCAATGAAGCCGACAGCCAAGCAAACTATAGCATAGCAACCACAGCAACATCCTAGGGACGTACTGAAAGCTCGGGAGAAAGACATTAACAAAGTATCCTTGGATCCCGAGGATCCAGATGTAAAGGTGTTCCTAGGATCTGGTATCACTAGTGAAATCGAGGAGGATATGATATCCTTCTTAAAGCGAAGAAAATTTACGTTTGCCTTCAAACATTCAGAAATGAAAAGTATTTCTAAGAAGGTAATTACTCATAAGTTAGGCCTTGATTTATCTGTTAAACCCGTCCATCAGAAGCGAAGGAAGTTCGCTCCTGAGAGGAACGCGATCATACAAGAAGAAGTTGAAAAACTTCTTAAGGCCGGTATGATCAAAGAGGTTAAATATCCTCGATGGTTAGCTAATGTGGTTGTTGTTTCTAAAAAGAATGGAAAGTGGAGGGTGTGTGTCGATTTTACCGATTTAAACAAGGCATGCCCCAAGGATCCTTTCCCGTTACCACATATAGATTCCATGGTGGATGCAACGACAGGACAAGAAATGCTTACCTTTATGGATGCTTCCTCTGAATTTCAACAAATTCATATGGAACCATCTGATCAAGAGGATACAACATTCATGACCCCTACCGGCATATACTGTTATATTGCTATGCCATTTGGACTAAGAAATGCAGGGGCAACGTATCAAAGATTAGTCAACGTGATGTTCAAGGATCAGTTAGGCAAGAATATGGAGGTTTACATAGATGATATGGTGGTGAAGTCAAAGAAAGCTAAGGATCACCTCAGAGATCTAGAGGAAGTGTTCAATATCCTTGATCAATATAACATGAAACTGAATCCGTCAAAATGCCATTTTGGTGTTAAGGCTGGAAAGTTTCTAGGATATATGGTGACTAAAAGAGGGATAGAAGCAAGCCCCGAGCAAATAAAAGTCATCATCAACTTGAAGTCTCCTGCAAATGCTAAAGATGTCCAAAGGCTGACAGGAAGAATAGCCGCTCTCAACAGATTCATTTCCAGATCCTCCGAGAAGTGCAAAGATTTCTATGGCATTCTTAGGAAAAAATAAGAAGTTCGAGTGGATGGAAAAGCATAAGGCTGCACTCAAAGCCTTGAAGCATTACTTATCCTCAGCTCCAGCTCTGATGAAGCCTGTGGATGGAGAATACTTATACATGTACCTAGCTGTCTCAGGGAATGCTGTAAGTGTTGTCCTTGTGAAGGATCACGAAGGTGAACAACATCCCGTTTATTATGTAAGTAAAATTATTTTGGATGCAGAAGCCAGGTATTCTCATTTAGAAAAATTAATTCTTGCACTCATTATGGCTTCTACTAAATTAAGACATTACTTTGAGACTCATACTATTATTTTGAGAACAAATTATCCTCTTAAGAATGTCCTTAGAAAGCCGGAGTTATCAGGTAGAATGGCCAAGTGAGCTATAAAACTGAGTGCATACGATATTCAGTATGAGCCAAGAACAGCCATCAAGTCACAAGCACTCGCAGACTTTGTGACTGATTTCAGTAGCGACATGCAGAAAGAAGCCGACTTGGAGGTCCAACAACTACAAGAAACCAAGGATCCTTGGATCCACTTTACAGATGGATCTTCCGATGTAAGAGGAACAGGATTGGGATCCTACTGAAGTCACCACCGGGAGACATATTACCAGTGTCTATAGCCTGTGAGTTTCAAGACACGAACAATGAGGCAGAGTATGAAGCTCTGATCGCAGGTTTGCAATTAGCTAAATGCATGAGGATCGGGTATCTTCAAGTATATATAGATTCATTATTGATTGCTAACCACTTTAATGGCTCATATGCTGTTAAAGGTGAAAAACTAATCAAATATCTAGATGTTGTGAAGGAATTAGCAAAATCCTTCGAATTATTTAGCATTGTACAGGTACCAAGGGAAGAGAATGTTGGGAAGATGCCTTGGAAAATTTAGCCTCAACTTTGAAGATTCCAGAAGACACGAAGATCCCAATCATTCATATACTCTCGCCAGCAATAGGAGAACAAGAAGTTGGGGAGATAACAACTGACAAACAAATCGTACTTTGGGATCCATCATCCTCAAACAACCAAGGATCCTGGATCCTTCCAATCAAGAAATACATTCAAACTGGAGAGATTCCAGCCACGGAGAATCCCAAATCTTTCAAACTCAAGGTATCACAATATATTTTATTAGATGATATGCTATACAGGAAATCTCTTGCAGATCCATACTTGAGATGCATTGAGGACCCTGAAATCCAAGAGGTGCTCAAAGACTTTCACGAAGGTGATTGTGGTAATCACACTAGAGGTAGAGCCATGTTTTCTAGGATTCTAAGATCAGGATACTTCTGGACAACAATGAAGAGAGATGCCATGGAATACTCAAAGAAATGTGATGCTTGTCAAAGGCATGCAAATATCCTACATCAACCAGCAGAACCTATGTATCATATATCTTCATCATGGCCTTTCATGAAGTGGGGCATGGATATTGTGGGTAAACTACCTAAGGCACCAGGAGGAAAATTATTCATGCTTGAAATGACTGATTACTTTTCAAAGTGGATAGAAGAAGAAGCTTTTGTTCAAGTACGGGAAAAAGAGGTGATATCTTTCAATAAAAGAAATATTATTACTAGATTTGGTATCCCTTCAGAAATTATTTGTGACAATGGTTCCCAGTTTATCGGGAAAAGAACCACTAACTTTTGTGACAGCTGAGACATCAAGATGGTTACCTCTACTCCAGTGCATCCTAAAGCTAATGGTCAGGCAGAATCAAGCAACAAGATAATCATCAACAACTTGAAGAAAATGCTAGGATCCAAAAAAGGAAAGTGGGTCGAAGAGCTACCTTATGTTCTTTGGGCTGACAGGACAACACCCAAGAATGCAACAGGCCAAACACCCTTCTCATTGGTGTTTGGATCAGAAGCAGTTATCCCTACAGAAAATGGTGGTTCCTACAGCCAGAACAAGCATCCGTGATCCTGAGGCCAATGAAGAAATCCTTCTTGAAGACTTGGATACTGTTGAAGAACTCAAAGACCTAGCCAAGATCAGTAATGGCAGTATATCAACAAAGGGTAGCTGGGGCGTACAACAAAAATATAAGGATCAGAAGATTTCAAGAAGGAGATTTAGTTTTGAGGAAAGCCTTCCAAAACACAACCAATCCGGCATATGGGAAGTTAGCACCCAAATGGGAAGGTCCTTATCTGATTGAGTCAGAGGCAATAAAGGGGACATATCATTTGCTCACTATGGAAGGCAACAGGTTACCAAGAGCATGGAATGCTATCCATATCAAGAAGTACTTTTTCTGATCAGAATCAAGTGTCTTTTGAGGATCTATTATCCTTAGAGGACCAAGGATCCCAAAATTGGTAATATCTATCTGATTACTTATTCTTTTCAATTTCTTATTATTAATTCAAGGATAATATATTCTTAGCGATTTGTTTCTTCCAAGTTTTAAGTAACAACGCAGGGTTCTAGATAATATGTTTGATGATCAAGAGGTTGGCCACATCTCCTTTACATTTAAGGTACTTTACTATTTCCCTTGGCCTAGCCCACGATTGGATATGACCCCCGATGGTCATATCCCATAAGGTTTAAAGGTTCTCACCTTTCTTATAAGTTAGAGTTTCTACACTCTCGCCTAGAGCGCACGCTATCCAACGTATAGTCCGGGGAAGCGGGACCAGTACACGTTTTTGGCTGACAATTTCGTTGTCTTCGGCTATATGGAGGATCCTACGATTTATGAGTTGTTTGCAACAGATTTTCTAAGTTCATTATGAAGATCAAAACTTATGGATTCAAAATCCTTAAATTGCTTTTACAAGGATCACAGAAGGCTCATCACTTATGGTAACCTAGATCTAATTAGATCTTATGGTATGATTTCTACTTGTCAATTTACATTTATTTGGTTAAGATATTTGTAAATTCTATTGTTTAAGGATATGAAATTCCTAGCCTATATTTATTCAAGGATATTCTATCCTCAAAATTCTTATTCAAAGGTGTTTTTAAATTCTTCAACAAGACTAAATTAATATCAATCAAATTTTACAATAACAAGCAAATAGTCAAAAGCTTTATATTATTAAACATAAGTCACCTGGACTTACCCAAAATCCTTAACCCGGATTTCACCATATGAAAAATGGACCATCCACCCGGGTTAAGCAGGTGTTACTAATTGTTCTTAAAGCGCTGGAAAATAAAAGTCAGAGACACCAAAGGCTTCATCCCCACAAACAGAGGATCCATCCACCTTTGGTACCCTTGAAAATTGTCTTGAGGATCATTGATCCTTAAATCCTAATTACTATTGTTTGTTACAACCAAATTATCCATAAAAACATTAACATAAAAAAAATGGGCTCGGGCCTTGTCTTCAATATCCTTCATCGCCCATTCACACGGGTTTCTCTCCTTCCACAGCACCTGCTCCTTCACCAGCTTCCACCACATCCTTGATCCCGCTAGTCCCAGCCTCGTTCTCCTCAGCCATCTCCACATCCTCTTAGCCACCAAGAGCCCCCAGAGCAGTATTCCACTTCTTCACATTCCAGGTCGCTTTATCAAAAGTAGGATCACCGGCCTCCGTCGCCATCTTAATCCTTGCTTGGAGCACCGACATGGCAGCCCACATTTTGGCCTCTTCTGAAGCCTGCTTCACTTCTTCTTGGCACTGAGCTTCCGCTGTGGATAGTTGATCCTCCAACTGCTTCTTGTCCTTTGAAAGCTGGATTAAGGCTTTATCCTTGGTGACCACAACATTCCCCATCCCTGACAGCTTCTCACTCATCTGGTTCACAATCTTTTCATAGTGGTCTTTGAAGGCATTCACAGCCTGTAACCAACAATTAAGTGAGGATTAGAAGGATATTGGATCCTTAAATTCAAAATAGCAGGATACATGATAATTACAGTGAGGATCACGTCAAAGTGGGTTTCGGGCTCAGAGGATCTCTTTCTCTTGGAAGCGGCTGACTTGGCTCTGGTAGTTGTAGTTTTTGGCTCAGAATTGGTTGTTGCTTTTAAAGCCTCATTCTTGACATCTTGAGGAGTAATCATACTATCAATGTCCTCCAAAGAGAATTTGCTAGCAGATTTCTAAGATTTCTTAGCACCTGCAAGAATAAATTAACAAATAAGTATTAATCTATCATTATTTATTTCAAATTATTACACTAATCTTACTTGACATGTTGGAATCTGAGGAGATATCACAAAAAACTTCGATCAAACGGGCTTGAAAAGTTATGACCTCGGTATCCAGTGCAAGGAACCATTTTGTTTTTTCTTCTGTTCCAGGTAGCTTGGCCAGGGAAGCAAAGTTCTCAACTGCAAACAATAAAAAAAATTCAGAGTTAGATCAGTCATCACGGATCATGTCTTTGTTAAGGATCCAGGGTCCTACCCTTTCTGGCCCACTTTAAAGGTAAATCAGCCCCACCAGGTATGGAGTTGCGATTTACAAAAAAGAACTGATTCCTCCTAAAGGAATTATTCAGAGTTACTTTAGAGATCAGATGGAGTTGACGAGGTTTGGACTTCAAAATGAACCGACTCGGACCGTGGGTGGTTAGGGCATAAAGGTGAGATAGTTCAGAGACGCCGAAATCAATTTTTTCTTCCTCGATAATCCTTTCAATGGTACCTAGAACCCTCCAAATCATGGGCATAGCTTGGTTATAAGATATGCCGGTGGTTTCAAAGAATCTTTGTGTGAAAGGGGGAAACGGATAAGTGTAGCCGATGAGGAAGGGACAAGCCGGAAAGCATACCCAGGTTTGAGAATAAATATCACATCGAACGCCGAAGTCATATGGCCAGAAAACGGTTTCTGGCGGAAACAACGGTCGAAACTCGTCAATTTCAGGATCGGTAAACTTGCATATCTCCATCGAAGGATTGGCTAAAAGATTTTGGGACTGCATCTCCGTCAACCCGGAGTCGTTAGAGGATTGGTCGGACGACTTAGAGGGAGGTGAAGAAGAGGAAGCGACAGACATACTAATCGTAAAATAAAGAAAACAAAGAAAGAAGAAAGGATACCTGATGATCTGCTTGGATATGTGGTTATAAAAGAAATATAGGGATCGCACATATAGGCGGTTATGATTAATATCAAGGGTTGGATAGTAAATATCTCTGGCGACTGTCTAATCATCTACTTTTTGCAGAATATTCAAATTTCAAAATGCCAGCTATAAAGCATAAACACCCGCCATTTTGGGGGCAATTGTTAGAGAAGATAATTTCTATACTGAGGATATGTTATCCTTGAAGACGCGTCTAGATCAATTATCCTTCTGAAGAATTCCAGAGCTATGACAGGATCAAGGGTCCTCAGCAGTTGATATTATTAACAATTGTCTCATGTGTGTAGGTTGTTATTTAATGAATGCAACGGCTCCAAGACTCAGTCTACCTCAAAATTCGCTACTGGAAGCTCCCAGCACGTGGTCAATGAAGGTTGAAGGAGTTATGGAAGAGTGGCGGATTAGTAGGAAATGTTGTTAGTTGATATTTTCTTTACAATATCGAGATAACGATCAATTAGAAATCACTTGTATTCACACACACTAGAGCAAAACTCATAATTCTCTCTACACACTAGCATTCATTGTAACATTGATCGTAATCTCCAAAACACTTGTAACCTTTTTTGTGATTAATAAATTGGTGATCGACGAGTTGTCATCACTCGGGGTTTTTTTTCCTTTGATCTGATCAAGATCAAGGGGTTTTTCCTCGCAACAAATCTCGGTGTTCTTCATTATTTCGTTCACATAATCGTTATTATTATCATTGCACTATACCTCACTTTTACGGATTTGGATACATCATCCTTAGTTGATTTTTATCCAAAATAGGAATGACCTGTCCAAATACCTGAAAGATCAAGCAAGGGCAGCCTTTCCTTTGTTAAACAAGAAAAGAAAATTAGAATACACTGAAGCTGAGAATAAGTAAAGGCAAATGTGATCGGGTGACATTATAATGACAAAACTATCATTTGGCAAGTCCAAGAAAGTCACTAATCCATATGCCAACATGAAGTAGTGTATAAGTATGAAGAAACAAATAGCAGGCCTAACACAGAGGTGAAGAAAAACGGAAGAATAGCTGAAATTTACTTTGAAGAAAAGACTAACAGCTTTATCTTGAGAAACTCTGAGGGCCTTGCTTTGGGAATTATACAAGAAGACACTGATCTGGAGTATCTCCATATGGATGATCTACATGATATCATGAGATGGAACCTTCCTGAAGAACATCCATCCCATGTGGAGATCTCAAATTTTCAACAAAAAGTTGTTGCGGTAAGGTTGAAAAGAAGGACAGAAGAAAGGAGAAGCTCAAGGAGCTGACTAATTGTTGTTTATGTATTTTGATGTGTAATGTCCTTGTGACAGAATTCTGATTATTGTAATATTTCTTTCTTTTAAGTAATGTAATTTACTGATTTTAAGAATTTGATGTGTATTTTAAACAAATGTATGTAATCTGTAGGTGTTTTGCTGCATCTGAGTTTGTTCCAACCTAAGGGAGATTGTTGGGACAAAAAATGATCAAGGAATATTGGAATCTTCTCAACCTCCTCAAGAAATTCGCTAAGTATGGAATACGAGCAAACTAGGCACTTCGAGCAAGCCTGATACTTATTCAAGCAAGGTATCTTACATTGAACAAGTTTATCTTCTGAAATTCTTCTAAGTGTTTAGTTCAAGCAACCTACACTTCATCAAGCAAGATTGTTCTTCATTCGAGCAAGGTTTGTTTCAGAGCAAACCCTTGACTTAGCCAAGCTTAAACCAAGTAAAACTGGTGGGCCGAGCAAGATTTCAATAACAATGATCTCCAGCACACTTGTAGAAGTTAAAAGATTTATTATTGATGACTTCTACGAGCAAGGTTCAACCTCTAGCAAGCTACAGTACCCAAGCACACTTAGTTTGTTGGAATAAGTCATTGACAAAGGCTAAAGAAATCAAGAAGAACAAGTTTGCTCGTAGGATATTCTCGAGCAAAGTTTGATTATATCATGAAGAATGAAGTATGATTGAAGAATATTTTTCTAAGGAAAATATTTATAAGTAAAAGCTTGTTCGTAGAACAATACCAACACACTTATGGATTACAAGGTTTGCTCGATAAAGACAAAAGCTTATTCGAAGACCTATCTGACACTTGTAATAACTTTGAATACGTTTGAATATGTTTTAACAATGATTAGGGTTTCTAGAAGGTCTCAGATGTGGCTATTTAAGGAAATACTATGTCACATTTATGACAACGGTGAAAAACGGCTGATTAGAGACTTTCTTAGCAGACATAATATGTTTGTGCGGAAATTAGCGCACATGACATTCTACCTAGAAACCCTAAAGTTATTCCTTTGTATTATTGATTAATATCAATGAAAATATTTTGAGTTTCTTGTGTGTTTGTCATCTTTGTATTATTTTAGCAACATTTTGATTACCATTGATTCCGCATTTAGTAGGGTAAAAAATACAAAGTGAGACAAAAATGAGAAGTGTGAGAAGGATTTGTGACAACACAAAAAAACCTCTTAAAAATAAATTCAAAAAATATAATAAAAAATCATAACTCAAAATATAAATAATAAACGAAAAAAATTTAAAAAACTAATATGTTTCCGCCATCATTCCCGTTCAAAAAAATTGACGAAAAGACACAATGCCGAGGTCAAAGACACAATGACAAAAATGAACAAAAGACACAATTATAACTAAAAAATGACACAATAGATCGCAAAATATAAGAAAATGCCTAACAAAATATAGCACAATGTTGAGTAATATAACACAATATAAAGAAAAGAAAAAGACACAATGTTAAGGAAAAAAGACACAATCAATGATGAAATAAACACAAAACACAATGATAAACAAAAAGACACAACGACTTTTTTCACTTACCATTGTGTTTTTTTTTGTGAGAACGAGAAAGACGGTGAAAACATTTTTGTGTTTTTACTTTTTTCGTTTTTTATTGAATTTTGAGTTATTTATTTATTTATTGAGGGGGTTTTTTGTATGACTACAAATCATTCTCATACTTCTCAATTTTATTTCTCTTTGTAGAATAACTTGACCTGCATTTAGTAATTATTGTGTCTTTACATTAGTTTATTCGTAACCGTCTTGTCTTCATTAAGTTGTTGGTCACGAGGTAGATAGTGAGATAAGTCGATCCTTTCCATTCTTTTATATTTTCCTTTTTTTTTCTTTTTCCTCTTTAAATGAAACTCTGAAGAGTAAGTTGAATACTATATGACAACTATAAAATGACTCTTAAGTATTTAATAATGTCAAATAAATCAAATTGTTTGCAATTGCAATGTTAGTCTTGGTTACATTTACACTGCATTCTCAGGTTTAAAATACAAGAAAAAGAAATTATAAGATTGGATATAGGAAGAAAGAAAAAGAAATTATATACTTAAAATGAATTCTCGAGTTAAAATAAAAGAAAATAAAAGGAGGTGTTAATTGCATTCTTGAGTTAGATCGTAATAAAAAGATAAGAAAAAAATTGTAACTTTACAATTATGTCCTCATAACAACATGAAAAAAAGAATTAAGATATGATAAATTAGTAATATTGTAATTAGCTATAAACTTTCATTTACAATTATACCATATTTAACAGAAAAGTTTTTAAAAAAAACCTAGTTTTTCTTTCATACTCTTTCTTTTATTTTAATAAAAAAAAAAACTCAATAATAAATTCTTATCTTTTTTTTTTTTTTCCGGTTCCTTGAATAAAATCCTAAAAAAATATAGTGTTAGCCTTAAGCTTATTGTCGAAAGAGTAGAATGGTTTGTAGGGTTTGTTTGGGTAGTAAGAATGGCATGATAGTGATGCACTCCTGTATCCAAAAGCACAAAATTTTCATTTTCAATTGTTTTGTTTCATCACTAGCCACTTGTTGTTCTTCTGATTGATTGATGATGATGATGATGATGATGATGATGATGAATTCAATCCCAATTCACAACCCTAAATTGTTCTCCCCCAAATCCCAAACCCTAAACACATTCCCATCAACAAAAAGAAAAAAAAGACTCCCAATCAAAGCCTCTCAAGACACCCAGCGACCCTCTTCCAAACACCCACTTGCAGTTGTTCTTGATGTGCCCCGAAACCTATGGAGACAAACCCTCCGCCCGCTCAGCGATTTCGGCTTCGGTCGCAGGAGCATTTGGGAAGGCGGGGTGGGCTTGTTCCTGGTTTCCGGCTCGGTCCTACTCGCCCTGAGCTTGCTTTGGTTAAGGGCATTTCACTTCAAGTCTAGGTTCCGAAAGTACGTTGCGCTTTTCGAGTTTGCCCACGCGTGTGGGATTCAAACGGGTACGCAGGTTCGGATCAGAGGGGTTACTGTTGGTAATGTTATTCGAGTTAATCCTTCCTTGAAAAGTATTGAAGCTGTTGTTGAGGTTACTTTTTTCTCTTTCTATTTTTATAAATAAAACGCTATTAGTCAAGTAGATGTTAGCGAGCGAATGTGAACCAACATAATTTATTGAGTGTATGTGCAATGTAGGTAGAGGATGATAAGACAATAATACCGAGAAATGCTTTGATTGAGGTGAATCAATCGGGTCTTTTAATGGAGACCATGATTGATATTACTCCTCAAGATCCGATTCCAACGCCTTCGTTTGGTCCATTGGATCCGGATTGTGTTAAAGAAGGTGTGATCGTGTGTGATCGACAGAAGTTAAGAGGATATCAAGGTGTAAGTTTGGATGCGTTAATTGGGATCTTTACCCGTCTTGGACGAGAAGTGGAACAGATCGGTGTGGCTAATACTTATGCGTTGGCGGAACGAGCTGCGGCGGTTATTGAAGAAGCCAGACCCCTGCTATTAAAGGTGCGATATGTCTATTTCACATCTATTTGGTAAATTTTGCTTATTTTAACTCTATGCTTGTTTTAGAGATAAGTTTAAGAGAACACGATACTTAATTTGATCTACATCCACGGTTGCACTAGCGAGCCAGTAATATTATGAGGTGTTGAAGATTAAAATTACAATGGAATTTTATTTATAGACTAGAATACATCTTAATGCACCAGGTTTGTAAATGTTGCACTTGCCAAAAACAGATATTTGGTAAATTTTGCTTATCAAAACAAAAATATAGTATGTGAATTCAATATTATTAATGTATCGTAATGCACCAAGTTTGTCTCAGATCCAGGCAATGGCCGAGGATGTTCAACCTATGCTGTCAGAGGTTCGAGATAGTGGTTTGTTGCAGGAAGTTGAAAGTTTGACCAAAAGTCTCGCTCAAGCAACAGAGGATTTGAGGTATTTGTATTTTCAAGTATCGTTGTGCTGTTTTAGTAAACTGTTGAATTTACATATTGTGTTTTGGTTTTGACAGAAAGACGCATGCATCTATTATGACTCCAGAGAACACTGAGTTGATTCAGAAATCTATATATACACTTGTATTTACTTTGAAGAACATTGAGGTTAGTGACCTTACACTTGTATTTACTGATGGGTCGGTTGGTTACAGATTAACAGGGGTCGGATTGAAACCGGTCGTTTTGGTATGGGTCAGGTCAGGTCAGGTCGGATTGATCCACAAATTGGGGTTGTTCATGGTCTGACCAGTGGGTTGATTGGGTCCGTCAGACCAGCCAAAACTGTTCGTTTTGGTGGTTTGAACCAGTTTTTATTTTACTTGCAGCGTTAGTTTGGACTAATTTTTTTTGAAGATGGTAAAGAAAATATTATACATATGTATAACTAGCGTTCCAAAATTGAGAAAGAAAATACTAATAAAGTTAAATAGTTGGTTCCAAGTTCCAAACCGCCAAGCCCAGTTTTTCAAACCGTAAACCGTGACCCAACTGTACAAAATTCAAACGTACACCGATTTGTTTTGATTCGGTCGGTTTCAACGGTTTGTGAACACCCTTACCACAAACATATTTTGTTCATTGTCAAATTTCCTATGAAATAACTAATATGCTAATGATAATTACGCAAAAAAATATAATTACGATAAGGTGAATAACCTGATTAGGAGGTTGGTCGCCTCTAAGATAGACTTTGGATGAATTTCAACTTCTTTATGACCGAATTGTTTGATTTGACATTTTCAAGATAAAAACGCAACCTGACATATATATCTTGATGAACATTTGTGATTTTCAGAGTTTAAGCTCCGATATTCTTGGATTCACGGGTGATGAAGCTACCCGAAAAAACTTGAAGTTGGTCATCAAGTCACTCAGTAGGCTATTGTGAAGACCCTGAATTTAATTTACCACCGCAATTTCTTAATAGTGAAAATGTTTATAGATCCTGTTGTGATTCTTTTTCTTAGTATGCTCAACGATACTATGTTTCGTTATTAGAGTCCGTGATTTTCAAATCTTGTTGAACGTGTGAGTGAAACGAATATTGAAACTTTGCATTAGCTGCTTTTCAGCATTTTATGAACAACTCGTATTTCACAATTAAACCCAAGGTTATGAACCCAAAATGCATACATGTATGTTAAATGAAAAATAGAAGCATACTGTAACAGATAAGAAAACTCATCATGCAATCAAGACCTATATTATACACAGGCGTCGCAGTTTGTGTTCCCGAATGATTTACTACCTGACAAATAAGATTATTTACAACAACTGAAGTTTCCTCTTTCAACTCAAGATCGATGACATAAAAGAATGAATTTACAGCCTCTTAGCTAACGTCTTCATCATACCCTTAACAATCTTTCCAAACCACATTAAGTTCATGGCACCAAGCACCGACGGAACCAAAAACACCAAAAGTACCCCAATTTCATGCATCTCGATCACCTGCACCTCATTTTCGGAAGCATGTTCAGAATTCATTTGATACTTAAATAAAACAGCCATTTTCTAACCGTTAACTGACCTGACCTGACCCACCCGTTTTGCCAGGCTTAAGTACAGCATGGGTGTGAAAAAAGATACAAGCGCAACACAAAATTACCTGATTGTAGTGCAGATAGACATGGTAAAACATATAAACAAACAGCAAAATTCTGGCCACCTGCATTAAACAGATAAATTCATGAAACTACTGTATAATAAATAGCACGATTACCAATTATACGAAAAAAGTAATTAATTAATTATACTCACCATCCAGGCAAAGAATATCACCACGCCATTTATTAGATACGCATTAGACTTTTTTAAACCAGCAGTATCTAAATACCTAATCCATTCACAAATCGATTAAATTTCACAAGTATTAATACAAATAAAAAAATGTGTGTGTGTGTGTGTGTGTGTAGAGAAAGAGAGGATCAAGAGAGAACTCCTCCTTAGAGAGAGAACTAGAGAACTAATAAAGAAATATTTTTAATTTAATTAGAAAAAGCATTTTTAGTTCTCTCTTGATCCTCTCCCCATATATATATATATATAGAGAGAGAGAGAGAGAGAGAGAACTCCTCTTAAAGAGAGAACTAGAAAACTAATAAAGAACTATTTTTAACTTTTTTTTAAAAATATTTTTTGATTTCTTTTTGTTTCTTCCTAACAAGTTGATATTGTTCCTTAAAAAATAACAAAAAAAAACTGTCGATGTAGTGCATATATTCAAAAATGTGTATTTTATATATACAATAGTGTTATTGCATATAATACAACACAATTGCATTATACAATTCACATTATTGAATATATGCAATACAACACTATTTATTGTATGCAATACACACTAATGCATATACGTAATACAACACTAATGCACATGCACTATATCGATTTTTTTTAATTTCTGTATATAATATAACACTATTACAAATATACAATACAAACAACTGCATATATGCTATTCAACACTATTTCACATATCAAAATATGTGTACAATTGTACTATAGCAACACATTCTTTTCATAACTAGTTTTAAGCTGACAACTGCGAGAACCGCATTACGTACTTGTACCTAATGCATTGATAATTTAATGTGACGGTGTTATATGTATATCACACTTGAAGCAAAAAAGTACAACTGTACTATGCGGTTCTCGAAATTCTCAACATTTTTACTCTTATTTGAACATATTTACACACGCATACCATCTCAAGTTGATCTCAGGTGTTGTCAACTCAGATATAAGAACCATGAATGTGTACAGTTGTCCTTCCCCTGTAAACATGGCATATGATACCGCAACTGCTGAAAGCGTGTGGTGAACAACCTGAAATCCGAGAGTACAGATAAATTCCATAAAAAGCCTCAAAAAGAATATATATTTTCTATAAAATTTTCCTCCTTGATGATGAACTTACGTATTCTAATCCGCCTAAAGCAGGATATAGCCAAAAGATCATTGCAAGGTCCGACAAAAAGTAACCAACAGAAACCTGTATAAAAATTATACTGAAAAAAATTAGGAGAGACCGATTGCCGGATCTTGTTCCTAAAAAATTATTAAATCATTATATTATTAACACTTACCCCTAATGCAAATGTAGAGAGTGGTGAGCTTCTGAAAGTAATGGGACCCGCAGTGTACCGATCAGAATAAAGATCTGACCAGAACACAAAGTACAAAGACATTGCTGTAATGAAAATGGCATGAACAGAAGACATACCCCTGAATGAAAAAACAATACGAAGAGGCGTAAAGACATAACAAAATGAGAAGGAAATAATAGACAGTAAAACCTTATGAGAAAATAAAGAGAACAAAATTGCATTTACCGATTGTTCCACTCAATCCGCTGAATTTTTGTAAGGCCCGCATACGTTCTGAAGTAAAAAGTGCTTATCAATTGTGTAAGATCATAAACCTGAAGAAAATCATATTATTATTTTGTGGTTATTCTAATTTTTTTCTAAATGTAACAGGCTAAAGTTCAAAAATCTGAATAATTATGATTAAAAGACAATAATGTAACAATAATAATCAAAATCTTTAGGTGTACACGTTATAGTATAATTAATGTGCTAATTGTGATCACAATTACAATATTACTACAATGATAACCTAAATCTTTGAATAAAATCATTTTAAGAAGTGCTAAATTTTTAAAGAATTTTAGAGAAGTTAGTATTCGGAAAAGGAATACGAACCAATTTGGAAGCGAATGCGCCACCAAGAACAGAAGTGTATGGCATAAAAGCCTCAGCTAAAAGGTAGGTTTTAACAAGCACTTGAGCCTGGTTTTGGTAGGACTTGAAAGCCAATGATGTCTTCTTGGAAACCACCATATTGATTATTTAGATCTTGATTTGATTTGATTATTGTGTGAATAATAAATCAGATCTTGGTGTATCCATAATATAATCCTGCAAATCTTTATATATATATATATATATATATACACATATGTATTTGGATTAGATCAACGTCGTAAATAAATACAAATACAAATAATAATCACCTAAATAGTCAAGATCCACAAACAATAAGGCAGTGATATAGTTAGGGCAAAACACATACAATCGGAAGTAGACAAAATGTAATACCTTTATTATTATTAGTATTAGTATCAAATCCGGTGATGAGTGATTGCAATAATCAATCAATCAGTTAATGTAATTTAAACGCTGATTGATATTAGTTCAACGGAGTATTTGTATTTGGCGTCAAAGAGAAGAATCAAGATTCTGGTGACACAAAGGCCAGCCAGTGGAATATAACATAATAAATATATGTTTTCATTGTATGGTACAAGTTGATTAAGCATATAGCAAAACAAATCTATACAACTTCCTTCCTTTCGGCTTTTTAGGACACTTTTGCATTTACTAGCCCTAAATTAATAACCTAAACATGTTGGGGTGTTCGAGATTTCTTATTTTCATCAACTTATAACTTATAAAATTTTTGAAAAGTCATATAAGGTGTATGACAAATTATAAGGCCTTATCGATTTTAACTTATGAATAAGTCAAAATAAAGGGGTTTTGAAAAGTTAGGTTTCTCTAACTTATTAACTTAATGAGTTTGATTTACCTATTACACCATACGAACCCTCAAAACCACAAAGATATTATATTTAAAAGAGTGTCATTTTTAGTCATTTTGGCTTTCCATAACACATAAGTCAATCCTAACATTTTCTTAAAAACTTCTTTTAAAAAATTCATAATCTAGCTTAACATTCATAATAGTTATTATATTAAAATAATAACATTTGAAGGCCGAGCACAAAACATAATCTTTCCTTCATCGTGTCTAAAGCAAGTCAATCCAATCTTGTCAATTTATATAACATTCCTTACCATGACATGATCAAAGTCATCTACGTACGTAATTGCAATTATTGGCACACACCACAAAGATAGACTAATCGCTTTAATATATAATAACTATCTAACTATATCTTACCTAACACATATGCACACCAGCCCAAAATCTATATTATATTATATTATATCATTAAGGAGGAGTGATGGACGAAAATGTAATTTCACAATTAGAGGTCGAGGGTAAAAACGTCATTTCATAATTTGGCAGAAAAAGTAATCATTCAATACCTCGATTCGTTCTTCAAGCGTCTTATACAACTTCATAAAGCTTCACAAACTTTAAAATTACTATTTAATCCTTTGAGATTGAAATATCTATCCATATTTTTTAAGATGAAGCCATTGAATTGAAATTGAATGCAAATGCTTGTGTTTAAGACGCCAATAAATTGTGCATAATCGGTTATCTTCTCCCCACTCAATGGGGGGGGGAACAAACAACAAATTCCAATGAATGAGCAATCAAAGATAATCAGTTTCAACTTCTCATCATGTCCATATATCTAGGTCGAATCCAGATTCTAATCATCTTCTTCCTTCCATGCGGCTGTACGGGTTTTGAACCGAAGGGTTTGTAGGTTATTGATGACCTGAGATCAAACCGGTGTGTGTGCAGGTTGTTGATGAATTCTTCGGGCAAGGTCAGATTCATTCAGCACTATATATTGTCTAATTCAACTTTGTTTATTTTAGGTCTCAAAATCCTTTACACATGTTCCGATTTATAGGGTTTAGTACATGTTTTTATTGATGTTTGGTGTGTAGATTCTATTGTTATTGACTATATTGATTTTATAGTCAATACTCGATGTGATAGTTAATACACTTACCTTGAGTGGTAAGTGTATGCCTTGCATGATTTATGTATGATGATTTCCTGACAGTGCGTGAACGATCTTCGGATATTGAACGTACCGTCAGGTGGAAGTTAAAGATATGATAAATATATAAGATGTATAAATGATATATGTATGAACATATATGATGTATGAATGATGAATGTATAAATGTATATGATGTATGTATGATATGTTGATGGCACGTGAACGATCTTCGGATATTGCACGTGTTGTCATGGAAAGTATGTAAATACAGGTATGGTACAGTTGCACGAAACAAAGGGACCAAACCCTAATAATATCTGTGAGGATAGGGATCAGACCCTTATAATATCTGTGAGGATAGGGACCAGACCCTAGTAATATCTGTGAGGATAGGGACCAGACCCTTATAATATCTGTGAGGATAGGGATCAGACCCTAATAATTTCTGTGAGGATAGGGACCAGACCCTCATAATATCTGTGAGGATAGGGACCAGGCCCTCATAATATTTGTGATGATGGGGCCAGACCCTTTATAATATCTGTGATGTTAGGGACCAGACCCTTATAATATCTGTGATGTTAGGGACCAGACCCTTATAATATCTGTGAGGTTATAGGGGGGAAGGCTCTTTAAATAGGATGGATCGTTATGCATGAAAAATAAGTATGAATAATGTACACCCCTTCTGGCATGTGTGCAAGTATGTGAACCGATTGTATGTTGTATGATTAACTAGAACTCACTCAGCGTAGCTGACTTTTAGTATGCACGCATGTGAGTAAGATGAGGCAGCTCGCTTGAGGGGAACACGTGGCATTGGATAAGAGGCTGGCATCCGAAGACTCACGACGTTTATCAGTTTATGTTTAATTACTTAGTTTTCTAAATACAAGATGGGTGTTTAAGACATGTTATGGGTCGTTATGTAATAATTTATGAAAGTTTTTATATTCCGCGAATGTTTTTATTAACTCTGATGACTAGAACTATGTGAATGAGTAAAACCAACGTCCAAATGTGAGGCACCGGTAACGGGGCCTTACAAGTTGTTAATTCTTTCAAACCAAGTCCAAAAGCCCTTACCATGTTAACCATAGATGGATCAAGAAAGGGTCAAAGTAACCGAGTCATTTGTACTTGTCAAAGTTAATTCTAGCACCATTGGTGTCGCTGATGTTAGGCTTCCGGCAAAGGATCGAGTGACTGAATCAACAGCAAAAGTGTTGGATTTTGACAACTGAATTTGTTTTTTGTTATAAATATATGGGTTACAATAATTAAATGATATTTTTATAAAAATAACATATGTTCTGTTTTGCCGGTCAAACGGGCTAAGGTACACCGGTTCTCTTCCGGACAAGAGGTTCAAAAACCTTGTACTTTTGCAGTCGAATCACTCGATTCATTTCTCTCTAACATGGCATTTAGTGGTACGTTTCCCTCCCTTTTTATATATATTTTGGATGTTTTTCTCAATCCGAATTGCTCATTGTCAAACTTGATATGGATTTGTCTTTACATTCAACTCAACATTTCATGTTAATGGAATTTTAACAAAAAAGAAACTGTTGACTTTGAACTTATGAGTTAGATGGTTGATCTTAATAGTAGTTTAAATCGAATGATGATTAAATTGTTAAAATGTTATTGAAGAGGTATGTACCCGCCTCAACACCGAGCAAGGCGGGTCAACCCACAAGATAAAGACATTATGAAGGCACAAAGCCAAAACCTATGCGCATGACGCATACAAAACATCCTCAGGCATCATATGCCCAGGCACACATATGCTAGCGCATCACATATGCGCGCGGCGCATCAGCGCGCGGCGCGTATCACATGCTCGTGCATATCACATCTGCCCAGACACACATGCTCGCGCATCACATATGCGCGCAGCGCATCAGCGCGCGGCGCATATCACATGCTCGTGCATATCACATCTGCGCATGAAATATCTGCGCGTGAGAATAAAGAGAAGACCTCGCGCATCCTCAGGATGGGCGCATATCACACGTGCGCATAATCAACCTCGTCCTTATCCAAATCAGGATTAGGGCAACCTTGATTGTGCACGTCAGACAACCTTCCAGAAGGTATCTTTTTAAGGAGAAAGGATATGCTGATGTTGATAGCTGCCAAATGAAAGGTCGACAACTCAGCATGACACATGTGTTACCACGTGATTACAACCAACGAGAAAGCGCCAGGTGTCCCAGAGGACACGTGGCGCAGTGCGATTGGAGGAAGCCAACGAGGTTGAGCCCAACCGGTGGTAACCCTAGCACTATAAATACAGCATCAACTCCACTTTGATGATACATTCATACTCAATCATTGACAGTTACAAGCAGTGATCACATATTCAATCATATTGAATCACATTCATGCACAGTCAGTTACATACAATCACAGAGTCTCACAACCAAAGGGTATTGAGCAATTAAGCAATACTCTTGAGATTCTCTGACACACATTATTATCTTCTCCACAAATATACTGATTCTCACGCCGGAGGGTTACCCCAAAGAGGACCCCTCTGTCCCTTTCTGAGGGGTAAGTAACGGCGCTGTTCATTTTGTAGGTGGAAGAACACTGATCCAGAAGAACCATCGGTGAAATAGTATAATCAAACCCGAGGAAAGTAGATCTGCTACCAGTGAGTAGATCCACGTTTCTTCAGTTATGATAATATTTGACACACTAAATAGTTTTCAGAAAAAATATTTTAAGGTTATCTTTACCCGACCCGTTTTGGCATGCACCGAATTTGGCACTTTTTGACTCATTACTTGGTCCATTTTCTTCCTAATTTATAATGTGTTTTAGATATTTTCCTCATTTGAGTCTATGTTTTTAGGCTATGTGTTATTCACCCCACTAAAGGCACAAAGTTTGACCTTTGAAGTCAAACCGGTATAAGTTATTAATCCAATATTTTGAGTTTTCGACAATGAAAATTACAATTTTCACATAAGTTCTCTTTTAGGAATTGGTTCATTTGATCTTGAACTTCTAATATATTACATTATGTTCTTTAAAAGTTTGCAAAGTTAAAAATTGTATGCTTTTTAAAATATTATTTTCTTTACTTCTAAATGGAAAAGGGTAAAATGGGTCGAAAGTATCCTAAAGATGATTAACAATTAATTATTTTGTGTTCATATTCGGTATACGAATTATTAATTAGAAATTTAACTTATTTGACGAAAAGCTTTTAAGGTCGACTCAACCTAATCCATTTGACACATATTGACTCGTTACCCGATTCATTGATGTTCTTTTTGCGATTACAACATATCCCAAAATCTTGACACCATATGTCAAATTTGAAAACATTTATCCCACGTCAATTTCTATAATTATGGGAACCTGAGATAAACCCGTTACAGATAATGCCACAACACATATTATGGCACCGAAAAGCCAAAGTAACAGAATACCCTACAAAGCCGGCATATACATTATCCGCACCAAATTGTACTAAGTTCTTACTCTCGGGTTTAACTTCATCAACACAATATGTTCTAAAAGTTGTTCACTTTGGAAACACACGAACTTGGAATAAATGATATGTTGTTTCAAACGACAACTGATGATAAAAAAAAGCCCACTAACGAATTCTAGCAACCTTTCGAATCTCTCATCAATTGAAGATGAAAACAATAAGGGCATGTTTGATAGATGATAATATAATAGATGAGGGAATGGAATGAACATGGTAATGGAATCGACAAATGAATGAAATAGATCATTATCATTCCATTGTCATGTTTGGTTATCATGTAAGAATGGAATGATTAATCACTTTATTATTATTATTATTATTAATATTTTTATTAGTAATAATAATAAAATAAATAAATAATTTTAATAATAATATGAATATTCATAATAACTAATTTTTGGACCCTCGTGCTACAACGGGATCTTTAAACGGAATAAAAATAATCATAACAACGTTGAATCATGTATGTGCGTTGTGAAATGTTAACTCGTCAAATTTAAAAAAATAACTAATATTAATAATGTAGTAATAGTTCTAATATAATAATAGTTATATTAAAATATACAAAAAAATAATGAATAATTATATAATAATATAATTAATAACTATAAATGAAAAATAATAATAATAATAATATCATTATAGTTATATAATACAAATAATGATTGTTAACTCTTTTGACTTTTTCATTTATTGAAGGAATGAAAAAAAACACTCATACCTAAAAGAATGAAAATCCTAAAAAAGGAAGAAGTTTCATTCCTTGTGAAATGATCTATTCCATTCATGCATGGTAACAAAACAAGTTTTTTTGCATTCCTTTGAAATGACTCATTACATTCCACATTCCATTCCTCCATAACAAACACTACCTAATAATAATAATAATAATAATAATAATAATAATAATAATAATAATAATAAACAGACGGATAAAGAGGTGATTGTAACCACTGATGTTGTAAACATCAAGAAAAGTATTTAAAGATTCAATAAATGATGAAAATAACGAAAAAGATTATGGCCCTTTTGCCCCCACTACTTCTGCTAAATTACCAATCATCCCCTGCAAGACGGAAAGTGTTAAAGATTCGATCTTGGCAAGAAAAACACGAACAAAGTCATCAAAAAAGAATCTTGATGAGGATGAACCGGAAGAGTGCGATAATCGGGATTTCGGGTATTATGTGAAAATAATCAGATGGTTGGAATGTGAAGGACACGTGGACACTGTTTTAGGAAAAAGTTTCTAACTTGGTACAGTTTGAGTTACATTTGGTCATTATTAATGGCTATTTTTTATTGCTAATAGTTGATGTTAAGAAAAACGAGTATGCAAATATGTGACGGGAAAATGCGCATGAATCCGTGTGATTCGAGAGTCAGATACATACATTACTTACAAAAACAAGCGTTGATGATATTATTATTGGCTAATTTTTATTGCTATTAATTGATGTTAAGAAAAACGAGTATGTAAAAATGTGAAAGCAAATGTGCATGAATCTGTGTAATTCGAGGGTCGGATACATACATTACATAAAAAAACAAGTGCCGATATTATTATTGGCTGATATATACTGCTAACATGATGGACAAATGTGAATGAATCTGTGTAATTCGAGAGTCGGACAAACACATTACGTACAAAAACAAGTGTTGAAAATTATATTACATGTATATTTCCGTGTAATGTTACACTAGACACTTCATAAATAAAATGGCTGACCCATGACAGTTAATTAATCTGCTAATTATCATTAGAAAATAATTCATTTGCTATTATTTTTATTACAGTAATGACCTAAATATTTGAATCCCGAACCCAGCTGATGCCACCAGAGACCTGAGTAAGCAACATCCCACTTACACAAAAAACTGATAAAACAATACCAGAGTCCGAAACCCAAACAACCCGACCTGTGAAAATCGAAACCTAGGAACATAATTGAGTTTCGTTTTACCTTTTATATATTAACATGGTGTTGTTTTAACCGTAATCAATTAGTAAAACTAAATGTGATAATGTTTTGGTGTCTGTTTTGTTTTCGCATTGTGCATGGTATATAATCACCGCTACTTTGAAACATTGATAAAAAGGTATGCTATTTGGATGGGTTGGGCTCGGTGCATGTTCGGGTCAGAAGGTCTCGTGGGCTAGGGTCATCTTGTAGATGAACACTATCTCATAGGAGGTTCTTACCGTTCTTATATCGCAAATGAACCCTCATCTAGCATAAGTTCATGTCTCGCAAAAAGGCTGGCCTGTAGCAAAACAATTTATATCTCGCAAAACAGTTCGTCTTGGAAAAAGGTTATTTCTAGCAAGCTGGACCCTTTCTCGCAGATGAACCCCAATTTGCAAGATGACATTCTTTTAAAAGCTGAACCTTTTTACAGTATCAACTTAATTCCCTATTTTGACCCTATTTTACATGATAAACTATTTTCATTATTGAACTCAATTTCATAATGGAACTTAGGTGCGGGTTTTATTTTTTGTGAGATCTCTTATCTATGCTGACTTAAACTCAAGTTTGCTACTTGAACGATCCAGAGGGCCCAATCTACCATAACAAGAGAACGTATCTTTTACGAACTCGAGCTAGATCTAGATAATCTTGTTGTTTGAAGTAAATAGTGTATACTAGTTTAATCCTCGCGTGTTAGGCGGGTTGCTTTTAGTTTTTTTGTTTTCTCCATAAGCCGACTTACTTGTAGCAAAACATGTCATTATTATATAAAATGGTTACAAAAGAAAATGTAACACCGCGTCTTTTACCCTGTACAATTTAGGCCTAATATATTAACTTAGAAAGTATAAGAACCAAAAATGAGTATTCTGAAAACTTCACCCATCGCGATACGTGACGGGGCAAACATAAGCCCATCGCGTAGCGCGATGGCCTTGCACATAAACCCAGAAATGGGTGGTGTAGCGATACGCTACTGCTTAACTACCAAGGCGATGATCGGGCTAAGTAACGTGGACACATGTCCAACCACGTGTCAACACGTGGCACAACATGACAGGCCACGTGTCACGAGCAGATAAGGAGGCGTCACATTGCAGCGTCGCGATACGCGACGGGTCACAAGGAACCCATCGCGTATCGCGATGGGGTCCTGAATCAGCCTATAAAAGGGGATGACGGGTTTGAGGTCTTCTCATCCCAAACACACCTCCATTTACACACACTTAACCTAGAAAGGCGTGCCCTATTGCCGTGCCAAGCCGACGTGTCATTTTTTTCGTAGTTCGTACAAGGAATGAAGTTATAATCAAGCTAGTAATCATACAATCGAGTAGATCAAGATCCTGCCTTTTTCTTATTATTATCAATCTAAGAATCCGAGTTAAGGTAGGAGTTGCATTTAAGTTATTTGAATTATAGCTTAGACTAATCAATCTATGGTTTTTAACCTTGATCACATTTTATAAACATTCACAATCAAGTTTTCATAAACGTTACTTCATGATGAAGTAATGCTAAACAAAAGATATATTTTGATGGGCATGTAGTACCTGTAAGGAGGATATCACTAGTAGTAAATTTCTTGACTAAGGAAAAGTAATTCGTACAAATCTCAATCAACCGAGGGACCCGTTTACTTACCTGGAGAAACTTACCAACGTGATAGAACCTATTAAGCCAAAGCATGCTACATCAAACATCACATAAAACTAAGTGTTTTCATTCATAATCAAAGATAAACAATTTCAAGATTAAGCTTACAATCATAGCTTAATCAAGAAACACCATTCAAAACATTTATACAAACCTATTTATGTATAGGTTAAATATCATTCTCAATCAATCAGTTAAGGTTTTCAACACCGACTGTACAGGTGAATACGTTAACCTTTTCAATCAGTCAAAACTTATTTATACTCAATGAGACGAACGGGTGTTTGTCTTAACGAGTCAATCAAAGTCTATATGAGATTATGTGATCTCTAAAACGTTATAATACAAAGTAGAGAATAAAATCAACTCAGACCAAATACGCATGTGTCTTGATCCAAACATAACTGTTAAACCCAATCATTCAATCAAAGGCAAGGTAGCCGCGAGTTAAACGGTCATGACTAGTTTTCTATTT
Source organism: Bidens hawaiensis (assembly GCF_021521415.1). Taxonomy (NCBI): domain Eukaryota; kingdom Viridiplantae; phylum Streptophyta; class Magnoliopsida; order Asterales; family Asteraceae; genus Bidens; species Bidens hawaiensis. Next base: position 1,412,791 of record NW_027491433.1, read on the forward strand.
AGGGCCGTGTGGCTCGGAGAATACCGTTATGTGTGTAGGGCAGTGGTACATATACTAGAAGTAGAAATGCTTCCGCTGAGTTTGTCAAGAAAACTATATTTGTATTGTAATCGTCATTCAAAATATTTTATTGAGTCATACGTGTTCACCAGCACATTGCTGACGTATTTTTCCAACCCATTGCAGGTAATTAAGCATAAGTAACAATAACAAGGATTGAAGTCTATATTGAAGATAGAAGCGCGTGACGAGATGGCTCCATTTTGAAATATAACCCTTGTAATATGAAACATATATTTTGTAAACCGATACTTGGGTATTTAATTCCCAAGTATGTTTTCAATGTAAATTAATATTATAGGTAACCTAAGTCTTCCGCTAAAGTTAACCCGTAAACTCTGATATATTTACAAAACAGGTGCCAACTTGTGGTCACATGCCTAGGCCCTAAGTTGGGATGTGACAGAAAACTTGTCACACCCTCAAAATCCACTAACGGAGTTTTACCGTCAGAGGGTGTGAACTAACAGGATCGGAATCATTAGTTATAATCAAACCATAAAACAAAGTTTCAAAACCATGAAAACGTTTACGAGTAATTAAATTCGGAAGCGTAAAACCATAGAAAACAATGTTACGTCACGCAGGACGACTTAAAACCCAATGATAACAGTTAAAAATAAGTTTGCATAGTTAAAAGTGTTTCAAGCAATGCATGATCCTAAACCGCGCGCCCGCCTCGGCTACCTGAGAATAACATACTAAAAGTGTCAACACAAGGTTGGTGAGTTCACAAGTTTATATAAAATAAAGCGTTTACGTTTGCGTTCAGCGTTTTGCGTTAAGCGTTTTGCGTTACAGCGTTTTGCTTTACAGCATTTTGCATTACCAGATAGTGTTATGTCAATTATATATCTATAGGTAGCTAGCCTATAAAACAAGTATCACTAAGTGTTCGACACCGAAGCTGACTGTTTATCATTTGCCTTGCCACCAGGTCTATCCCGACCATGGTATGTGTTTAGCCAAGATTACACCCACTCGACCTCCAGTCGAGTTTAGCGTTGGGTGGGGTTTGTCAAACCCAGTAGTACTACTCAACAATGACTCGCTATTATCCAATATTAAACGGTTCGATGTGAATGAAGGACTTTAGTTATTGCGTTTGCCACTTAGTCTTTACAAGTGATATATAATCTATATTAACAAAATCTTAAATGCGTCTCGGAGTATGTTATCTCCCCCAAGTGAAAAGCGTTTAAAAAGTTTAAAAGGGGAAAGTGAAACTCACTGTTTGCGAAGTATTCCCAAAATAATTCACCAAGATGCGCGTCACAGAAAAACTCTCTCTAGCGTTCTAAAACAACAAAGAGATTTTTTCTAAGTGTCGGAATATTATCGAGTCTCTAGACCCGGCACATAATACCTATGCACATAACATGTTTCGTGTTTCGTTTGTGAATCGTGTGTGACTTTAACAAATGTATTTGTGATACGTTACATGTGTAAGCAATTATTTACGTGTCATGTATTCATAAAGTACATCACTAGCAATTACTCCCCGTAAGGGCAATTTGGTCAACACATAACAATTATATAGCAAGTATCATGTTTCATGCATTTTCACAAAATTCAGCAGCTAGTTTCACCGAGACAGAAATTCTACTTGAAAGATTGTACTATCTCACCGATCATAGCATCACAATTAATTTACCAAAAATCATCACAAAAGCATATATGTCTTAGGTTTCCTGAACATATTTTATTATATTTTTATTCCACATAAGTTTCTCACAATCATCAAATCATTACAGCAAACTCATAACAGTCAAATTCATGCGCAACAGAATTTTATTTAAAATTCCTGTTAAACGAAAAATCCAATAAATGCAAGACCACTTGGGTTAGGTTCCTAACTCAATAATTAAACTTCCAGAAGTGGAACCAACCCAATTGGTCTCGTAGTTCATGAGATGTAATATTTACAAAACAACCTAACAGCAGGTCTAACAACTCAGCTTTGCACAACGTTTTTGTAAAATCATAAAAGTTAACTTTTTCACGTCCAAAAATTGCAAATTTATATTCTTTAGAAACTAGACTCAACCTAGTTTACTGTAGTATCAATAATCTCAACCAATTTTCACATTTACACCTCGTTACAGTCAATTAAACATCAATAACACAATCTGTCCAGAAACTGTTTGCATCCAAACTCAACATATTAACTATCTACGGACCATCATTCATTCATATAACACTCTAGACTCCATAATCACTATCCATGCACATCAATTACACATTACATACATGATTAGGGTTTTTGTTTGAACTCAAATCAAAGACACAAGCAATTAACATGTAACAATATCCAATCTAGTTATCAAATCATCATCAAATCAACAACAATCATATGAATTACATACACACATAAATCAGCCTCTAGGGTTTTCAATTAACCCATTAAACATCGAAATTAAGTATAAAGGATGCATAGGATAGTCGTTTATACCTTCCTAGCACCTTAATCTTCAATCAAAGGCTTGAAATCTTGGTTGTATGTGTGTGTATGAGTGGCGGCAGCCAAGGGAGCCAAGGGAAGAAGGTCCGATCGGGATTGTGTGGGGAGAGAAAGAATAAGTTAGGGTTTATTATTATTATTATTATTATTATTTATAATAATACTATGTTACACTTAGGCCCCTCCACTTCTAAGTATTACTTATCTAGCTTAAACTAACTTGTTTACATCTTGAGTTAGTGTTTATAACGATGTTATCACACAACACATAAGTCTAACACATAATTTAATTACTGTTTTGACGTTTTTCGTTTATTCACCAATTGTTTGCGTCAACTCGTTTGCGTTTCGGTGTAATTCCCGAAAGACTACACATGTAGTAAGTGTTAAGCGTCATTTAAACCCTAGTTTAAATGTAATGAGGTGTGCGTTATAGATTCAGTGATCTTAAGTTTGAATTGACGGAGTTGAGTTAACGGAGTTAACCTGAAATTGACGATTGTCACATCATTCCCATGTTAAAGAATTTTCGTCCCGAAAATTTGAGTCAAGTCGTGATGAGTGTCTGAAAAAGTAAGAAAAATTTTCAGTTTGTCATATCATCCCCTAGTAGAAAGAAATTTCGTCCCGAAGTTTAATTCATACCTCCAGTGATTTCTGACGGTTTGCCGGGTTTCGCGGTTTTCTGTGTTTGGTCAGCCCTTCAAAAAGATGAGGATACTTTTTCATCATTTGATCCTCGCGTTCCCACGTGAACTCTGGTCCACGTCTCGAGTTCCAACGAACCTTAACGATTGGAATTTTGTTGTGCTTGAGCGTTTTGGTTTCCCAATCCAAAACCTCGACTGGTTCCTCAATGAAACGTAACTGTTCATCAACTTGCAGTTCATCCAAAGGGACTACTTGAGTCTCATCGGTTAGGAATTTCTTCAAATTGGATACGTGGAATACATTGTGTACGCCACTGAGTTCCGTTGGTAGGCCCAGTCGGTACGCCACCGGACCAATGCGCTCAGTTATTCGATAAGGGCCAACGTATCGTGGGTTGAGTTTGTTTCGCTTACCAAAGCGAACCACACCTTTCCAAGGTGAGACTTTGAGTAACACTCGATCGTTCACTTGAAATTCGAGAGGTTTTCGGCGCTTGTCGGCGTAACTCTTTTGGCGATCTCGTGCTGCTGCCATGAGATTTCGGATTTGAACAATCTTTTCCGAAGTTTCGAGTACCAGTTCTGGACCAGTGATTTGGCTGTCACCCACCTCTGCCCAACAGAGTGGTGATCGACACTTCCGTCCGTACAGCGCTTCAAACGGCGCTGCTTTAATACTTGCGTGGTAGCTGTTATTATACGAAAACTCTACCAAAGGTAAGTGAGGTTCCCAACTTTTTCCGAAATCCAACACGCATGCACGCAACATATCCTCCAGGGTCTGAATAGTTCGTTCACTTTGCCCATCCGTCTGAGGATGGTATGCTGTGCTCATATCAAGACGGGTGCCTAGTGCGCTTTGCAGCGACTTCCAAAAGTGCGAAGTGAAACGAGAATCTCGATCAAAAATGATTGAGACAGGCACTCCGTGTCTAGACACTACTTCCTTCATGTAGACGCGAGTCAGTCTTTCCATTTTGACCGATTCCTTAATCGCTAAGAAGTGTGCAGACTTAGTCAACCGGTCAACGATCACCCAGATGGTATCGCATCCCGTCGGTGTCTTAGGTAAACCCGTGATAAAATCCATTGAGATGTGTTCCCATTTCCACATTGGGAGTTCCGGTTGTTGCAGTAGACCAGATGGTTTCTGGTATTCTATTTTGACTCTGGCACAAGTCAAGCATTTGCTCACGTAGGTGGCAATGTCGGCTTTCATGTTCGGCCACCAGTAAAGTGCCTTTAAATCATGATACATTTTATCTGAGCCAGGGTGGATAGAATATCGGGACTTGTGTGCTTCGTCCATCACCAGAGTTCTCAACTCTCCGAACCGTGGAACCCAAATCCGGTTCTCAAAATATCGGACCCCGTCCGATCTGGTTTCAAGTTGCTTGTTCATGCCCCGCATGAGTTCCGATGGAAGATTATCATCTTTCAAAGCTTCGTGTTGCGCCTCGCGAATCTGGTCGGGTAAGTTTGCATGAATCGTGAGTTGCAATGCTCGCACTCGTCTGGGTTTATCTGTTTCTTTTTGCTGAGGGCATCGGCCACTACATTGGCCTTGCCAGGGTGATACTTGATGGCACAATCATAATCCTTGAGAAGCTCGACCCAACGACGCTATCGCATGTTCAGCTCCTTCTGATCGTAGATATGTTGGAGACTCTTGTGGTCGGTGTAAATGGTAAACTTGGTACCGTACAAGTAATGCCTCCATATCTTAAGGGCAAACACCATAGCTCCGAGTTCCAAATCATGGGTCGTGTAGTTCTTCTCGTGAACCCGTAGTTGTCGAGAGGCGTAAGCTATAACCTTCTCGAGTTGCATCAGCACACAACCGAGACCTTGTATCGATGCGTCACAGTGTACCTCAAAATTTTCCGTTCCCTCGGGGAGGGCTAGAATAGGGGCGCTGCAGAGTTTGGTTTTCAACAGTTGAAAAGCGGATTCTTGCGTGTCACCCCAATTGTACTTAGTGCCTTTGTGAGTCAAAGCGGTGAGGGGTTGAGCAATCTTTGAAAATCCCTCGATGAAACGTCGGTAGTAGCCGGCCAGTCCTAGGAATTGCCGCACCTCAGTCGGAGTCTTAGGTGCTTCCCAGTTTTTGATGGCCTCTACCTTACCGGGATCGACATGGATACCATTCTCGTTGATCACATGTCCTAAAAAGTGAACCTCGCGAAGCCAAAACTCACATTTCGAGAGTTTAGCATACAGTTGTTCCTTCTTCAACAATTCCAGAATTACCCTTAAGTGTTCTTCATGGTCAGCTTCGTTCTTGGAGTAGACGAGAATATCATCAATGAAAACAATCACAAACTTGTCGAGGTACGCCTTGCATACTCGATTCATGAGATCCATAAATACGGCTGGTGCGTTGGTTAGGCCAAAAGGCATAACCGAAAACTCGTAGTGACCATACCGTGTTCTGAAAGCCGTCTTTGAGATATCTTCTTCGCGCACGCTTAATTGGTGATAACCAGATCGCAGATCGATCTTCGAGTAGTAACTCGATCCTTGAAGCTGGTCAAACAAATCATCAATTCGGGGTAAAGGATAACGGTTCTTGACCGTCACCTTGTTCAACTCCCGGTAGTCGATACACATTCGGAAAGTCCCGTCCTTCTTTCTGACAAATAAGACAGGGGCTCCCCATGGCGATGAGCTAGGTCGGATAAAACCCTTATCCAACAAATCTTGCAACTGAGTGGACAGTTCCTGAAGCTCCGCCGGTGCGAGCCGATACGGGGCTCGTGCTATGGGTGCTGCACCGGGTGTCAACTCGATTTGGAATTCGACTTGTCGTATAGGAGGGAGTCCAGGCAAATCCTCCGGGAAAACTTCCGAAAATTCTCGCACAATCGGTATATCTTCAATTCGCTTCTCCTCCGCGGGTTTCTCAACAATCTGCGCCAAAATTGCCGGATGACCCTTTCGTAGGTACTTCTGCGCCTTCATAAGGGTAATGACGCTGGTGGTCATGCCGCTTCTCTCACCTCGAATTGAAATGATCTCGCCGGAAGGGGTAGTAATGTGGACTATCTTGTCGTGACATATAATCTCCGCTCGGTTCTCGGATAACCAGTCCATGCCGACCACGACATCGAAACTACTAAGCGTAAAAGGAATAAGGTCGATATCAAAGACATGACCTGACAGTTTTAACTTACATCCCGCAAGTACATGAGTCGTTACTATAGTCTTACCGTCAGCTAATTCAACAGGAAACTTAGCATCTAACGGAGTTGGAGGTAAGTCTAAGAGTTGGCTAAAGGCTTTCGACACAAAACTCCTATAAGCTCCAGTGTCAAACAATACAGAAGCAAAACAATCGTTCACAGAGAACTTACCAGTCACCACGCACGGATCATTGCGGGCTTGACCCGACCCAATTACAAAAGCTCTTCCTTTGCCATTGTTTCCACCACTACTGCCACTTCCATTACCTCCATTGTTGTCGTTCTGTTTCAGCTTGGGACAATCTTTCCTGAAATGACCTTCCTGCCCACATTCGAAACATCCCTTCGTCGTCATAGGTGGTTTAGGAGCACCCTTTGCCGCAAGGTCTCCTCTGCATTCCTTCGCCTGGTGACCCATCTTTCCGCATCTCTGACACTTGACACGGTCACATGGGCCAATATGATGATAGTTGCACCTATTGCACTTCGGATATTTCCCAGCATATCCGCTCGAACCCTGCCCACTACCGTTGTTATTGTTGTTGTGACTCTGATTGTTAAAGCTCCGAGTGAATTCGGGCTTACGGTAGTGTTGTTGCTGTGGGAGGTTCGAGGATGAGGATCTGGTGTTGTCAAACTTTCTCTTTCCGCTACTCGGGTTGCTGTTGCTGTTGTTGTCATTACTCGGGTTGTCACGGGCTTTAGCGGTTGAACCCCTTGGTGGTAGCGCACCTTGGGTCACTGCTTGATCCGTCAGTTTGTGAGCTAAACGGATCGCTTGTTGAATCGTGGCTGGTCTGGAAGACGTCACCATGCCCTGAATTTGCGGTGCTAACCCATCAAGATACATTTCAATCCTCTTACTCGGCGGATCCACCATCCGCGGACACATCACAGCTAACTCGTGAGAACGGGTAGTATAGGCTTCGATTTCTGAGCCCACCATCTTCAGTGACCAAAATTCTGACTCTAACTTTGAAATCTCTTCTCTCGGACAGTACTCTTCTCGCATCATGTTTTTGAACTCCTCCCAGTTCATCGCGTTAGCCAGTTCCAATCTAAGGATCTGCACGTTTGAATTCCACCAAGTGAGGGCAGAATCCTCAAGTGTTCCAGCAGCGAATTTGACCCTACTGGCAGGGGGACAATTACACATCTCAAATGCCGACTCGGCCTTCTCAGCCCAACGCAGGAAGCCTATAGCTCCCTCGATGCCCTTAAACGTACTGGGCTTGCAGTCAAGGTAATTCTTGAAAGTACACGTTCCAGTTGGACCTCCAGCTTGATTCTGAACGTGTGCGGCTAGAGCGGCCGCCGCATGGTCGTTCAGCAGAGTTTGGAGTTCAGCTGCAGTCAAGTTGATGTTAACACGTCCGTGTCCAGCGTTTCTTCCAGCCATTTCCTAGAATCACAGTATAAAATGTTAAACATGAATTTTTCTTTCATATACAACACACCATACATGTAATAAAAAGATAAGTAAGAAAGAAATAAGAAACAACATCACATCACAACCATATATTAATCTAATTAATAATTCATGATTAAAACCATTGTATTCGCTACAAAGTATTTCCAATCAATCCTTAAAATCATAGAAAATAATAGTTCGGATGGAGACAACCCCTCCATCTAGGTGTTATCATCACTAGATGTCATCATCTGAGGACACCTCTGAGTGTGCCTCCTCCTCAGCCGGTTCTTCCTCTGGTTCTTCTTCAGGTTCCTCCTCGGGATCTTCCTCGGGGTCCTCCTCAGGCTCCTCTTCGGGATCTGCCTCAGGCTCGGCCTCAGGCTCTGCCTCAGGCTCTGCCTCAGCTTCGGCTGTGTTCTGAGCAAGTTGCATTTGTAAGACATCGCAACGCTCTAGAGCTATCTCGGTTCGGGTCCTTGCTACTTGGAGTTGCTCTTGCAAGTCTATCATCTCGGCTTGCATCTTTCTCATAATCTTTATCTGTTGATCACTAGTCTCTTGCATTTCCTTCATTGCCGCTGCCATGCGGGCAATTTCCTCCTAAGTCTCGGTTCCGTCTTTTAACAGTCCGGAAACATTGGCTCTCGTATAGCGCATGTAACCCACATCACGCTCCAAACATGAAACAACAGCTGCGAGAACTCGCTCTACAGGTTCGGTTATGGGTGGTAGGGTGTTGGGATAAGCAGGGTGGTTCGGGTGAGGTAACGGGGGAACTTGTTCTAGATAGACCATACGTCTGATCATATTAGGGTACCAATCCCAGCTAACTTCGTTTTCGTACATGTCTCCGGATAAGCGGTACCTCTTCGGTGCGGGAGCTTCGAGTTCCGGGACTACACGGGGTGGCGATGCGGTAGGTAACTGCGGTTCCTTCCCGTGAGCATGAGTCATCGGATCGGATGATGATGATGATGGCGGCGTCGACATTCCTACAGGTAAGCCGTGTATGCGCGCGCGTATGAGTGAAAGAGGTAAAGAGATAGGATAACAAAGACTACACAAATCTATGCAGTGCGTATCATTATAACTAATGGGTCGTCGCGGTTATAGTCTAGTATGCATGCAGCTTCTAGTTCGCTATAACCAATGGCTCTGATACCAATCTGTCACACCCTCAAAATCCAATAACGGAGTTTTACCGTCAGAGGGTGTGAACTAACAGGATCGGAATCATTAGTTATAATCAAACCATAAAACAAAGTTTCAAAACCATGAAAACGTTTACGAGTAATTAAATGCGGAAGTGTAAAACCATAGAAAACAATGTTACGTCACGCATGACGACTTAAAACCCAATGATAACAGTTAAAAATAAGTTTGCATAGTTAAAAGTGTTTCAAGCAATGCATGATCCTAAACCGCGCGCCCGCCTCGGCTACCTGAGAATAACATACTAAAAGTGTCAACACAAGGTTGGTGAGTTCACAAGTTTATATAAAATAAAGCGTTTACGTTTGCGTTCAGCGTTTTGCGTTAAGCGTTTTGCGTTACAGCGTTTTGCGTTACAGCGTTTTGCGTTACCAGATAGTGTTATGTCAATTATATATCTATAGGTAGCTAGCCTATAAAACAAGTATCACTAAGTGTTCGACACCGAAGCTGACTGTTTATCATTTGCCTTGCCACCAGGTCTATCCCGACCATGGTATGTGTTTAGCCAAGATTACACCCACTCGACCTCCAGTCGAGTTTAGCGTTGGGTGGGGTTTGTCAAACCCAGTAGTACTACTCAACAATGACTCGCTATTATCCAATATTAAACGGTTCGATGTGAATGAAGGACTTTAGTTATTGCGTTTGCCACTTAGTCTTTACAAGTGATATATAATCTATATTAACAAAATCTTAAATGCGTTTCGGAGTATGTTATCTCCCCCAAGTGAAAAGCGTTTAAAAAGTTTAAAAGGGGAAAGTGAAACTCACTGTTTGCGAAGTATTCCCAAAATAATTCACCAAGATGCGCGTCACAGAAAAACTCTATCTAGCGTTCTAAAACAACAAAGAGATTTTTTCTAAGTGTCGGAATATTATCGAGTCTCTAGACCCGGCACATAATACCTATGCACATAACATGTTTCGTGTTTCGTTTGTGAATCGTGTGTGACTTTAACAAATGTATTTGTGATACGTTACATGTGTAAGCAATTATTTACGTGTCATGTATTCATAAATTACATCACTAGCAATTACTCCCCGCAAGGGCAATTTGGTCAACACATAACAATTATATAGCAAGTATCATGTTTCATGCATTTTCACAAAATTCAGCAGCTAGTTTCACCGAGACAGAAATTCTACTTGAAAGATTGTACTATCTCACCGATCATAGCATCACAATTAATTTACCAAAAATCATCACAAAAGCATATATGTCTTAGGTTTCCTGAACATATTTTATTATATTTTTATTCCACATAAGTTTCTCACAATCATCAAATCATTACAGCAAACTCATAACAGTCAAATTCATGCGCAACAGAATGTTATTTAAAATTCCCGTTAAACTAAAAATCCAATAAATGCAAGACCACTTGGGTTAGGTTCCTAACTCAATAATTAAACTTCCAGAAGTGGAACCAACCCAATTGGTCTCGTAGTTCATGAGATGTAATATTTACAAAACAACCTAACAGCAGGTCTAACAACTCAGCTTTGCACAACGTTTTTGTAAAATCATAAAAGTTAACTTTTTCACGTCCAAAAATTGCAAATTTATATTCTTTAGAAACTAGACTCAACCTAGTTTACTGTAGTATCAATAATCTCAACCAATTTTCACATTTACACCTCGTTACAGTCAATTAAACATCAATAACACAATCTGTCCAGAAACTGTTTGCATCCAAACTCAACATATTAACTATCTACGGACCATCATTCATTCATATAACACTCTAGACTCCATAATCACTATCCATGCACATCAATTACACATTACATACATGATTAGGGTTTTTGTTTGAACTCAAATCAAAGACACAAGCAATTAACATGTAACAATATCCAATCTAGTTATCAAATCATCATCAAATCAACAACAATCATATGAATTACATACACACATAAATCGGCCTCTAGGGTTTTCAATTAACCCATTAAACATCGAAATTAAGTATAAAGGATGCATAGGATAGTCGTTTATACCTTCCTAGCACCTTAATCTTCAATCAAAGGCTTGAAATCTTGGTTGTATGTGTGTGTATGAGTGGCGGCAGCCAAGGGAGCCAAGGGAAGAAGGTCCGATCGGGATTGTGTGGGGAGAGAAAGAATAAGTTAGGGTTTATTATTATTATTATTATTTATAATAATACTATGTTACACTTAGGCCCCTCCACTTCTAAGTATTACTTATCTAGCTTAAACTAACTTGTTTACATCTTGAGTTAGTGTTTATAACGATGTTATCACACAACACATAAGTCTAACACATAATTATCACATAATTACTGTTTTGACGTTTTTCGTTTATTCACCAATTGTTTGCGTCAACTCGTTTGCGTTTCGGTGTAATTCCCGAAAGACTACACATGTAGTAAGTGTTAAGCGTCATTTAAACCCTAGTTTAAATGTAATGAGGTGTGCGTTATAGATTCAGTGATCTTAAGTTTGAATTGACGGAGTTGAGTTAACGGAGTTAACCTGAAATTGACGATTGTCACAAAACTAATTAAAATTTAAATCAAAATATAAAGACTTATTTCAACAAGCATAGTATACTCGGGTACTGTAGTTTATTTGAAATTGAACTATGCTCGTAGAAGTCCTTATTTAACTTATCACAAGTATGCTTGAGGTCTTATTGTATCTTTTCTCGACCGACCAAATCACTTGAAAACTTGGCTTAAGCTTGGATATGTAAAATGTTTTCTCTAACACAAACTGTGCTCGACTGAAGAACAACTTTGCTCGACTAAGTGCAGCTTGGTCGAAGCTTGACACTTAACCTTACTACAATAAGATACCTTGCTCGAATAACTAAATATCTTGCTCGAAGTGTCTGGTTGCCCAAGTTCCATAACATATCTTGAAGATAACCTTACTCGAATAAATACCTTGCTCGAAGTGCATGGTTTGCTCGAGTTCCATACATAGCATATTTCTAAGGAGGTTGAGAAGATGTCTTTTAACTTCATGGTTTTAAGTTATATATTTTTTAAGTTTGTTAAGAAGTGTTTTTATGTTTGTGGGCTTTTATATATTTGGGCTTAGAACTTTTTGGGATTGTTTTTTTTATGCTAGTGGGCTTTTATATAAAACTCTTATTTGAATGTTAATATTTTGATCATGTGAATATGAGGTAAGTCATTGTCCACTTAATACCTACTTAAATTCATTCTATGTTTATATCACTTGAGTTACGTATTTTCGTTTAAAATGCTAACGTTTCATATTTTATAGCAGTAATAAGAAAAGAAAAACATTAGATATCATAAAGTGTCTTAAAACTCGAATGTAATACATGGTTCGAAATTGCATACGATATGCAAAGCAAAAAAACTAAAATTATTCATTTCTTATTTGGTCCTTAGAGCTCCTTAAACAACATTAATATGCCTTTGGTGGTGTCCATTAATCCGTTATCATACATTTATGGTTTTGTATTACATAAAATGTCAGACTTTTCTTCGTTTAGGCTCGTTTGTGTTTTCTGGTCAACCAACAAACTTCAAACAACTTCAGAACGCGAACGATTGCAAACAACAGCTTGTTAACAGCAAATTCAGCATACTCGGTGCAAAAACAACAAGTTTATCAGTTCGTTTCAACAGTTCGGTACGTTTCAGCACGTTAAACAACTTGTTTCAGCAACATTCAGCTGAAAGTCCGTGTACTTCAGCACTTTTAAACATGTTACAGCACTTAAAACTGTTCATTTCAACACGTTTATCAGCAAAATTAGCAGTTTCGATGCGTTTTCAGCTCGTTTAAGCAAGAAAACACTTCGATTATCAGCAGTTCAACACTTAAACAATGTGTTGCAGCAGTTTTAACAACAAATCAACAACGAATCATCAGGCTCAGGTTCTGGCAGATTTCAACTCGTTTCAGCATTTAAAATGGCTCGTTTCAGCGCGTTTTTTACTAGTTTTGCTGCAATTCAGGTTCGTTTTGGCACGTTTCAATAAACTATCAGCAATGAACTGACAAACAAATATGACCCAAACTTAGTCTAACAGTCATATTCAATTTTGCACTCTATCATATAAAAACAATTTAAAATACACAAAAGTATATCATAACTTCAACATATATTGATTAATTAAACCCAAATTGCAAAATCATGTGGTACTAAACAATTATGACTTAAGTCTTGCCATTTTATATTTTTATTTATGAACTTGTTAAATTTGTTAACAAACTTATTAAACTAAGTACTTGAAAGCAATGATGTTTGCATAAGATAAAGAACATGTTTTGGTACGACAACCTCAGCATCTAATTAACCACAACAACAAATTAAAAAAAAACATCACATTGCATTCACTCAAGCATTTCATCAAACATCTAAAGTGTATAAAACTTACATAATTTACAATTTACACAACTATTCAAAACAGTTACAATAATCAAACATTCATATAAACCCAATCATTAGACTAAACCAATCTTGGCTTACAAATTGAATATATATATATATATATATATATAGAGAGAGAGAGAGAAATGTTAAAATAACAAGTAATGTTTTCCTAAAAAGTGTAGGAAGAATTTTCCACCATTGGATTAACATCATCTATCAAGGGTAGGATTGTAATCTTACTTTATTTTCTTGTTATGGTATATGTAAATAAATAATTAATAAAAATTAATTATGATCCATAATTTATTCCTTGTTAATAGACATTTAGTTAACAACCTAATTATATTTTCATGCACGATCGTATATTCTGGATCAATATCTCACACTATCAATTTTATAATATGATAAATATCTCACGTATATTTTGGATCGATAAAATGAATTAATCTGTAGTATTCTTATTTTTCTTATTCACTATCTCATTTATTATTCATATCAATTAATATGGAGACCTTCATGGATGAACATCAATTAGGTAAAATTCTCATTGAGCCTTTATGTGTTTTGTTTTTTGGTGTGTTATGTTCTTCTGAATTTTGTCTAACTATACAAATTCTGTTACGATGATTTGTTATTTGTCATTAGTGCGTGTTTAATAATTCATGACCGTAGTTATGTTGTTATTTGTCATTAGTCGAGCCGCACCACATTTTTTCTGAAATTTACTATTAACAAACAATATATTTACAAATTATTTATTATTTGTTTAAATTTATTTTCCAACATGACTGCTCGATCTCACATATATGATGCAAATTATCTTTTTTTATTGTTTTAATCTAAGTGCTAACAATTCTTTGAATATTTTTTACACTAACAGTTGTTTATAAATTGAAATCTAATGCAAACTAGATAATCATCTTTTTTTACATATATTGTTTATTAATCTTAAATTTCAGAAAAAATATGGTGCGGCTCGACTTATGTCTTCAAACAAATCTGGTGCGGATTGGATTACCATTGGACATGAGGTTTTTTTTAATGTGTTGTTTCAGTTCATAATTTGTATATAGTGTTTTTGTTAATTAGACAATGTATAACTTAAAGATGTTGTAATGTTTATGGAATATTCAATACTGTTATGGTGTTTTATTTTATTGAATCATGTTATTAGTGTGTTTTTGTACACGAATGTCGGTTCCTTGCACCTATTTTGAATCAAGAACACAATGCTTTTGCTCGTGATGGTTGGTTATGATGTTCAAGATAGTGTGTTTTGCTCATGATTACTTAAAATCCATGTAATTGATAAAAACACATCATAATATATATATATATATATATATTGTTCATTAATGTTGGTTACGATGTTCAAGCTAGTGTGTTTTTGTTCTTGGTATTGTGTTTTAAATTTGGATTAAAATATAATGGTTTTTTTAAATTTTGATTATTTTGATTTAAAACACACTGTTATATATCTTGTGATGTTTTTTATGTTGAGTTTTAAATTTGGATTAGAAATGATAATTATAGATTAATAATGTTTCCATATATAATATAACACACTGGACGATTTTCTTTGTAGTTTGAAGTTATACTTTTCTTTGATAATGTTTCTGGTAATATGTTTTAATTAATCTTTTTTGTAGTTTGAAGTTATACTTATTGTGTTTTAATTATTGGTGTTAGGTCAAGAGCAATATGTTGGTGTGTTTTTAACGTGAGTGTCTTACCGGCGACGCAAGCCTGTAAGAAGACGACGACGGTGAGAACGTATGATGGGGAATTATGAGTGTGTTTTTTTATTCATAATTGTTGGTTCCTCTGTAATTGTTTTTGAATCAAGAACATGGTAAAAAAAAATTTGGTGGTTATCATGTACAGGTGTGTGAACATTAGTGTGTTTTGATTATTTTTTAACTAATAAAAAGATATTATATTGATAACCATTTTTGGAAGATCAGAGGCTGATTGCATAAAAATAGGAGATTCCAAATCTACTATGACTAAATTACCCTTTAACACACCAATCTAACCCTTTAAAATAAAACACTCCTCAGTTTGTTTCATCTTTCAATCTTAACCATTGACCACCAATATCTAACCATCCAGATTACTTCCAACACTTTTTAGACACACTCAGTTTTTTAGGATAACCCCTCCCTATATATATATATATATATATGGAGGGGTTATCCTAAAAATATGAGAGTGTCTAAAAAGTGTAGAAATATGGATGGTTGGATCTTATCAATCAATGTTTAAGATGGAAATGTGAGATAATTGGAGGAGTGTTTTATTTGAAAGGCCTATAAGGGTGTGTTAAAAGGGTATTTCTGTCATAGTAGTTATGGAAACATGCAGGATGTCAACCGGGTATCTTTGGAAACTCTTAAATTTATGTAACCATTCTCTATTTACTTCAACTATGTTTAAGATTTTCTCATCTGTTGAACCATAATACACAATATTCAAATAGGTTTAGCCAATTTTGTTAAAAACACATGAACATAACACACTACATTCAAAATATACAGACATAAAACACACTACTGTAACCGTAATGAAGCTGCTTTTTTTAAAACACATAATTGTATCCAAATAATAAAACACACTACTGTAAAATAATGAAGTTGGTGTGGAGCGGTGTGTTATTGCAATTTGATTTGTACAGGGGAAAATTAAACCATTTGTAATGAACTATCGCCTTACAATAACACACCATGATTTACAGAAACACACTTATGCACATATGAAACGAGAAGATGAACATAGGTCAAGAAACACTTGTTTTACAGAAACACACTTATCTCTACATAAAAGGAGAAGATAAACTAACGTTCATATAAAACGAAAAAGATGAACACCAGTCAAAAGTACATTGAACTTCATAAAATCGATAACAAACATTTTTTAAGAAAATAAAACCATGTTGAATGTTGTTTCTTGGTTGTTTGAATATTAGAAGAAAATGAGGGATCACATTAACAATTCAGATTTAAATTCCATAATTAAAGGATTTGGTTGATTACCATCATGCCCATGTGTATTATATTGCATCTAACGGTCCAGATTCTTTCTTACACTTTTTAAGAAAATATGTTTTTTTTATTTTAACCTTGCTCTCTCTCTCTCTCTCTCTCTCTATATATATATATATATATATATATATATATATATATGCGGACACAATCCAATTTCATGTTCATAACTAACATCAAAACATAATCGAATATCCATATGAATTAAACTAAAATCAGGTTTAGTGAGAGTTTTACACCCTAATTTAAATAGGTTATAATAAATAAATCTATAATTTGGATGAAAGAGCAGTGGTTATAATTACAACTTAGGTAATTAACAAAAACTAAAAAAATGAACCACAATCAAACCTTATCTTTTGTTGTTAAGGTTTGTGACGGGTCGATTAGAGAATCTGGTTAGGAATAAATCAAATCACCAGAAAAAAATGAACAATGAACATGGGTAGATGACGATTAGGGTCTGTGTATTAGCGAGAAGCGATGGGATGAAGACGGTGCAGAGGTTTTTTCTGGTGATGGTGGATTGAAATTGATCGTCATTGTTGAGTGAATTTCTTAAACGCTTGGTTAAACAGAGATATGTTGTTGCCATGGAAGAATAAGAAGAAATTGAATTAGGTTTTTGATGAGCTACAGCAGAGAAGATGAAGATGGATGATGGATTGGGTTACCCTAGAGACAGATAGATATTTGTTTTGTTTTTATTTTATATGTAACCCATTTTGATGATTTGGGTACCCAGACCGACGAAAAAACCCGTACCCACGAAAATTAAAGGAGGGATTGAATGAGAAGCCAAAATTCACGAATGGTGCAATCTGGTGGCACGAGGAGGGGCGACGTGAGGCCTTCAAATGTAGGAAATTATATATATATATATATATATATATATATATATATATATATATATATATATATATATATATATAGGGGTGGGATCTAGAGAAAACTCCTCTTAAAGAGAGAACTAGAGAACTACTAAAGAATTATTTTTAACTATTTTTCAAAAAATATTTTGTGATTTTTTTTTCTTTCCTCCTTCTAATAAGATGATATTGATACTAAAAAAAAAATCTTGTCGGTGTAGTACTGTAGTGCATATGTGCACTAATGCCTATTTCATATATACAATAGTGTTTTATTGCATATAATACAACACAATTGCATTATCCAATACACACTATTGAATATAAACAAATACGACATTAATAATTGTATGTAAAACACATTATCACATATATGTAAACAACACTAATGCACATATGCACTATATCAATTTTTTTTATTTTTGTATATAATATAACACTATTGCAAATATACAAATACAAACAACTATATATATGTTATTCAACACTATTTCAAATATCAAAATGCACACTATTGCACATATGCATTATAAAAAAAGTCGGTGTATTGCATATATGCATTACTCGTTAATTTTTTTTATTTTTTTATTTTTTATGGTAAAGAATAACAACATATAAGAAGAATGAAAGAAAAAAAAATTTTAAAAAGATTTTTTTTAATTAAATTAAAAATACTTCATTATTAGTTCTCTAGTTCTCTCTATAAAATGGAGTTCTCTCATGATCCTCTCCATATATATATATATATATATATATATATATATATATAGGGTGAGGTTATATATATATGGTGAGGTTACTGTACAATAATTGTTTAATGTACGATAGGTACGCGAATCACACTTAAAGGCAAAACACAAAACGCTCAATGGCAAAAATACTAAAACGCTCAGCCAAAATACTAAAACGCTCAAGCCAAAAATGCTAAAACGCTTAAAATGGTTTTCGTGAAGAAAAGTCAAAAACTGATCGATTAACGATCCAAAACTGTTTATTTCGGTGAACCAATGATTAATTAGATATGTGTTGACGATTTCGAGATCTTGTTATGTGATTTCATGAATATAAGTATTCTTGAACCTAATATATGTTAAGAAATTATTGTATTCTATATTTTCTATATCTATATTATAGACAACCTTTCACCTCCCACGTTCTCTCTCATGAGACACTTGTGTATTTAATATTGGACTGAATGCTACCTTCAATTTCATTCATTACTTTGTCATTACCACATTCGTTTCTTGAGTGTGATTTAACCATTGAATCTGATATTATAATACTTATAGACAACCTTTCACCTCTCACTTTCTCTCTCATGAGACACTTGTATATTTAATCTTGAGTCTGATTTAACCATTGAATCTTTCATTTGAATGCAACTGATGTATACTTTATAATGTTACGGCGTCTCATGAGACACTTAATGTTCAGGCCAACCTTTCATCTCCCACTTTCTCTCTCATGAAACACTTGAATATTTAATGTTGGACTGAATGCTACCTTCAATTCCATTCATTACTTTGTCATTACCACATTCGTTTCTTGAGTCTGATTTAACCATGGAATCTTTCATTTGAATGCAACAGATGAATACTTTACCCTTTCCATCTACCCACTATTGAATCCCAGATCCGTTTCAATGGAAGCCTACTTTAAGACCTCATATTCAATTCCCAAATCACATCTATAGATTCTAGGGTTTGCCTCCATTAGTTCAGTTTCTTATATAAAATGTTTTCCTTCGATGCATAAACGCATCGACCGAATTTCAATTGATTCCCACTGCAACGCGCGGGCACTTCCACTAGTATATATATATATATATATATAGTCAAGTTATAATAAGAAGTATGATCATTATAGGAAGGATAAAAAGTAATGTAGACCATTAATTTTGAATTTGAATAGTTGAGATTGATTTTGAGAAAAATTAAGTATAAAATAAGGGAAAGGGAAAAAAAGGAATAACACATAATTGTTGACTCTCTTTCCACATATAAGTCACATGTCAATTCTCACATCATTTAAAACGTCCATAACTTTTTTATACGACATATTTTATTAAAAAAAATCACCTTAATAATGAGCGTTTCTTTATCTTTAATATGAGTATCATATTGTTATTAAAAAAAATAGTGGGTTTTTATACATTGTGTAATAGGTTGTTCATTGTGTTTTATCCAATTATGTTTTTGCATAGTATTTTTTTCCATTGTATTTTTTACATTGTGTTATACAATTGTGTTTTTCATTGTGTTCTTTTTCATAGTGTTTTTTCCATTGTGTTTTATAAATTGTGTTTTTTTCTCATAGTGCTTTCCATTGTGTTTTTTCTAGGGACTGTTTTCCGATGTCATTTCCGGTTATTGTTCTTCGGTGATTTTTCCGGCGAAATTCCCGGGGATTGCTTAGCGGTGACTTTCCGACGACTTTTCCAGTGAAATTTTCCGACGAAATTTCCGGAGATTTTTCCGGCAAGGTGATGGCTGTGGGTGACGGTGGTGGTGGCGATGGGTGACGATGGTGGTGGCGGTGGGCGATGGAGTGGTGATGGTTGTAGGAGATGAGTGAAGATGTAAGTGGGTTTTTGAAATTTAATGTAAGTTGGTTTTTGAGATTAAAGGAAGTGAGTTTTCAATATTAAAGCATTAGACTAAAATTCTTAGCCTTCTTAGGAAAATCAAACTTCTTATTTGAACCTAACTCTATATATAGCTATACTATATTAAAATACATATAAGAAGGACAATATGGTAATTTTACCATACTCTTATGCATGTTGTACAATCACTAGAACAATGGTTTGAAGGAGCAATCTGTTCTCGAGTTTCATTTAACGAGGGGAAGGAAAAGAAAAGAAAATAGGAGAGAAAAGAAATGAAAGTAAAAGTTTTATTGTGTTCCCGAGTTTAAGGGAAGGGAAAGGAAAATAAAGGATTTTAAATATTTTATGTGTTATCGAGTTGGGAGGAAAAGAAAAGAAAATTATAATTTTACAATTATACCCATTAGTAAAACTAAAATATATAATACATTGGATACCATTTGTTGCTTCTTCTCGTTAACAAAATTTGGTCAAATAAATGGCACTTTGACCATATCACGGTATTTCATTGTTGAGTAGGGGTGTTCACGATCCGATTTTAACGATTTTTTAGTCAAACCGAAGCCAAACCGCTATTACCAGTTTTTTATTATCGAAAACCAAAACCGAACCGTGATTTAAAACCAAACCGTTACTAATGGTTTGGTTCCGGTTTGGTCTCACGGTTTTTATTAAGCCTTTATACAAGATGCATAATATATAAATAAGCTGTCATATATATAATACAGGTTATGCCCAAACTCCATATGGTGTCCACAATACAAGCTTAAAACAATATATCAAAAAAGTTGTTTAGTACCCGGAACAACCAAAATATAAACAACGTGCAATCAAAATACATAAAAGTGAAGAATAAATAGAAAGCATGGACGTTTAACAAACTTAGCATCAATCAATAAAGATAGCAGTAGCCTATAAAGCCAACAATCCTTATAATATGTATACTAACCAATAATTCAACATAACAAACTGAAAACATTTTTTCCAGCATAACACACTTTTTTATGTATTAACTTCATCCAATCTGACCAAAATGATACTTGATATAATGCTAAATATTTATATTTCCCGTGTATATTTTAATTAATATTTTATTAGTTTTTGTTCATTTTTAGTCGAGATTTGTATACTACTTACGTTTTTATGTTTCGTAGGTTCTGGGATTTGATCGTGATTAAAAAGTGTTGGTGCATTTTGTGACCGTCGCTATGCAATTCTGATCAGCGGAAACGAAGTACGAAGTTGTAACAACTTCTACTGTAGGCGAAGTTGTAACAACTTCTGCCGTAGGCGAAGTTAGAACAACTTCGCCTACTGGCCCAAGCCCAAGCCCGCGAAGTTGTTTCGATATATATATACGTGTCTTGTTTAGGTTTGAGTATCCAGAAAAGTTAGAGTTTTGAGTGTTATGTTCAATTGTCTAGAGAGAAACAAAGAGGGAGAGTCGTGTGGGACGACCCGAGGTAGAACTCACCTCTGGTCGGCCGTGTTTCTGTTTATGTTCGGTATGTAATGTGTTCGGTTTTATATAAAAGATCTGCAGATGTGTTTATCCCATTCGTGTGTTTGTTCGTGTATGTGTTTGTGTGTAATCGTGTTCTTCGTCTTCTACACCAATAAATGAGTCTAGGAGGATTCCGCACTCCTAGACCTCGTGCGGATCTCGTATCGATCGGCGACGCCCCGGGGGGACTTACAAGTGGTATCAGAGCCTTAGGCTCTTATGCTATGGTTCGAGATCTGCGTTTTGGTGTTTCTGGCACGTTTTTGATGCGTTTCTGGCCGATCAGCGCCGCAGGCAAAGTTATGGGGTTCAGGCGAAGTTGTCGCTTAAATTTTAGGGTTTAGGCGAAGATATAAGGTTAAGCGAAGTTATTCACAACTTCGCCTACCTCACAAGTTCGCTTATCTCAGGCGAAGTTATCTGTCAGGCGAAGTTTTGGACAGGCGAAGTTATGGACAGGCGAAGTTAAGGAGGGGCGAAGTTGACTTCAAGCGAAGTTAAAAAAAAAAAAAGAGTTTTCGTCTGTATGGCCAGGTGTACACGATTATTGTGAGACCGAAGACATTGTTCCGTCAACGAGTGAAACTTGTTATCTCTTGGTCTTACGTGTGAACAAATACGTGTCAACTCTGGATATGGAGTTGAGGTTGTGAATGGGATATTGATGGAAACTGGATATTGACACATAGTTGGGTGTTTGTGGGCAATGAAATTATTGTTGTTCGAGGTTGACCAACTGAAGAAAGTCAAATTGAACTGAAGGTTTTCGTCATTACTGGATTGCGGTCAGAGCATATTATTTATGTTATTTTCAAGGAGTTCGAGAATTGGATCCTGAAACGTGATGCTTATTTATTAAAGTGAAAATTTTGGAACAAGTTGGATTTAATCGGGAATTAAAGTGTTTATGTTCTTGATCGTTATCCCTGGTGATTGAAGATGCTTCGGATTAATTAATGGTCATGTGTGTTAGATTCTGTCAAGGTGGTTTTGTGATGAAACTGATCACTTGATGTTGAGTAGTTGAAGATTAAACCTTATCGTATGCCGACGTGTTGGTGAAGTTGTGGAGGGAGCCCAGCTTCACGTGTTGGTGAAGTTAGAAGAACTTCACGTGTTGGTGAAGTCAGAATGACTCACGTGATTGGTTGAGATGATTAATTAGGCACGGGGATGCATGCATTTCAAAGACCTCAATCTATTTAGTCGGAGAAGCTTACACTGAAGGGGAGATCGGATATGGAAGACGCTGGGTGATTGATAGATTTGTGAAGCTACAAGACAGTTTCAGACACGGCTGGTTGAAGAGCAAACAGAAGATCATCAGTTAAGAGGGAGTCTGTTGGTGCATGTTTTGTAACAGATGATCTTTTGTGTTTGTTAGAATTGAGAGCAACGGTCAAAGGGGAGTCTGTTGGTGCATTTTGTGACCGTCGCTATGCAATTCTGATCAGCGGAAACAAAGTACGAAGTTAGAACAACTTCGCCGTAGGCGAATTTGTAACAACTTCTGCCGTAGGCGAAGTTGTAACAACTTCTGCCGTAGGCGAAGTTAGAACAATATATATGTCCTAGGTTAAGGCTTAGAGAGATAGATAAATTATTCAATGAGTTCATTATTCAGAGAACGAGTAAGAGAGAGTCTGTATTTTGGTGATCTTTGTATCACGTGTTTACGGTTGCAATATAACGTGTTTGTGTTTATTGTAACGTGTTTAATCGTTTTGTCTTCTACGCTCGTAACGTCTTATGTAGGGATTCCGCACCTACGTAGAACGCGATATCTCGTGTAGATCCGACTGGGAACCTACAATTGGTATCAGAGCATTTGCTCGATTGTGTGGTTCGGGATTATCACGCGGGTGTAGAAATCGTTCCGTTCGATTATTCGCGG
This sequence comes from Bidens hawaiensis, assembly GCF_021521415.1. Classification (NCBI taxonomy): domain Eukaryota; kingdom Viridiplantae; phylum Streptophyta; class Magnoliopsida; order Asterales; family Asteraceae; genus Bidens; species Bidens hawaiensis. The sequence goes on from NW_027491433.1 coordinate 1,436,058, forward strand.
GACGAGTTTTCTGAGTTTTTGTGTCCTACTCACCTCCTACAATCATAAACAACCCATAACACCTTCACAAACCTCGTAAAGTCCAGAAATCAAACCTGCATATTCATCGTGTTCATCAGGCGAAGTTGCCGTCACTGTTCGTAGGGTTTCAGCGAAGATATAGGGTTAAGCGAAGTTATCCACAACTTCGCCTACCTTCTCAAGTTCGCTTATCTCAAGCGAAGTTACCCACAACTTCGCCTACTTCACAAGTTCGCTTACCTTAAGCGAAGTTATACACAACTTCGCCGAATCAGGCGAATTTAAAAAGGAAGCGAAGTTCAGAATCAGCGAAGTTCAGACTTAAGCGAAGTTATCCACAACTTCGCCTACAGTACTGTTAAAAATAAAATTTTTATTTTTCTGGTTTCTGTGTGTTTCGTGAAAGATGTCTTCAATCAACATTACGGAACTAGTTAAGATGGAAGTGGAAGTGGGTTCGGCTACAAAGGCACCGAAGATGCTTAAGAAAACCGATTATGTAGCGTGGAAAGATCGTTTTGAACAATATGTCAAGTACCAAGATGCTAAGATGTGGGTATGCATACAAGATGGTTACATTCCACCTACTGCTGAGTATGAGGGTCGTGATCAGATAAAGAAATACAAAGAGATGGAAGAAGAAGAGAAGAAAATGTATGAGGCCGAAAGCAAAGCTCATGCAGCAATTACAATGGCTCTTCCACAAGAGATTCTGCACACTTTCAGAAGTACAAAACTGCCAGAGAGCTTTGGGAAGCGCTTGAAAACCGTTTTGAGGGTAATGTGGGAATCCGTGCTTCAAAGATTAAACTACTTAAAACCCAGTTCTCGGTCTTCAAGTATCTGAAGAATGAATCACTTGATGATATCATCACTAGATATTATCATCTGATGACAGAACTCAGCAATTATTCGATTACTTACAAAGAAGATGAGATTGTTGAAAAGCTTCTTGATGCTCTCCCACCAAAATGGGAGATGTACACCGTGTTGATGAGAGAAGACAAAGACTTTGCCGACTATGATTTGGAAACGGCAGTAAACAAGCTACGAACTTTTGAACTAAACATGGTTCGAAAAGAGACACCTACTGATCAGGTTCAAGATCCAGGAATGTATGGTGCCAAGGTTAATACAAGTTCAACTTCGAAGTCTGATTCGTCTGCTTACTACTCAAAGGGAGAGTCGGGCGCTAACTCAACACATGAAGGTCATGTATCTCTCAACATGAATGGTGATGTATGCTTTGTAGCTGGAGGATCAAATGCTTCTAACCCTCAAGCAACCAAGAGTAGTTTTTCCCCAGGTGTTTCGAACAACAACTACTCAAGGATGCCCATGAGTGTTAAATCTGCTGAACAGCAGTTTGCTCTCTATGCATCCTTTATTGCTTCATATGAAAATTACATTCAGGGTAAGATTGTTGATCCTGCGACTTTGGATGAAGATTATGATCAGATCGATGCTGATGATCTGGAAGAGATGGATCTGCAGTGGCAGATGGCGATGATTGTGAGAAGGGTTAAGAGGTTTATGAAGAAGACAGGAAGAAAGTTTGTTGGTGAGAGACCGGGTTTTGACAAGTCAAAGGTGCGCTGTTACAACTGTCAGCAGAATGGCCACTTTGCCAAGGAGTGCACGAATGAGAGAGTTGAACGTAGTCAGAACAGGTCGACACACCAGAATGGGGGTGGTAATGATAATAGAGCCATGATTTCCAGACAGAATGGGGAATATAACTGGAATCTGCACGTTGAAGAAGTGTTCGAACAGGCAAATGTGGCGAATATCAAAACTGCAGATACTGAGGAAGTGACTGGCGAAAGTGAAGCTTACATGGCAGAGGCTCAAAATGAAGCTTGTATGGCAGATGTGAAAGATCAGCTCACCGAGGTAAGTACTAAACTCCCTTGCACTAAGTGTGAAAATCTGTCTGAACAATTGACAACTATAACTGATCAGTATGTTAGTTTGGATGCTCAATTTAAAACCTTAAAAGAAGAACATCACTTCACTAAAGCTAGAGAAAATAGTTATAAAGTAAAAATAAAAGCTAGTGAAAAAGATATTAGAAGTCTAAAAGCAAATCTAGCTGAAAAAATTAAAGTAATTGATCTGAGCTATGAAGTGTTAGAAAAAAAAAACCAAACTAATAGCTGAAAGGGATAAACAGATAGCTGATCATCAGGTGAGAGTGGTGGAACTAAACAGGAAACTTGAGAAATTTAGAAATTCCACCGCTATACTTGATCACCTCGTTAGTGATCAAGGTTCCCCAGTTAAAAGGGGAGGAATTGGTTATCATGAAGTTCCACCACCTTACAATCATAATTATACTTATGATCCTAGTAATCAGAAATCTGTTGATGTTGATTATAGTCAGACAGTTCCGGTTAAGGTAACTATTAAAGATCCAGAAGTTAGTAAAGGCGAAACGAGTAAGCCTGTGTCTAATGTGAAAATTTCTGTGCCTAGTCCTGTCTCATCTAACTCGGACAAGTCTTCCGAGTCGAGTGAGACAAAACAAGAGGCAGTGTTACCAAAAAGTGGGGAGAAGCATAAAACAACTGAAAAGAAATCTCCACTAAACCCGTATGTCCCACCTTATGTGAGACAAACGGGCAGTAATACAGCCTCAACATCTAAAACAACTATGGAAAAGAAAATTGAACACAGGAGTTGTTTCTGATGTAATCGATTAGGACACCTAATTGCTGATTGCCCTCTAAAGCAGAAATTCAGAGGTGTGAGGCCTTCAAAATCTGAGAAAAGAAACAGTAATCAATATAACGGAAAAAATGAAAACCCATCAAAGTTCAAAAATTGGTCTAATTCAGGTTTTCAAAGAAATAGATCTCAGTTTTTCACTACTAACAACCAAACCATAAGTAATAATTCATTTAATTCACGATGGTTTGGATGGCCTCATAGTCAATCTCCAAGAAGGTATCCGCTCAGGACTTACAGAAATTATTCTGATGCTAACTTTGGACAGCCAAGGTACGGGATGTATCGACCCAAGACCAAGAGGTCTTGGGTCCCCAGATTTTAACCCTCTGCTTTAATCGTGCAGGAACAGTTGAACAGGGCTGCAAACAATCTATGGGTTGTGGATAGCGGCTGTTCCCGGCACATGACGGGTAACAAGAATTTGTTACACGAATGGAAACCTGTTCAAGGAGGAAGAGTGAGTTTCGCTGGAGAGAGCGGTGGAAGGATCACAGGAATTGGGACTGTGACGAATGGAAAGATGACATTAGAGAAAGTGAACTTTGTTGAAGAATTGAAGCACAATCTGCTGAGTGTTTCGCAGATCTGTGACAAGGATTACACCATGCATTTTACCAAGAATGAGGCGATTGTGTTGCATCCTGGTTTTAAGATACCCGAGGATTGGATTGTTATGAGGGCTCCAAGAGAGAAGAATACGTATATCATGGACATGAGGTCGACTGAAATGGCCACAGAAGAATCATGTCTTTTGTCGAAAGCGACTGAATCGGAATCCGAATTATGGCATAGGAGAATGGGGCATATTCATCTTCGGAAGATGAACTACATTGTCAAGAATGGGTTGGTGTTGGGTGTTCCCTTGAAGAATTTCAACTTCGAAGACCAATGCTTATCATGCAAGAAGGGAAAGCAACACAAGAAATCCCATCACACCAAGAAGATTAATTCTATAGTCAGTTCCCTAGAACTACTTCACATGGATCTCTTCGGTCCAGTGAATGTAAAAAGTCTAGGAGGAACATCTTACTGCTTGGTGATCACTGATGATTTCTCTAGATATTCCAGGGTATATTTCCTGAAGTCAAAGGATGAAACTGTTCAGATGGTAAAGAATTTGATTACCAAGGTTGAGAATATCATGGGAAAAAGGGTTAAGTACATCAGAAGTGACAATGGGACTGAGTTCAAGAACTATGAGATGGAGATCTTCTGCTTACAGAAGGGGATTGAACACCAGTACAGCGCTCCGTATACACCGCAACAAAATGGAGTGGCTGAGAGGAAGAACAGAACTTTAATTGAAGGAGCCAGAACCATGCTGGCTGATTCGAAACTTCCCGTGGTGTTCTGGGCTGAAGCAGTTGCAACAGCCTGTTATATCCTTAATAGAGTGTTAACTGTTAAAAGATTAAATAAAACCTGTTATGAACTTATGCATGGGAGAAAGCCCAACTTGAATGGTCTTGAACCATTCGGGTCACCGTGTTCGATATTAAAGACCAATTCTAAATTTGGTGAAGTAGCCGACGAAGGAATCTTAGTCGGATACGTTGTTGGGACTCCCAACAGACGGGTCTTTAATACATCGACCAGCAAGGTTGAGGTGGTGTGTAACACTAATATCACAAGTTACAAATCACCAAAACCAAGCACGGGACCCGCCGCGGTTTTCGACTATGATAGACTTTTTAAATCTTTTAACATGCCTTATTTGGATTTTGCAGAAGTTGAGGAAAGAATGGCTAGGAAGATGATATGCGATGAGGAAGACACTTTGGTGCAACGACCACAGTATGATGAATGTCAGCCTTCCTCGTCAAATGCTGTCAATACCCCTGCTGCCTCTACTGAAGAGGAATTCATCAATCCGTTTCACTCTCAACATCATTCACCCATTGATGAGCTATCTTCGAACTTGGAAGATAATCTGAATGTCAGTTCGGTTCCGACTACGAGAATTCACAAAAATCATCCTCTGGAAAATGTGATAGGTGTTCTGTCCGATGGTGTACAAACAAGACAAAGCTTGAATGAGCACACCTGTGTTTACACAAGCATTAAAGAATCAGGCATAATCAACGAATGCTTGTACACCTGCTTTATCAGCCAGATTGAACCAAAGAACTATCAAATGGCTCTCAAGGACAGCTCGTGGGTCGAAGCCATGCAAGAAGAATTAGCCCAGTTTAAGAAGATGGAGGTATGGAACTTGGTTGCAAAACCAAGGAATGTGCATGCGATTGGCACAAAATGGGTCTTCAAATGCAAGAGAGATGAGAAAGGGATTGTTATCAGGAACAAGGCGAGGCTGGTTGCTAAAGGCTTTAATCAGCAAGAGGGGATTGATTACAATGAGGTGTTTGCTCCTGTGGCAAGATTGGAGGCCATTCGTTTGTTTTTGGCATTTGCTGCTCATAAGGAGATGAAGGTTTTTCAGTTAGATGTGAAGAGTGCGTTCCTAAATGGTAAAGTCGATGAGGTTGTGTACGTTGAGCAACCTCCTGGTTTTCCTGACCCTGACTTTCCCGAACACGTGTACAAGCTAAGTAAAGCACTGTATGGACTACATCAAGCACCTCGTGCCTGGTACTCAACGTTATCCGACTACTTGCTTGAGAATGAGTTTGAAAGAGGTAAGATTGATAGCACATTGTTCTTCAAGAGAAAAGGGAGCGACTTTCTACTGGTGCAAGTCTACGTGGACGACATTATCTTTGCTGCATCAAAGGTCGCCATGTGTCAGGAGTTTGAGGCCGTCATGAAGAAGAGATTTGAAATGAGTGCTGTGGGTGAACTAACTTTCTTTTTAGGACTGCAGGTTGATCAGAAGAAGAAAGATGGTATGTTCATTCATCAGACGAAGTATGTCCATGATGTTCTCAAACGTTTCAAGATGGAGGACAGCACTCCATACGATACTCCAGTCTGCGTCAACCACAAATTGGGTGCTGAGTCAGACAACGATGCAGACGTGGACCCAACCCAATATCGGGCTATAATAGGTTCTTTAATGTACTTAACTGCTTCTAGGCCTGATATAATGTTTGCTGTTTGTCTTTGTGCTCGCTTTCAGGCAAACCCAAAGGAATCTCACTTGAAGGGTGCGAAGAGGATTCTACGGTATCTCAAAGGCAAGCCTAAGCTGGGGTTGTGGTACACGAGAGGAGGAGACTTGGAGTTGGTCGCATACACAGATTCTGATTATGGAGGGTGCAATCAGAGTCGGAAGTCTACAACTGGTGGATGTCAGTTTCTTGGTGACAGACTAGTGTCCTGGCAATGCAAGAAGCAGACCTCAGTCGCAATTTCAACCTGTGAAGCAGAATACATGGCAGCATCCAACTGCTGCTCCCAGGTTCTTTGGATTCAACAACAGTTGCGCGATTATGGTCTGAATTTTACTCTTACTCCTATTTGCATTGATAACACTACTGCTATCTCAGTAACTAACAATCCCGTTAAGCACAGCAAAACTAAACACATTGACATACGTCATCATTTTATACGGGATTGTGCTGAGAAGAAACTGATTGAGCTCGAAAAGGTTGATACGCTAGATAATTTCGCTGACTTGTTTACGAAAGCGTTTGACAAAACGAGATTTCAAAACATTGTTGAGCTGAATGGGATGATCAATCCCGAGTAACCATGCTTTATGTTTTTGTTTTAAAAAAAAAAAAAAAAAAAAAAAAACGTAACTATCGCTTAGAAGTATGTCGGTTGCCTCAGTTTGAAGGACATGTCTTCGGATATGTTTGGTCCTCATTTCTACTTGTAGAATATGAGGATAGCCATTAACCAGATGACTGAAAGTGACCGGGGCGGTTTATGATGTGTTTTCATTCTTTCGCTGAAAATTAGTCGATCATACTTAGTTAGAAGGACACATACTTGTATGTGGTCGGTCCAGCTGATCCATTGGATCTTCGGGACAGCCGTTTACCTGAAAACTTCAATTTGATTGGGGCGATTGAAGTTAAAAATTTTTCCGGGAGATGAAATTATTTTTCAAGTCTACTACTTCGTAAGAAGTACCTTTACTATGTTTAACAGAAAATTGATCTAACCTTGGAAAGTGATAGATATACTGATTCTGTGTGCTTAACTAGTGAAGTTATAAGGCTTAAAAGACTTTAGAACAGTCATTGTATGTCATGGTAGCTTTTTATGGTGCGTAAAAGTAGAAGTGATACTAACTAAATCTACTCGATTTTATGTGGAAACTTCTTATGAGTTGTGCATGTCTCCATATATATCTTTCCGAATGATAGGCAGAGAAGCGATTACCCAGTCATACACGAGCCCGTGAGTGTTCTGATTCCCGTGAAGATAGCGTGTCAAGAAACTGCAGTGATCCAGATTCGGGACTTGCAGTAGTTTATCTGAAGTTGTGTAAATACTTAAAAAAAAAAAGAAAAAAAGAAAAATTTGAGACATTCTAGAGTTCATAATATTTATACTTCTCAATCAAGGTGTAAGAAAGAGAACGGGAAGCAAAATCTAAAGATCGAAGAGTACTTACTATTTAATCAGACAATACGGGTCGAGGTCAACTCGGGGTGACTTGGGGAAAGCCAAATACGCTTTGAGAATAGATAGGAGGCATCATAATCTCTGAGTTGTTGCCCACTTAAGTTTTGAGCTTAATTGAACCTAACCCGTATCACAGAAACAATGAAAACCATTCTAAGTTATTTACCTGCTTACAACCTGTTTCTTTATGTCATAATACAGCTAAACACGGATCTGTGTGACAGTCACATAGTTAGTATGATTCCTGTTTGGATCTTTTCTAAAACATGGTAGTCCCTATCGAGACTGAAATTTGATCTCGTGTATTTTATTTTTAAAATTTTTCTGCTTATGTAGTTGTTTAATTTTATACCTGGTTACTTGGTCTTAATCGTATCATTTAATTCTTTAAAGGTTGTTTTAAAACTTAATTGCAAATTGTAGGGGTTTGTTTTGAAAATTTTCATATATAGGCGAACTTATCCATAACTTCGCCTGCAATAGGCGAAGTTATCCATAACTTCGCCTGTCAAATTTTGACCCTATATAAAGAAGTTTTAAGGTCAGACATGTTTATTATTTCAAAACCAGCGAACTTATCTCCGAAACCTAAGCGAACTTATCGTATTATCGATCTCAATCATCTGTGTTCATTCTTTTTCGATTCTAATCCGATTAAAGGTGTGTAGGGTTCTATATATCGTATAATCTTTTTCATAGGGTGTTAATCATAGGTCGTATTGACCCGATTCTCGACCTCGTCTTTCGAAACATTAAACACCTGATTTCAAACTTGTTATTACATGGTCGTAATCAATTTGGTCGTCTAGTACTTCATAAAAACATGTTTTACGGAGGCCTTAATCTCCAATTTCACCAACTACACGTCGATTGATTCGTCTATCTGTTGCCGATTCATATTCATGCGAACTTACAGTTTAGGCGAAGTTATCCATAACTTCGCCTGAGGTTTAACTTCGCCTGACAATTAATTAGGTTACAGTATATGAGGCGATGTTGTGGTTAGGCGAAGTTATCATTAACTTCGCCTGGACCTTTTTACTTAACAGTTAACAGACGAAGTTCAAGTTGAGGCGAAGTTGTTCCCAACTTCGCCCTACCTCTAACTTCGCCTATACAGAATAAATCACAACTTCGCTCATGGTAACAGGAGAACTTGTGATTTGCGTTGACGTGTATCTAACTTAGTCTGTTTGATGCAGATATGGCTGCTGTAGGTGGTGCAGGCAGAGATGACGGTGGTGATAACCAGAGACAGTTCTTCCCGGGTCACAACATGTATATAACATTAGACCCGGAGGCTAGCGGAGTTGATGATTTCCGCGAAATCATCACATTCTTACTACGCTCGCGTATATTCCACGCGATCACTACAACACTGCCGATATCCTTGCCCAACATTGAGGATTTTTGGCAGACCGTGGAATATGGCTGTAGAGTCGAGCCCCCGGTGATGCGCGCAACAGTCAACAATCAGATTGTTCAGTTCTCTTCTGAACAGATCCGGGCGGCTTTACGATTTGGAGATGAGACGAGGGATGACCCGACAGAGTTTGTGGCTTCTTTCCGTGATGGAGCGTTTTTGAGGATGGGATACTCTGATCCCTTGGGGGATACGCAGAGAAGGAAAGGGTTTTTGCTTGACCAGTGGCGCTTTCTCATGCATGTCATGATAGTATGCATGTCAGGGAGAAAGGCTGGAACTGATGTCATGGGCGCGACCATGCAGTCGGCGATGACTGCTTTGACTTACAACAAGCGATACAGCTTTAGTCAGATGGTCTTCTATGAGATTGATCGTCAGAGAAGGGTGATGGCGCGTGAGAGATTCATCATGTATCCAAGATTCCTACAAATGATCTTGAATCATGTTGCTCCAACGCTACCTCAGCGCCGTCCGATCAGATACGTTGAAAGTGTGAATAAACGGATCTTCGCCCAATGTAGATCTTCGAGTGCGAGGAGCAAACCTGAGCTCCATCCTCGCCATACTCCACTGTTTGGGTACTTAATCAACCCAGGGTATGTGCCTGCTCGTGGGGACGAGTTTCGGGACCCGGCACCACGACAGGCAGGAGCACCTCAAGCTATACCTGCTGCTCCTGTTGTGTCACCGGAGGAGAACGTTGACCTTGACGCAGAGTTTGGCGGTCAAGGATTTTTTGACATGGAGAGGGTTGATCCAGAGGAGTATGTGCAAGTCTCGGTTGAGAGGGTGTCGACTGTGAATGTTACTAGGACAGCTGCTGCGGTGGCTGGTTCTGATGAGGCAAGAAGGATTTTGGTAACACATGAACGGACTCATGGGAAAAGAAAGAGAACTGATGATGATAGCGAGTCAGATTACGAGGAAGAGGTACAACAGTTGATTCGGAGATCAAGAAGGGAACGGACAGGTGCAGGATCGGGAGCCGGTGAGAGCTCGAGGGTGGTACGTTTCACCCCACCCGCACTGTCCGGTATGACAATGGTTCCCTCATCATTACAGGTTACAAGGCCAAGCGCCACGGACGTTCCCGTGGTGGCTACCTCATCTGCCGTTGGCCTCCCACCAACTTCATTCCAACTACCGACTCCAGAGATCGTTTCGTTGCCGCCGCCAACTGTTACTCCAACGGAGGTCGTGGCACACTTTATTGAGTCGACTGTTGTGGCCACTGCAGGGTTATCAGTGATGATACCACCTGCGGTTACGTCTTTGCCTACTTCTGAGGTCCCGGTTACATCGGAAATCCCTCCTCAGTACACTCAAGATATATCACATCTGAGGTTTGATTTCGATGCAACCTTATCAGACTCAGAACGAATAGCAGCACTTGAACGGGTCGTGGCAGAGTAGTCAAGGATTAATCTTATCCAGACCCAGGCTATTCAACGCCTTGTTGCAGAGAATCAGATGCAGTCGTCCCTGCTGGTAGAACATGGAAAAATCATAGATGCTCTGAAGGAGTTCTTGGCATCTCAGGGGGAGACGAGCTGTAAAGGCGATGAGTTGAGGACCAAGAGACGCAATGATAGAGACGATGATCCCAATGCATCGAAAGGTGCAGGTGGTGAGTTGCCAAGAACTGTACAAGCTCTTGGGACTTCCACAACTCAGGGGGAGTCGACAACTGCAGCTGGTGGTGATGATGTGGTGGTAGTGGAGGTTGAGGAGATGGATGATGACTATATAGGTGATGATGATGTATTACCGGTGGATGAGATAGAAAAGATTGGTGCAGAGATAGTGATTGATAATGATATAGAAGAGGGAGAGATAGTAGAAGAGAATGTGGAGCATGAGATACCAGAAGTAGATAAGGCAGATATGAGTCAAGAGATTGGGAATGATGAGACTGAATGGGAAGAGCAGCCTAGATGGAAAGAAGGCTATGCTCAGTGGTTCGTCAAAACGAAGAAACCAGCGGTCCCTACAATGTTTAAGAAGAGTTACAACATTAGAGGCTATGCTGAAGCGAGAAAGGGGATTATTTGCTGGATATACGATGAGCAGTTGAGGCTCTTTGTTATTAAGAGGTATGATGGTGTTCAGTACTTCAAAAGACTTTTAAGATCGTTGAATACACTGCCAGAATGTGAAGTGAAAGACTTAGCCAGATTGGGATTGATAAACCGAAGTGATGATAATATGGCTAGAGTTATTGGGAAGATTGTTTGGAAGGAAAGTATAAAAGAGAAGAAGTTTGAGCTGTTGAAACCACAAAAGGGAAAACTTATCGAAGACGAAGATCGTGGATTGAGAGCAGATGGTAAACCTTGGATGATAATGAAGTATAAGCCGATCCGGTGCCTTAAAGAAGTGCCGATGAAACAGATGCCCAAGGATGTGCTCAAAGAGTTAAAGTGGTGGTATGTTGATTGTGAGACAGCTGAAGCAGTGATGGAAGACGAAGATGAACAAGAGCTGCTAAGAGTTCATGATCCGATGCATCTAGTGAACTTGTCGCAAGCTGATCTGCAACTGCTGAATGAGAAGAAAATCTTTTATATTCCTGCTTGGAAAGACGAAGCGAAGAAATATCAAAGAATTGTATCAGTTTGTGTACGCGAAGGAGTTCATGCTTGAAGATGAAGATGCAAGGTCGTTGAAGATTACAAGACACGTGTTTGAAGATAAAGAATTGAAGCTACTGCCAAGGGGGAGTCTGTTGGTACATGATGTCAGTAGTTCAGTGTCTAGTGTCTGTAATCGAGTCGTTTGGATTTGAGTTTGTATGTAAGCGAAGTTGCTAACAAGTTCGCTGATATGGGCGAACTTGTTAGACAAGCGTAGTTAGGGACAACTTCGCCTGAACATGCCAGGCGAAGTTGTCGTGATATATATGTCCTAGGTTACGGCTTAGAGAGATAGATAAATTATTTAACGAGTTCATTATTCAGAGAACGAGTAAGAGAGAGTCTGTATTTTGGTGATCTTTGTATCACGTGTTTACGGTTGCAATATAACGTGTTTGTGTTTATTGTAACGTGTTAAATCGTTTTGTCTTTTACGCTCGTAACGTCTTATGTAGGGATTCCGCACCTACGTGGAACGCGATATCTCGTGTAGATCCGGCTGGGAACCTATAAAAAGGGCGAAAAACGAGCCGAAACGGAGATCCGGAACGCGTCAGGAAGAACCAGAGCAGAGAACCGGTCAGACCGGGCCGGTCTGACCGGCCCCCATAGAAGAGCACGCCGCGCCGCGCCAAGGGGAAAGGCCAAAAGCCCTAGGCGCGGCGCCTAGGCACAACTGGGCTAAAATTATTTCGTTTTTGCTTATTGTCGGGCCTTGTTTTCGCTATTTAAACACCTTTAACTTAAACCTGACACAACCTTAAGCCACCAGCCAATTTTGAGAGAATTATTAAGGGTTTGAAGGTGATTTGAAGCTAGGAACCAAGGAGGATCAAGAGTTATTTCATCCGGGTGTTCAAGGATCAATCGCAAAGGGTTTTATCGCTCTAACTTTCGTTCCTTGTTCATTATTTGTCATGTCTTTCTTCTTTGTTTTTAATACTTCTTTAGGATTGTTTTTAATAATGATTCTATGCTAGACTTCATGTCTACCTAGGTTTGATGAACATGTTTGAGACTTGATTCTTGCTTTGGACTATTGTTTGATTATGGATTTCGTTATTTAATAATAAAGACTTGGTTTTGTTTTCATGATGCGTATAAGTATTTATTATCTTGATTGATTATTAACTATTGCTTCACATAGATATTTTATCTTTTGATTGTGTTCTTTAGATTTAGGGTTTATGTTTAATCATTACTTGGTGTTTTGATTATTATGGTTGAATAGGCCTATTAGATCATAGAAGCTTGTTAATTTTTGGTTAGGGTTTTAAATGCTTTGCTAAATTCCAATAGCTGTAAGGTGAGGAGTTGTTCATGTGTCTTGGTCAATTGCATGCTAGGATAATTAGTGACAATATTCTTGCTTATGGTGTTGATCCATATTCATGATGTCATGTTAGATTATCAAGTTATCTAGGGCTTAGTGTTTCGTAAGATTACTTGCTTTAGATACTATTCATTAACCCTAATTGATGACTTTGCGGAAATCAATAATACTGATTGCTTAATAATCTAATAATTTTTTTTTGGGATTTCATTTGATTCAGTCAAAGGTCCTTAGGGTTTGTTAGATGAATACGTTTAGAAATCAGTTTCCATAATCATGTTATTTGTCCATTGCTTGATGATTGTTGATGCATGGGATTCTTACCTAGGTAGATTCCTTCTCTTATTGGTTCCAATCTATTGTTTAATTTCTTGTTTCTCGTTTAGTTGTTTATTTGTTTTCTTAGTTTAATATTAGTTTTAAATCCCCCTTAAAACATTAATAATAAATAGTCGTGTCGTAAGTCGAGTCTAATTAGTTAATTAACGTAATTTATAAAGTCCTATGGGTTCGATATTCCGAACTTACTTAGCTTTAATACAATTGACCGGTTCACTTGCCGGTGTATTGTTTAGTTGATTCTCAGGTCTAGTTTTTATTACTTGTTTAATTTAGTTAATATTTATTGACTGTTTTTAGCACATCAAGTTTTTGGCGCCATTGCCGGGGACTCTTGGCAATTGCGTTATTTACGTTAATTGGACTTAATTGCTACGTCCGTGCTATTTGTTTTATTTGTGTTTGAGTCGTAGGAGTCTAATTTAAGTTTTAGTTTATTTTTAAGTGTTCGAGTCAACTCAGTTGGTCTTTTGCGTTTTTCAGGTTTATGCCACATCTTCGTTCGCAAGGACCACTGCTGGATAATATTGAATCTTCTCCGTTGAAGACCGAGGCTAATTTGTCTGTAGAGAAACAACCGTTAGAACCCGCATCTACACCAAATTCGTCACCACCCAGTTCACCACCCGAATGTCCTAGACGTCAAGATCCAATGGCCGACAATAGGACAATTGCTGCTCAAGCCTTCGATGGCTTAACCGGAAACCAATCATGCATCGTCGTTCCCGAGATCGACAACCGCAACTCGTGGCAAATTCCGTCATACGTCATGAATAGCATCGTTCAAACCAATCAGTTTAATGGACGTGATGACGAGGATGCACCGGCTCACATTAACCGACTTCACCGCGTTCTTAAAACTTTTAATTTACAAGGTGCTACCGAAGATGCTATTTTCTTACACTTGTTTCCGTTTTCACTTGCAAGATAAGCAGCTACTTGGCTTGACACGCAGCCACCTGGCACGTTCACCACTTGGGAAGCACTACGTTCTGCATTTATCAAGAGATACTTCCCACCGGCTAAAGCGGCTATTCTTCGCGATCAGATTCACTCGTTTCACATGGATCCGGGGGAGCAATATTGTCATGCTTGGGAGCGTTTTCAGAACATGCTAGCTCGATGCTCACAGAATGGTCTCACACCATGGGCTCTCGTGGAGAAATTTTACAATGGGTTAAACTACGACACCCAAGTTCGGTTTGACACGGCCACGGGAGGAAGTTTACTAGCGAGGAAAAATGTCACCGAGTGCAACAAGATGTTTGAGAGCTTCGATCAATCGGACCTTGCCAAAGTGCCACATCGCGGGAATTCCACTCCCGTTAGCAGTACATCCTCATCCGCTCGAGGTGTACACCAGGTTAATCTGGATACTAGTGTGGCTGCTGCTTTGGAATCACTAACTCGAGAGGTTAAGGAGCTGAAGGCCAAGGTGGACAGGTGTGAGTTTTGTAGAGGTGGACATGGTACGTTGGAGTGCCCGGTGATGAATCAACAAGTCGATTTTGTCGCTGGTCAGAATAGGTTTCCCAACAATTACAAAAACAATAATCAGAATTGGAACACCTACAAAAACCCGAATCAGAATAGTTCCAACTGGCGCCCGTCAGGCGCACCACCTGGATTTCAAAATTCTTATGCTCCATCACAAGGTCAGTATTTTAATGATAATAATACCAATAGTACTGACATTCAAAATAATGTGCATGATTCGAACGGTGGAATTGGACGTTTGGAAGAGATGATGAAGCAAATCCTGGAGAGAGACCAAGCTACACAGAAGAAGTTTTCCGAGCACGACCTACATTTTAGGAATCAACAATCTGCTATTCTTGATATTCAAAGGACTGTTGGTGATATTGCTCGTCGTTTGGAAGAAAGACCCCCAGGTCAGTTTTCGAGTATTCCTCAAACTAATCCGGCTGCTCAATTGAAAGCCATCTCAACTCGTAGTGGTAGGGTTTTTGGTCAGGAGGTAGTTAGTAAAGAAATTGGAAAAAATGGGGATGATGAATTGGTAGATGAGGAGATAGAGGTAGAGGCTCCGGGTAAGTCACAAAGTACAACACCAATTATAGAGCCGCAAGTTGAGAAAAACATCGAGAAGAAGCCGGTTGGAGCCCGACCACCACCACACATCATTAACCCTGCCTATGTCCCGTATCCCGGTCGTCTAAAACATCAACAGTATACGAAGGATTACGGGAATTTTCTCAATATATTTAGCCAATTGAATGTTAACCTCCCATTCGTCGAAGTCCTCCAGCATATGCCTAAATATGCCAAGTTTTTGAAAGATCTTCTCAAAAGAAAGGATAAGTTGGAGGAGTTGTTGACTGTACCGTTGAATGAAGAGTGTTCTGTGGTAGTTCTTAATAAAGTACCGGAAAAATTACCCGACCCCGACGTTTTTACCATTCCATGTCTTTTCGGGAGTGAGACGACGTGTCAAGCATTAGCCGATCTTGGAGCTAGCATAAACCTCATGTCGTATTCTTTATATGAAAAGTTGGGTCTCGGAGAGCTCACCCCTACTCGTATGACGTTGTCTTTAGCTGATCGTTCTGTTAAGTATCTGAGGGGTGTCGTGGAGAATTTGCTTGTTAAGGTAAACAATTTAGTTTTCCCCGCTGATTTTGTTGTTTTAGATATGGAGGCTGACGAGAGAGTTCCTATTATTTTGGGTCGTCCATTCTTACGTACCGCTAGGGCAATCATCGATGTGTTTGAAGGCAAGATAACTCTTAGAGCCGGTGATGATAGTGCCACTTATTTGGCGAAGTCCATGAGACATCTGAGTGGTCAAGACGGTCTCATTGATCCATGTCATACAGTTTACTCGATAGAATCATTTATCTCGGGCATGGGCCCTGGTCTTGACGATTCCCATTCTGTGAGTATTAGTGTGAAAAAGGGGCGAGAGGGTTCTAGTTCTCGGGTAAGGGTGATGTGTGTTAGAGAAATTGATGGTGGTAAGCGAAAAATTGAACGGGTTCGTGGGGTTAAAAAGAAGAAGACAAAGGTTGATGAATTGTCAGATAGTGAATCGACATCTTTGAGGGCATTGGATTTCTACCGAGGTGGAGGAAGCTCCACTCGGTTTGCCACGTGATTCTCTTAGCATGGGTTCTTGAGTGAAAACTCAAGTGTAAAGTTTGTATTATTTTCTTTTATTTTTATTTTTTTTTATTTTCTTTGAGTCCCTAGTGTAGTTTTTGTAGTTCGACTTTGTTTTGTGTTTTTGAGTTTTGCTATATTGAAGATTGAGTGAGCTAGAGAGAAGATCCCCGAGGTTGAGTATAATGAAATGAACAAGTGTGGGGATGAAGCAGCCGAGCCGTATACTTAACGTTTTATTATTATTTGCTGCTTATTATTCATGTTTTATATATTTGTGGGTTGATTGAAGTACTTTAATTGCATAATATCTATCATTACGATAAGATACATTTTTAGATATGTTTGTTTTGTTTTGCCGCTTACGTTCGTGAGAGAAGGAGTTACCATTTGTTGAGCACGTTCGTAGTTGGAGGGCATTCATGGAAAGAAAACTTTGGCATCATGTTTCGTTCGTATATTACCAGCTAAGTCTTTTCCATTATCTAGCTTGTTAACTTTTTATTTTGTTTTGTTTTTTATTTTTAGGTTTAGGTTTTGTGGTCCGACTTTATTTTATTTTTATTTTTATTTTAAGTCGTCCTTATCCTTGCATTGAGGACAATGCAAAATTTAAGTGTGGGGATAGGATATTTGAGTCGTAGTTTAAATTGAGTTTTTGTTTGGAAAAAAAAACAAAAAAAAAACAAATTTAAAAAAAATTGAAAAAGGTTTAAAAATGTCCCTTGAAGTATAATTTTTGCGTTAAAGTGGGATATGATGATTTTATCGGAAATTGGTTTTTCAAACTACTAATAATATGAGATAAATAAAAGAAAGCGCACTTAACTCGGGATGTGTCGGTAGGCTCAGCCTTGAAAAAGAAAGGGCAATTTGATAAAATGGGTCGGAAATCTCTTGTGGGTAAAACGCTTTGTCCGTAGAAAATAAGTAATGAAATGTCAGCCATACTCAAGCCTCAATTTTTGGTATGAAAAAGTGGAAAATATCACAAAGTTTATAAAGTTTAAAAAAAATTGAATACGTTATCATATGATGCTTGGGTAGGTTTAACGTTAGAGAATGCCGTGTAGCCTGTGATATAAATCTTAAACTGTTAGTTTTAGTGTTTTACACATCATTGGTGTATGGTTTTATAACCTTAAATCTTGTACTGATGGGATGCCCCGGGTCCGGAGACCATGGGTCTATATGCCGACTATTCATCTGGTATTCACAATTCCAAATGGGGTTGTGAATATTTAAAATAAAAGCTAAAAAAAGAGCAAACCCTTATAAGTCTTTAAACATGATCACAAAAAGTACAAAAGTACAAATACATTACAGACTTGATCATCCACGCTGTTAGTCATGTGGGGTCCCCTTGCTCGCGTCTCATTACCATTAAGAAACATACCATAAGTGACACGCTACATGTAAGCCCTACAGATGAAATTTTGCATACTCACATATGGTAATGGTTCGGTGTATTGCTTGATAACGGGGGTATGTCATGTTGTGGGGAACACTAGCTATAAAATAATTGAACCCTAATAATATCTAATGGCTGCTTGGTAGACTTTGATACTTAAGCTTAGGTGGATAAACAATACCCTTGATCGTCTTAACTATTCATGAAAAAATAGAGCAACAAAAGTATTAAATCTGCTAATTTTGAGGTTTAAGTCAAGTTGGGGTGGTATGGTCCGGTGAAAGCTGAAAATAAGCGGGTCTTAACTGTGTAAACCACTGAGTAAAAAATTGTCGGATCATATTTGTCCCGGTAAAGATTAAGGCATGGGATTAAGTGGATAACAATATCGGTGATCGCGGTTTTTGCGTTTTTCTGAGCTTTAAAAAATTAACCTATATATATAGCTATACTATATTAAAATACATATAAGAAGGACAATATGGTAATTTTACCAAACTCTCTTAATTTTAAGAGTTGTGCAACTCTTTATGCATGTTGTACAATCACTAGAACAATGGTTTGAAGGAGCAATCTGTTCTCGAGTTTCATTTAACGAGGGGAAGGAAAAGATAAGAAAATAGGAGAGAAAAGAAATGAAAGTAAAGTTTTATTTTGTGTTCCCGAGTTTAAGGGAAGGGAAAGGAAAATAAAGGATTTTAAATATTTTATGTGTTCTCGAGTTGGGAGGAAAAGAAAAGAAAATTATAATTTTACAATTATACCCTTTAGTAAAACTAAAATATATAATACATTGGATACCATTTGTTGCTTCTTCTCGTTAACAAAATTTGGTCAAATAAATGGCACTTTGACCATATCACGGTATTTCATTGTTGAGTAGGGGTGTTCACGATCCGATTTTAACGATTTTTTAGTCAAACCGAAGCCAAACCGCTATTACCAGTTTTTTATTATCGAAAACCAAAACCGAACCGTGATTTAAAACCAAACTGGTTACTACAGGTTTGGTTCCGGTTTGGTCTCACGGTTTTTATTAAGCCTTTATACAAGATGCATAATATACAAATAAGCTGTCATATATATAATACAGGTTATGCCCAAACTCCATATGGTGTCCACAATACAAGCTTAAAACAATATATCAAAAAAAAAAATGTTTAGTACCAGGAACAACCAAAATATAAACAACGTGCAATCAAAATACATAAAAGTGAAGAATAAATAGAAAGCCTGGACGTTTAACAAACTTAGCATCAATCAATAAAGATAGCAGTAGCCTATAAAGCCAACAATCCTTATAATATGTATACTAACCAATAGTTCAACATAACAAATTGAAAACATTTTTTACAGCATAACACACTTTTTTATGTATTAACTTCATCCAATCTGACCAACATGATACTTGATATAATGCTAAATATTTATATTTCCCGTGTATATTTTAATTAATATTTTATTAGTTTTTGTTCGTTTTTAGTCGAGATTTGTATACTACAAACGTTTTTATGTTTCGTAGGTTCCGGGATTTGATCGTGATTAAAAAGGGCGAAAAACGAGCTAAAACGAGCCAAAACGGAGATCCGGAACGCGTCAGGAAGAACCAGAGCAGAGAACCGGTCAGACCGGGCCGGTCTGACCGGCCCCATAGAAGAGCACGCCGCGCCGTGCCAAGGGGAAAGACCAAAAGCCCTAGGCGCAGCGCCTAGGCACAACTGGGCTAAAATTATTTCGTTTTTGCTTATTGTCGGGCCTTGTTTTCGCTATTTAAACACCTTTAACTTAAACCTGACACAACCTTAAGCCACCAGCCAATTTTGAGAGAATTATTAAGGGTTTGAAGGTGATTTGAAGCTAGGAACCAAGGAGGATCAAGAGTTATTTCATCCGGGTGTTCAAGGATCAATCGCAAAGGGTTTTATCGCTCTAACTTTCGTTCCTTGTTCATTATTTGTCATGTATTTCTTCTTTGTTTTTAATACTTCTTTAGGATTGTTTTTAATAATGATTCTATGCTAGACTTCATGTCTACCTAGGTTTGATGAACATGTTTGAGACTTGATTCTTGCTTTGGACTATTGTTTGATTATGGATTTCGTTATTTAATAGTAAAGACTTTGTTTTGTTTTCATGATGCGTATAAGTATTTATTATCTTGATTGATTATTAACTATTGCTTCACATAGATATTTTATCTTTTGATTGTGTTCTTTAGATTTAGGGTTTATGTTTAATCATTACTTGGTGTTTTGATTATTATGGTTGAATAGGCCTATTAGATCATAGAAGCTTGTTAATTTTTGGTTAGGGTTTTAAATGCTTTGCAAAATTCCAATAGCTGTAAGGTGAGGAGTTGTTCATGTGTCTTGGTCAATTGCATGCTAGGATAGTTAGTGACAATATTCTTGCTTATGGTGTTGATCCATGTTCATGATGTCATGTTAGCTTATCAAGTTATCTAGGGTTTAGTGTTTCGTAAGATTACTTGCTTTAGATACTATTCATTAACCCTAATTGATGACTTTGCGGAAATCAATAATACTGATTGCTTAATAATCTAATAATTTTTTTTTGGGATTTCATTTGATTCAGTCAAAGGTCCTTAGGGTTTGTTAGATGAATACGTTTAGAAATCAGTTTCCATAATCATGTTATTTGTCCATTGCTTGATGATTGTTGATGCATGGGATTCTTACCTAGGTAGATTCCTTCTCTTATTGGTTCCAATCTTGTGTTGATTTCTTGTTTCTCGTTTACTTGTTTATTTGTTTTCTTAGTTTAATATTAGTTTTAAATCCCCCTTAAAACATTAATAATAAATAGTCGTGTCGTAAGTCGAGTCTAATTAGTTAATTAACGTAATTTATAAAGTCCTGTGGGTTCGATATTCCGGACTTACTTAGCTTTAATACAATTGACCGGTTCACTTGCCGGTGTACCGATTTTGCTCATACCTAATCACAGGTTGCTTTTACAGGGACAACAATGACAAAGTATATTAAAGTAAAAAATAAAACTGAATAAGCACAACAACCATTTAAAAAAAAGAAATCTTTAACCAATAACTGCTTTCATGATCCATGAACAAAAAGTCAAATAAACAAGAAAGAAATAAAAAGGTCACAAATGTACTAAGTTGCCAAGCAGAATCATAAATTTAACTAGATAAATGCATTCTTAACTCCCTTAATTTCTTAAACCATTCATACCTTTCAGCAATCACAACCGCATATTAGGAGAACAACTAAATAATGATCTTGCTTTTGCTTGATTCTCCACCAAATAATTGAAAGCCAGTGGTATTTCATCAGGTCTCAAACCCATCGGTTCCAATTCTTTAATAATTTCATCACCCGTGTAGTCACGATGATTAACTCTTTCAAGTATTTTATTGCCCTCCTGAATAATTTTATTTCCTTCAGCAATAGCATTAGCCACACTACCAACACCATTCATAATCAATGAGGTCAAACCATCATCTTCTTGTTCGACTTTTCTTTTTCTACTCTTACATTTCTTTGCACTTGAATATTTCTCAGGTAGAGAAGACGTAAGATCAACCACATGAACATCATCATCAAGATTGTATTGGCTCTCTAGAATTACATCATTGGCAGCTAAGAAGTCATCTAGTTCTGGAGGTGTTTCTGTGTTACTGCCATCATCCTTCTGGAATCGGGCGTTTCTTTCTTCAGCAGTTTCAGCTTGTGCACCGGATGCCTTATCCTTTCCAAATAAATCTAGCATTTCATGATAGTTTGTGACTTTCTTCGTCTTCAACACTCCAGCTTTTGGCTTTGACTATTAAACAAAATCAAGATAATTAAACTAATGAACGATAATCGGAATATTCAAGTAAATAATTAAAAAACTTACTTCTATTAGTTTTTTCCAGACTTCATCCTCCGCTTCAATTAGTTTAGTTTCAGGATTCCATAAGAACCCACTTATTGACGTACCGTTAAACATATCATACCAAGCAGAAAAACGACTTTTCAACGTTTTTAAACGATTCTTCAAATGACTTTTGGTAAAAGTGATTTGAAGATTTGTGCTAAGCTCCGCAACCATATTTTTGTATGCTTGTGGAGTAAAATTTCCACCAATCATGTAACCGTTGCGTTATCATGGATTGTATGAATGCATTGTCCATAGTTTCTGTCCACATCATGTTTTCTTTCTCACTGGTATTTTCACTGGCGTCGTGCTTGCTCATGATGGCTTGCAATTTGTAAATATAATAATAGTTAATAATACAAATTCAACAAGAATACATTGTTATAACAATTAAAAACTTGCAATTGATAAATGTAATAGTAATTATAAATAATACAAAAACCAAATAACATAAATATTCCCAAAAACCAATCAATACGATGCCAAAAACAAACTACTATAATGTACTATTTTGACATATCTAATTCATCTTCTTGAAACATCAAATAGTTAGTCCACATTTGATTTTCAATTGAGTTCCTTAATTGGTCGGCCTCAGTACTACTCTCTCGTATGCCTCTAGTACTATGACGTTCTTCCTCTACGGGTCCATTTAACACCTCATGTATGACTTCATCTTCAAGATCTTTGTCACGGTCTTTAGCAAAAAGTTGTGTAAAATACAACATGCCAAAAAGATGTCCGACTGTGTTTGACAAGAGTAAAATGGTTCTGCTGTACTTCTAATGATAGGAAACCTCCTTTTTAAGACACCAAATGCTCGTTCAATTGCGTTACGTAATGATGCATGGTGAAGGTTGAACAACTCCTTTTAGTTCTCCGGGGCACGAGTAGAGTACTCTTTCAAGTGATACCTAACGCCTCTATATGGTGTCATTAATGAGGTTGTATGAGGCAAACCCGCATCTTCTAGACAATATTTACCTATAATTAAATTGTAATTAGTATTATTCTAAAATATTATAACAGTTAAGTAAATTTTGGTTGAGATTTTACCTGTTGGAATTATTAGTTTATCATCTCTACTAAGTGCATTTTTTATTATTCTCGAGTCTGATGCAGTCCCCTCCCAACCAGTTAAAACATATGTAAATTTCAAGTCAAATGTACAAGCTGCAAGTACATTTATTGTTGGGTATCCTTTACGACCATGATATCTGATGGCATCTTTGTTTGGTACTTTGACACGAACATGTGTTCCATCAATTGCCCCTATACAATCCTTGAAAAAAGGGAAAAATCTCTTTTTCTCTTGAATTTCTTTCGGGACAATATCACCTTTAGGTTGTTGAATATAATGACTTTCTAGCGATATAATCGCTCGCAGAACTCTATGGAAGCATCGACTAGTTGTTGATCTAGAACGATGGTATATCCAAGAGGCTAACCTATTTCTCATGTCATTACCTACAATATGCAAAAATCTTGCAACTTGCTCTTCAACGGACATTCGTTGAGTAGGTTGAAGACCACCTTGATGCTTTAAGATATTGCACAATGTCATATAAGCTCTCTCACTCATACGAATAAGTTCACGACATTTACCGCTGTTTGAAAGGTCATGTAACATCTCTTCTCGTACATATCGTCGTTGTAAAACTACATCTCTAGTAGGTATATTAGCATGTTTTTTGGTAGACAATCTATGTCGTATAATGAAAGCTACCAATAAGCATATTAGCCAAGCTGCTTGCAATTGTCTAGCTCGCACAACATGAATAATACGGAGTATTTGATCACGAAGTGTTTGATCATCCATAGCAATGTGCCAAATTCACTTTAAAAAATAAAAAACGAAACATCTGAATATTTAAGGGTGCTTAATTATTAGGAGTAAAACCCGGAGTTATAAACTTAAAAAAATAATTAACCTAGATTTCTAGGAGTTATAAACGAAAAGCCTAACCATGTCAAATCATAATACAACTAATTTTATTATACATTTTTTACTATTTTTTATTTAATTTAATATAACTCATGATGTTTTAAAGAAAGAGCACTTAACTTTTGGTTAGTTAAATTGCCATTAAGTGGAGGGGTGTTTATCGGATCGGATATTGGTTATACGGGTTTTTTGGATCGGTTAGTTCGGATTTGAAATTTTTTTCCTTGGATCCGAAACCTAACCGATCCGAATTCATAATTCGCTAACCGAACCGATATCATCCGAATTCAACCCAGATTAGTTTCAGTTAAAATCCGAAACACCCTAAATGAACCAAAAAATCCAAATCTTTGTAAAGTTATAAATAGACAAATATTTAATCTAAGTTGTATGTTTAAATAAAATACTATCTTTAATACAATATGTTTTGATTGCAAAATAAGTTCATTGTTATGTGAGTAGTATCATTATTCATTAGTATTTAAATGCTTGTGATTTTGTCACCATGAGTAATTTCTTATAGTTCTTTATCATTTTAATATTACAATGCTACTATCCTTGGTACTCACAAATAATCAAACCATGGACTTTATGAAACCTAATTAACAAAAGATAAGAATGTCTTACACACTTGCCGACCCTTTGCATATATCTTATATGGAAAATCAATGAATAACCAATTAAAAATTGAACTAACCTAATTGAGATTGAAGTTCAGGAATGTTCAATTGCACAAAAGTTTTGCAGTCTTTGCGCCAAAAACTGATGGAATATGGAACGTGAGGAATTGAGATAATTGTGCTTATTTAAATTGAACTGATAAGATAAGAGGGTAATTTGGGAATTGAAATAGAGTTAAAATTAATATGTATATTTTCTCATCAGATCTTCCCAATTTGGGAGGATGATTATTGGAACAAATTTTCTACCTTTTTCCCTCCCCTCCCCTCCCCTCCCATGCTCTCTTTAAAAATTCTCGGGAACATGACTTTTTTACATTTTCCCCTTGTTTGCTTCCCCTCCCCTCGTTAAATGAAACTCGGGAACAGAGTGTTAACGAGGGAAATTTTTGGCTCATCCGTGTTTCTTTGTTACTGCTATTTTCCTCCGTTACTGGGCAATTTTTGGCTCATCCGTGTTTCTTTGTTTTGTGTTTTTTTTCTTTAATTTATTACAGGTACTCAAGTGAATCCGGGGAACGTGTGATAAGAGAGTAAAAGTGAAAGTCTAGAAGTTGAAAAATAAGGAACTTAAATAATTTCTTTTGAGTGAAACAACTTTATTTAATTTTCGTTGTCAATGATATTGAACCTTTTTGGTATTTAATGATTTTAAACTTTTAAATTTGGATTTATTTATCGTATCGAGTGACACGTCGGCCCTAACCGGGCTGGGGTGTTACAGTCACAAACTATCATGAAATGCTAGATTTATTTGGAAAGGATAGGGCATCCGGTGCACAAGCTGAAACTGCTGAAGAAAGAAACGCCCGATTCCAGAAGGATGATAGCAGTAACACAGAAACACCTCCAGAACTAGATGACTTCTTAGCTGCCAATGATGTAATTCTAGAGAGCCAATACAATCTTGATGATGATGTTCATGTGGTTGATCTTACGTCTTCTCTACCTGAGAAATATTCAAGTGCAAAGAAATGTAAGAGTAGAAAAAGAAAAGTCGAACAAGAAGATGATGGTTTGACCTCATTGATTATGAATGGTGTTGGTAGTGTGGCTAATGCTATTGCTGAAGGAAATAAAATTATTCAGGAGGGAAATAAAATACTTGAAAGAGTTAATCATCATGAGTACACGGGTGATGAAATTATTAAAGAATTGGAACCGATGGGTTTGGGACCTGATGAAATACCACTGGCTTTCAATTATTTGGTGGAGAATCAAGCTAAAGCAAGATCATTATTTAGTTGTTCTCCTAATATGCGGTTGCGATTGCTGAAATGTATGATGGGTTTAAGAAATTAAGGGAGTTAAGAATACATTTATCTAGTTAAATTTATGATTCTGTTTGGTAACTTAGTACATTTGTGACCTTTTTATTTCTTTCTTGTTTATTTGATTTTTTGTTCATGGATCTTGAAAGCAGTTATTGGTTAAAGATTTCTTTTTTTTTAAATGGTTGTTGTGCTTATTCAGTTTTATTTTTTACTTTAATATACTTTGTCATTGTTGTCCCTGTAAAGCAACCTGTGATTAGGTATGAGCAAAATCGGTACTAGTACCGGTACCGAAATCAATACCTATTTGGTACCGTCGGTACCAAATCGGTACCAAAGTTTTGAGTTTCGGTACCAGTACTGGACCGGGACCGGTATTTCCTGAATTTTTACCTTCAATCCCGGTACCGTCCCGGTCCCGTACAGGTACCGGTACCGAACCGAATATTTCGGTACCAGTACCAAGAATTCGAGATTTTTGGGACCGGGACCGGTCGGTACCCGTACGGTCCCGATCTCATCTCTACCTGTGATATCATTGTTTTCTTAAACCAATTATGATATAAGTTTAGTTACTTGATTATAAATGATTAAACATAAATGTAATTAAACTATTAATTAGTAAACGAGGTGAGCCCGAACTCACGAGTCAAGCTCAAGCTTTAGAAAAAAGCTTGAAACGAGTCGAGTCGAGCCTAGTCAAGCTCGGACTCGGCTCGGTGCGTATCGTTTATACTCGTAACGTCAAAACTGTACACATGATAATAAGCTTGAATTTTCTTAAATTAAATCTGATAATGAACATGGAGTGTATATGTGAATGTTCTGTTATTTTTAACATCAGTATCATGTTGGTCAGATTGGATGAAGTTAATACATAAAAAAGTGTGTTATGCTGGAAAAAATGTTTTCAATTTGTTATGTTGAATTATTGGTTAGTATCCATATTATAAGGATTGTTGGCTTTATAGGCTACTGCTATCTTTATTGATTGATGCTAAGTTTGTTAAACGTCCAGGCTTTCTATTTATTCTTCACTTTTATGTATTTTGATTGCACGTTGTTTATATTTTGGTTGTTCCGGATACTAAACAACTTTTTTGATATATTGTTTTAAGCTTGTATTGTGGACACCATATGGAGTTTGGGCATAACCTGTATTATATATATGACAGCTTATTTGTATATTATGCATCTTGTATAAAGGCTTAATAAAAACCGTGAGACTAAACCGGAACCAAACCGTTAGTAACGGTTTGGTTTTAAATCACGTTTCGGTTTTGGTTTTCGATAATAAAAAACTGGTAATAGCGGTTTGGCTTCGGTTTGACTCTAAAACCGTTAAAATCGGATCGTGAACACCCCTACTCAACAATGAAATACCGTGATATGATCAAAGTGCCATTTATTTGACCAAATTTTGTTAACGAGAAGAAGCAACAAATGTTTCCAATGTATTATATATTTTAGTTTTACTAAAGGGTATAATTGTAAAATTATAATTTTCTTTTCTTTTCCTCCCAACTCGAGAACACATAAAATATTTAAAATCCTTTATTTTCCTTTCTCTTCCTTCTGCATTCTTGAGTTTTTTATTTAAGGGATTGGAAAAGAAAAGATAAGAAAAGTTTTCATTTTTCATTCTTGAGTTTTTTCATTAAAAGAAAAGAAAGAGAATGGAAGGAAAAGTTAAGCATTTTTTCCTTCCAACTTTCCTGTCAAATATGACCGGATTGTGAAGGAAAGTTTATATCTTATTACCATATTACCAATTTACCCTATTTTAATTCTTTTTTCTATGTTACTATGGGGACATAATTGTAAAGTTACAAATTTTTTCCTATCTTTTTCTTCTAATTTAACTCAAGAATGTTATAAATACTTTCTTTTCTTTTCTTTTATTTTAACTCGAGAATGCATTTTAAATATATAATTTCTTTTCCTTTCTTCATCTATCCAACCTTATTATTTATTTTCCTTTATTTTAAACCTGAGAATGCAGTATAAACTCGGGAACACAAAATAAAACTTTTACTTTCATTTTTTTTCTCCCATTTTCTTTTCTTTTCTTTTCATTCCCCATGAAACTAAGGAACAGGAAGAGAGTGATAGAGCGGGGAGAAATTTCAGACAAAGGGATTAAAATTTCAAATTACCAACCATGTTATTGTCTGGCTCCTTCACAACTCCCAAACCCTACTCAGACTCACTTCTCTCATCAAAACACCCACCTCATACCACGTTTTCACCAAACCCTAACTTTACAGAAGGAAGTGAAGCCGGAGAATCTTATGCGGCGGCTTAGGTGGTGGTTGTACGGCGGTGAATCTGTTAAATAGAGGCACAAATTGACAGCTACAATTCGATTCTCCGGGGACATATTCTTTCTTTAATGGTTTGTTTCTTTCTTTTCCGGACCTCTTTTCCTTTCTGGCTTTGAACATCATGTTGACTAATCTATGTAATTTGAAATTTTACTTGTCTTTCTGGCTTTTCTTTTCCTTTTGTTTTCTTCATTTATGTAATTTATTTTACTTGTCCCAGAATACCACTAATCAATTGAACTGACTTTTTGTGTTTACTTCTTCTTGGTCTGTTCTTCTATTTTTTACTTCACAGCCTGGTAAGAAAGTTTAAACTTAAAGTTGTTTAATTCACAACTTGTTTAGGTCATTTTAAAAAGCTACCAACTTTGGTTCAGCCAGAGATTGACGTCTTTGACCGGTCAAAATGTGTTCGGGTTAGGACTGCATTTAAGCCAAATGTGTTCGGGTTAGAAATACTACTTATCAAATTGGGTACTGTTTTTAGTTTCCTCGTTTTTTATATTAATTTATGTTATGTAAGAATATAGAGCTAGAAGTTCCTGATGTGTTTTAAAATCAAATTTGCACTAAGCTGATATGTTTACCAGCTTGATGGATTTTTTTTTGTTTATATCTACATATGGAGGTTTAACGTGAGTAAACTGGGTCGTACTCCTGTTGGTAGCATTAAATATCTTTTTACAGTATGTTTTGAGCTTCTAAGCATTAATCCCTAACCGGACAGCCAATATTGTTGCAGGTTGTGAACTGAGTATCTGACGACTTGCTAACAACATATAGAAGTAATAGTTTTTTTATATCAAAGCAATAATTTTTTATTTGCAATAAATGTTTTCAATTTTTTTTTGCGTAGTTTACGATTGTTATTTGTTTGTGCACGGTGAGTACCCTAGTCTGTCAAGGCTGAGTGAGATTACAAAGATGAGTTGAGTCAGCAAAGTTTTTCGGCTCATATCAAGGTACAAGGTTGTGATGTTTACGATTGTTATTTGTTTTTGGTTCATATGAGAATAATAATTATTTTATATATATTATGATAAAATTAACTAAATGATAAACGAGTCGGATTCAAGTTTTTGTAAGTTAAACGAGCTTGGGCTCAACTCGAGCTTAAAAACAAGCTTGTTTAATAAACGAGTCGGAGTTATAATTGGAAGTGTGTTATAATTGTTTAGTAACAAGCTACTAATAACCTCCCTAATGATTATGTGTGGACTTTTATATAAATTTGAATGTTGTATAGATTAAATTTGTGAAATTGAATTAGAATTAGACTTAGCTTTTTGTTTCATTTAGGCGACACTACGTTTACAAATTTTAGGTTTTATATATTTTTGATGTTTGTGTTGTAAATTGTTGGTGTAGAAAATCAGATTTTGATGTCGAATGTTGAGTAGATATTTAGTGTGGGCGGTAAGAAAATGAGACCAGGTTGGTTTTCTTGGTGTCAAGAGCCACATGAGTGCTTACAAGTATAGAGTAAGTATTTTATAGTATTATATATTTATTTTTTAATCGTTAAATGATTTGATATTATATAGGAAAAGGTATTTTTTGAAATAGTGCACACATATGAAACAAAATAGAAAAAGGGTATATAAATTAATTAATAATTAATAATAAACGAGCCAAGCTCGAGCTCAAACTTAAGCTTGATAAACTACTAAAGAGCCGCACACGTTTTTTTTGAAATATTGAGTGAAAAAGTCGAGCTCAAGCTCACTCAATCTTGAATAACTAATAACGAGCCGAGCTTGAGCTTTAAAAACAGAGATCGGGCTCTCGTAAGTTAAACGAGCTGAAACCGAGCTCAGGCTTGAAAAACTACCAACAGTTGATAAGTGAAGCTTTGGCTCGAGCTCGTTTATTTACCTAGCTTATTTTTAGGCTCGAGCTTGTTAAAGATTGGTTGAGTTTCAGTCATAAGCGAGTCAATCTCGAGTAGTTCACAAGCGACTTGGCTCGTTTACACCCCGAACTTATGATGCAATTTTCAGGCATCCTGGGATATTTGGTGAAAAAGCAGCTCGGGACCACCAAAGCTGAATGGCGAGTGATGAGTGAATGGTCCCCTGATGGCCGTTATTTCTTGCTGCCACAACACCCCCCCCCCCCACTGCTAGAACTACAATGGGTATGTTGTTTACCTATATTAGTACCAAAGATCAAACTCTTAAAATCATAAATTTAGTATTTTGATTACAATCTTGACTCAACAGATAAGAACATAACCCATTTATAATTGCAGGATCACTCTTCAAAGAATTTGACTAAATTGTAAAGTGTCTTATAAATTTAGATACATATGTAAACAAACGAACTTGAACGAACGTAATCTAACGGACATAAATGAGTGTAAGTTAATGAATGTAACGAACGTAAGTGAATGAACTAGAAATGTGTTCATTTGTTTGTTTATTTAAATAAACCAAACAATTGTATATATTCGTTCATTTACTAAATAAATGAACTTTCCGTTAAATGGTTCACTGGATGCGTCGTTCGTTTACATGCTTACTTCTGTTATTTTTCTAGCGGGTTTCATAAAGTTACTAAATTTCTTGTACTTGATAGGAAACTGGGGAATAATTTGCGGAGTTTCTTGAAAAAGAGCTGAAATGAAGACGAAACTAATAAAGGATATTAAGAACTTGCAACTTTTGGTAAGGGTTTATTCTATTCAATTGCATTTGTGTTTATGAAGAACCTTCAACTTCTGGTTTGGGAAGAATGTGTTTTGACTTTCAAAATTGAAACTGTTTGCAACTTCATGTTTCAACAGTTGTAGCCCCGTAAGGGTAGAATCACCAACGAACATTAGGAGTATGCTAATTTACAACACTCAATATGATGATTTGCTCACAATTGATGAAAGGGACATGGTTGCGGAGTGTTTTGAGGAATAGATGATGGTCGAAGGCAAGGTAAATGACAAAATTCAGCGTGGTTTGTAAACAAGCTGAGCCGGTTGGTTTGTAAAAGACAATCCAACTTAGTGTGTAGACAAGCTGAGCGGGTTGGTTTTTAAACGACAAAATCCAGTTCAGTTTGTAAACACGCCAAGGTAAGCTCGGTTCATTGGCTTGCTTATTTGGTTGTTATTGTTGGCTTTCTCCTTAGCTCGTTTAACTAAATCACAAGTTTAATATATATCTGTACTATATTAATATACATACAGGAATGACAAAATAGTCTTTTAACATAAACTCTTAAAAATAAGGGTTTTCCTACTCATGTTGCACAATATACAAATGTGTAATGCATCTCTCTAAAAGCCAACCTTTGCCGCGTCTGTAATGGGTTCAAAATTCAAATAACCTTTTCAAATGAATACTCATCGTCACTTTCTTCTCTCCTCAAATCCACTGCCCCCACGTGTTTTTTCTCTCATGAAGATGTCCTTTGTGCTCCCGATTTAGATTGTTCGTCAAGGCTTGAGGTTTGTTTTTCTTCCTGGTGTTTGGATTTGTGTGTTGTTAGTTGTTTCGGTGGTTCCTAATTTGTGTATTTGCAAACTCCCGAAACAAATATCATACTTTCGTCTTCTTCCATAACTTCTTAATTTGTGTATTATGGAAGATGGAAGTGAGGTGTTTATATTTGCAATTAGAATCTGCAAGCAAGTTTCTGGCTAGATGATTGAACTTTCGTCTTCCTTAATCGTATTTATTTGGTTTATACATTGCCTAGGGTTTCTTGATGCTTATATTTGAGATTTACATACAATATATGATATATATATATATATATTAAATGTCTTATCCTTTGTTATGCCTAAACTTGGTTGCAGGTATCTTAAGAAAATTCCTAGGCATTGCTCTGATTTGTCGATCCAGCAGGCTCAGGTTGCAACCATCGGTGTAAGTTTTTTGCATTATGCCTAATTAAAACTCTAATTAAATGGTTTTTTTAAAGTTTGGGTTTTTGTTATAAATTTGTAAGTTTTTGAATCTTGATAATGTGGTTTAGTTTAAACATCAAACAACAAAGGCAAACAATACTCTTTTTCTCTATCAAACAGATTTTAAATGTCTCGACTACTAACTGCATTGAATTTTAAAACAATATTTATGAAAGAAAAACACTACTCTTTGAGAGAATTCATTTTCATTTTTTATAAATTCCCATTTAAAGGTGAATTTATAAAAACTTAAGACTGCATTTACAAAACATGGATATGTTTTTGCATCATTATACAGATTTATTAAACGACCCGAGCCGAGCCTGAGCTTAACTAGGCTTGAGCATGGCTCATGGGGCGTTTTATAAGATAAAGCTTGGCTCATTTATGCTAAACGTTATCTTTTACGAATTTGCATGTTGGGGCAAAAAAAGGCAACGGAACTTAAATCCCCAAATATTGATGTTTCAAACACGAGACTTATTATGTACAATGTATCATAGTCAATGAATGATAAACAACTTGAAAAACTTTCCTTAGGTGCGGTTAACTTGCTACAAAACAAAAGCCTTTGATCCATGAGGTAACTTACAATCCCTAAATACCTTTTTATTTGCTTACCTCTAATGATTAAGTGATTAATTAATGCTTCAAAAATTCAGTTTTTTTACTTTTGGTCTCGCATTCAGCATGAGGTTGTTTGTTTAAAGCATCTAGAACTTCTCATCTTCCTATATCTGGTAGATAAATGTTTGTTTTCTTTGTTTTCTACAAACATCTATGATACATTCTTTTGTTGTGTGCATTGTTTTGAGATCTATAACTTTCAGTGAGGTGAGATTTAAGTATTTAACAACTTTATTGATCTTCAAGTTAAGCTTCATCAGAATCTAAGCAGATAATAAATAGCTTATTTTCCCTCCTTCAATTTGTACAGACTTTGCCACAATCAAAGATAGAGTTTAATCCACCAAAATAGGTAATTTTATGAGTTTAATCCACCAAAATAGGTAATTATAAAAGAGCATTATTTTACTTAATTTGTGCTTATTAAGTTAACACATTAAATATAAACATTATACACGAAGTGACTTATTATAAACATAACGGGTAAATAAACGGGTCAAAAGTGACTTCTTTATGACCTTGTAACTTGTCAAGTGATCACGAAAATGATTAAACCGTATATATGTTAAGGGATCAAAAACCAATTGAGCCAGGTTACTTTGTTAACCATGTTTATCACTAACAATAAATAAAAAACTAGCTTTGGGGTAGAGGTAAGGCTGTCTACATCTTACCCTCCTCAGACCCTAACATAGCTTTGCTATTGGTGGGATATACTGAGTACGATGATGATGATGATGATGATGAAATAAAAAACTAACTTTTTTTAGCACCTTCTCAGATTCTTATTTAGCGTGCAATTTGTTTTTTAGCTACATGATGAGGGGCCGTTTGACGATTTGGATGGGGGGAAACCGACTTTCTAGCTTTAGTGATTGAAGTCTTTCTGCAAATTAAGGAACTTGATGGCATGTGGGAAATGTTAGAATACAAATGGTATTTTTTATTTAGTAAAGGTTTGATTTAAAGCTAAAAACAACACAATTTTCAGCTTAATTTATGAATCTGGTTTGAAGCAACCAAACTGAAACAAAAAATGATTAAACTTAAACTGAATCGAACCAAAACCAAATCTAAATGACTGAATGAAAAAACTGAATAAACTCAAACTGAACCGAAACTAAAGAAACCAAATAAACTGCAACAAACCGAAACTAAAAAATCCGAATAACTGGAACGAAACTAAAATACCAGAAATCAAAATGAAGCGAAACCAACAACCAAAATATTGGACCGTAACAAAACCAAAAACCAATAAAAATAGAAACAAAAAATAATAAAAGCGGAAAAGTTGAAAATAACCCGAACCAATAACCAAAAAAAGTAAATCCAAAGTGAAACCAAAAACTGAAAAAAATTATACCGAATAAAAACTACAAACCGAAAAAACTAAATTCAAACCGAAACCAAAATCCGTAAATCTGTAACTAAAAAGAAACTAAAAGCCGAAAAAACTAAATCTAAACCGAAACTAAAAACTGTGACTGCAACTGGTATTTTTTTTTAATTTAGTATAGAAAGGTTTGATTTAAAGATGAAAAACAACATAATTTCTAGGTTAATATATGAATCTGGTTTGAAGCAACTGAACTCAAACCAAAACAGATTAAACTGAAACTGAATCGAATCAAAACAAAACCTAAAAAACCAAAACCAAACTGAGTGAAAAAACTGAATAAACTCAAAACTGAACCAAAACTAAATAAACTGAAACGAATGAAACTACAAAATCCGAATAACTGTCACAGTTCTTGATTTCTTTCTCTACGGTCATTGTCCTTATATAATTGGGACTATTACACCATTGGCTGAGTTAGGCAATCCAACAAAAGATATTCTTTTGTTGCTTCCACAAGTTTGTTGAAGTTATCTACATTGTAATAGTTTTTGTTGCTTATTTAAACGAGTTGTGACTAATTTTCCTGTTCAAAATTTGTTGTTTCAGACGCCTAATAGAAGTGGCAGGCCTATGTTTGATTTGATCAGTTTGAATCACATTGCTTGCAAGTGAGTTACTGGTATGTTTTCTTTATTGGAACTTTTATAACGTTTTACTTATTATTATTCATCATCGTTATTATCTTTTCAGCAACATGTCGAGGCTCCATGTTGCATTGCGTCGCATCAAATGTTTATAAAGGTTAGTCATTTTGTAACAAAATAATATATTAGCATTATTTATATATCATATATTCTTAGGTGGTCTGGAACTCTTTTCAGAACAACTTCAACGATTTCTTAATAATGTGCACACACAACTTCAAATGGCAAAGGTTAAGAAAAACCCTTTATAAACTATTATCCAGTTCAAAAATATGTATTTTGATTGGGATTTGGGCATGTCAGATTTGCGAGTAATGGTTAATTTATAGGAGATGTTAGATTTGTAAATGAGCCTAGCTGAGCCTCTTTTAAAAGCTCGAGCTTGGCTCAAGAGTTGTTTTTTTAAGCTCGAGCTTGGGTCGTTTTTTAATAGATTGATTTATTTCTTGATTTTGCATCTATATTAGCATGTAAATTGATTGATTTGACCACTTCTTTTATTGCTGTATATACTATGATGAATTATCATGATAGAACTGCTTATTTGGTTTTATTTTTCACATTGTTGCTATCAATGCTAAGATCACTAATTTTATTTTAAAACTTTTGATGTCATTTGTTTATGGATGATTTTTGTCATGCATATATTATCAGCTTTCAAACTTTTAATGTCATTTGTTCATGTATGGGTCACAACGTTCGAGTTTCATTGGATTACCTTACCCTACTATCTATCAATGTTATACCTTGTCTATTGAGACCAAAAAGCAAACTTGAAGCTACAAATAGCGAACTATAAATTTCAAAGTGTGAACTTGAAGCTGCAAACAACGAGCTTGAAAGCTAAATTGAGAACCAATTTAAATAGATGAATAAAGGAAAATGAGAGGACATATGAGATTTTTTTTTTTTGTTACTATTGTTGATTTTAAATTGGTATAAAATAATAATTATTTTATGCTGTCAATGATCATGTTTGTATTTGCAATGTAGCTTTGTAATGAAGTTATTGGACTATTGTTGCTTTGTGATGAAGTTAGTAGCTTTATTGTAGTGCAATAAGATTTTGACTTAATATGTAGCCTTTTATAATTGTTTATGCTAGAAATGACAAGGATACATCATACATACACAAAATTACATACAATATTTTAGGAGAGAATTGTTAAACTAATAGAAAACGAGTATCGTGATATATGTCGTCGCCCCCGCCGCATCGCACGGGTGTTTACTAGTGTGTGTGTATATATATATATATTCATCTATCTATATAATTGTCTACCATAAAATTCTATGTGTCGCTCTCAGGTTGTTCCCCTCATTCTCTAGAGCCATCAGGTTGCTTGATTTCTAAATGGAGGCTTCTCATGCATTTAACCCGAATTCGTGGGTATGAGTCTCACCAAACTCGGATAGTATTTAAGTGGGTTATATCATCTCATATATTTATGAAACTCTTTCATAATCAAACAATAATTTTTGTGGGTCATGGGTCTCACCAAACCTAGATAACTCTTAAACGGGTTATAACATCTCATTTATTTGTGAAATAACCTTTTAACCATCAAAGAATAATTTCACGGGTATGGGTCTTACCAAACCCTAATAGTCCTCAAATGGGTTATAATATCTTATTTACTGGTAAACATTTTCATCATTAAACCCTAATTTAATCCATCTCTTTTGCATGTTCTCTGTTGCTATTCATCTCCATCGCCGGTTAACTTCCGATACTACCCACCATTGTCAACTACATCAACGTCCCCTTTTTCGTTAGACAAATATTTGTGTTTATCTTTGTTCATTTAAAAAATCAACATGCTCGTGTCCGTTTATGTTTGTTCGTTATAAATCTAAAAAACCTACACATCTCAATTGAGAAAACTCAAACGCTAAAAAATATAATAACAAACTAATATATATGTATTAAATTAAAACAAAACTACGTTACAAAATAAAATATATCATCATAAAATATCAAAACGATTAAAACAAAAACTTGAATAAACTCCCGTAACACGGGAGGATTAAACTAGTATATATATATATATATATATATATATATCTTAATCTTAAATATATATAAACGAAAGAACCCTAAATTCTCTCAAGCCACCAGATTGTTTTATTCTTAAATGAAGGCTTCTCATGAATTTTACTCGATTTTATGGGTATCTCACCAAACCCAAATAACCCTTAAACAGAACAGGTTATAACGTCTCATTATATTAAAAATTAATCTTATCAAATATTTGATATGAAAATCCTATAAAATATGGATATACTAAAAATTAATATCCATTTTAAAAAAAGATATTGAATAAAATTAATAAACATTTTTATAGTAAAAAATAAATAAGCGGGTCATGGGTCTCATTAAACCCAGATAGCTTTTAAACCGGTATAACATCTTAATTATTTATGAAACCCTTTCATCATTAAATCCTAAGTATATTATTAATTTCCTTACAGTAATAAAAATTAGAACTTAAAAATATATATAAATATTATAAATGAATAATGTAAAACAACATATGAGGATGTAAATAAATTACAATACATGTTGCATGCAAAAGGGGGGGGGGGGGGGGATGAAAGAAAAAACAAAAGAAAAGAAAAACTATAGAACTAAGAATCTTAATCTTAAATACATATAAACGAAAAAATTAATATGAATCTTGACAATAATTAATATTAAAATATTTTATATATGTTTTATTGGGTGAATTTTGACTTTTGAAGTCAAGCCAACAAGTTTGTAAAAAGAAAATAAACTATTAATATGAATCTTGCCATTAACTTCTAGAGTTCACATGATACTTCAATGAAGCAAATGATAATACAAGCTTTAACCTTGATGGCTCCTCCTGCCAAATATGAGTTGATATTATGACTCATTTATAAACAATGCATTACAAAGCATGATCACAAAGAAATTGTGTATACATGTTGTATCTTCTTTATCAGAAGAATTATATTTTGAGGGTATAATGGAGCTAAAATAGCATTCATCTTCTGTCAAGATATTCATAAAATTCTGTCAATGTTAGGTTGGACTGCGCGAACCTGTTAGCATGATTACAAAAACACAATGCAACAATACTTCAGCTTGAAGCTCTGATTAAAATTAAACATAAATTTGTAGATCACAATTTTGGAGTTTATCAGTAAAGCATCTAACATAAAATCAAGACGTATCTGGATGTGGTCAAACCTATAGAAACAAAGATTGTAAAACATAGTACTTGTAGTAATCAGATCTTTTAACATTGATGAATAGCAATAATGGCTTTCTTCTAGATCAATTAGAGTCTCATTGTAATAAACCGCTACAATCATATACAAAATAATAATAATAATAATAATAATAATACGTGATTTAGAAGGGTGTAAAGTTCCAGCAACTTATCCAGTCATGATTTTGTTATCGGGATCATAAACCTCAAATGATCTTCAATAACTAACAAAGGCATAACGAAAAATAACTCTAATAAGAACACTAACAATAATAATAATATATATCATAAAACCTTAAAAAAATTAACGAAAAAACCTAATTAATAAAGAACTATGAATCTTTAATAGTTAACAAATGCCGATCTTAAATATATAACAAAACCAGTCGATTTCAGGTATGCATATAGATTAGGGCCAATGATACAACTTACTTGTTGAATTCGATTTGAAATTAGCATAATAAGAAAAAAAACGTCTAAAAAAAGATTCAAAATTAGTGCGCAATTAATGTGTTGCTGAAGCGATGAAATCGCACCATGGAAACGTTGATTGAAAGGTAGGGTTTTGCAATTGTGAAGATAGAGAAAGACTTTCAATCCACCATGACATTCGCTCAGTTTTCTCCCTGTTTTAATCCACACCAACGATAAGGTGGGTGTAGCAAGGTCTCGCAGTCAGAGGAAATAGGAAAATGTTAAGATGAGTTATATGACCCATGGGCTATCCGGG
Organism: Bidens hawaiensis; assembly: GCF_021521415.1. Classification (NCBI taxonomy): domain Eukaryota; kingdom Viridiplantae; phylum Streptophyta; class Magnoliopsida; order Asterales; family Asteraceae; genus Bidens; species Bidens hawaiensis. Next base: position 1,474,270 of record NW_027491433.1, read on the forward strand.
TTTCGTTAGAAGCCCCATACCCGTCAAAGCGGTTCAAACGCATAAAAGGACTCCATTTACAAATGAAGTAATCTGGTGGCTTGAGAGGGGCGAAGAGTGACCAGAGCGCGACACGTAGGATATTAAAGGTATCTTTCGTATTATGGGGTTATTTATATTATTCGTTTCTAATATATATTTGATTTTAATTGTATGTATTGTAAGGAAGTTAATAATTATATACTTAGGATTTGATGATGAAATTGTTTCACAAATAAATTAGATATTATAACCGGGTTTAAAAGTTAAATGAGTTTGATAAAACCCATGACCCGCTTCTTTTTTTAATATAAAATTGTTTCTTATTTATAATCATATCTTTTTTTATAAAAATATATATTAATTTTTAATATACCCCTATTTTATAGGATTTTCATATCAAATATTTGGTAATGATTAATTTTTATTTTAATGAGATGTTATAACCCGTTTAAGTACTGTCTGATTTAGTAAGACCCGTACCTGTGAATTTAGTTAAAATTCATGTGAAGTTTCATTTAAAGATCAAACAATCTGAAAACTTTTATAGAAGAAGAAAACGACCGCATCTCGACACGTAGAATTTGTTTATAATGAAACATAACCCATTATTCTTATGATTGATACATCATTACTTATGAGTCACTGATGATCAACCAAAGACCCATCAAACCCAAACCCATTTCTTCAGCTTCATCTTCATCATCATCATCATCATCATATCTTCTTGTTCTTCATCTCAGAAGAAAATGGGCAGAAGATCCATGGTAAACCTAACCCTAGGTAGCATTCTGTTCATCCTAGCCTTGTACGCCGTCTTCTACTCCCCAAATACACCCACACCCACCAATTTCCAATTCCAAAGTAACAATAACAACCCACAACCCAGTGTTGGCATTTACATGTACGATTTGCCCATAAGATTCACCTACGGCGTCATCCAAAGCTACGAAATTGCAAGAGGAGGTGGCGCCACTGATGACCTCACAACCCTTAAATACCCTGGGAATCAGCACGCAGCTGAGTGGCACTTGTTTCTTCATCTCAATAACAAATCAAGGTCAAGCTCCGGGTATGTCACAAGGGTTTTCGACCCGGAGCAGGCAGACCTGTTTTACGTCCCCTTTTTTTCCTCCTTGAGTTTGGTGGCCAACCCGATCCGTCTTCTTCCGAATAAAGAGGGGGTGGCGTCTGCCTATAGTGACCAACAGATGCAGGAGGAGTTGATCATCTGGCTGGAGGAACAGTTTTATTGGAGGAGGAATAATGGCAGGGATCATGTCTTTATATGCCAGGATCCCAACGCCTTGTATAAGGTTATCGATCGCATCAAGAACGCCGTCTTGCTCCTTTCCGATTTTGGGAGGCTTGCTTCCCACCAGGCCTCCTTGCTCAAGGATGTCATTTTGCCCTATTCGCATCGGATTAATTCTTATACAGGGGATACAGGTGTCGACAATCGAAAGTGGTTGATGTTCTTTATGGGGAATCGCTATCGGAAGGAGGTATTTCTTTTCTTTTATTGCATCTACTTTAATAGGAAATGCGCTTGTTGTTTAACTTTGTTTTCAATAAATTAGTAAGAAACCGGAATGCAAAATTGAACACTAGACCCTAAGGAAGTTGCAATCCAATATGCCGCAACAATATTGTTTAATCTTAAGAGTTTGGTCCTAAAACAAACAGCACCTTGGGCTAATTTATTTTATTTTCTCTTTTAATTAGTACAAGAGATATAGTTGATGTACGACTTTACTCATGTAGCTACTGGTACCTCTCTGTTATTGACTCTGTTTTGTGTCAAATGCTCGGATGATAATGGTATTTGGTTTTCTAGTGTATGAGATGATATTTAGATAAGGAAGGGATCTTTGTGTGAAGGTCAGGTGCCTCATACATGAGGCGATCAAGGTGACATGGAAAACACTACGTTCATGGTTAAGTGCAACAATCTATGAAGCGGCCCGAAGTTGGATCTATGCTGTAGGTAGTAGGAGTGATGGACTTACATCATGAGGAGAGGTAAACTAGAAAGAAAATGACAAGGCAAACATTATAATGACTCATGTTAAAAGATACTGTGCAATGTGACTGGCAACAAAAAAACAATACACAAGTAAAGCAAATTGAAGTGACTGGTCAGTCATATTTACCAGTCAAACACTTAAGACTCCATTAATACTTGCCTTCTCATTTTCTTTCTAGTTTACCTCACCTCAACTCTTCTCCCTTCATTTACTTACTCATGCAACCTTCAACATAGATCCTCCAACTTCGGCGACCCTGCACAGTTTGTCTGAGCAACACAAGTTGTCCACCACCGATTTTTGACCGCTTTATGGATTGTTGCATCTCACCAAAATGAGGCGTTCTTGATGCCTCAGGCTTGAGGCGTACCTTTTAAAACCAAGCACCTCAACTTTTAGGACCTAATTGTCTCGGAGCGCCTCACGCTTTTTAAAACCAGGGTCTGATATCTAATCTTCTATTCATTAAGGTATCTAACGCAGTGTGTTACCTGTTTATTTTGTTCTACCTCTGGATGTATAGTTCATCTATAACATTTCTTCTTTGGTCTTTTGAGTTTGTCGGAGACGGCTTTCTTGAATACTTATAATTTGGTTTGGGCATACTTTAATCATCATGTGCCCTTGTCCGGTGTGACTAGGTGAAAATATGCACCACACTTCTAAAAGTGTATGTTTGTACCCTTTGCATGAGAGGGCTTTTTTTCTACCGACATAGTGTTACATTGTTCTTCTTTGATGACAATTGGATTTGTAATCTCTTCATTCTTTCCACCCAAATGTAGTTGTTCATCATTTTTCATATATGCAGGAATAGTGTTTCACTAGTGACAATTCTACGACACCAGCAATGATTGAGGTTTCTGTACTTTATTTATTTTTATGAGTATCACTAAAATGAAAAACAGTGGTGTGCGTTCTGTTTTTCATAACGAATACGGTTGAGCTAGCTGTTTGTTGAGTAAAGTGGTCTAACGGATGGCTAAAAAAGCTTGAACAAAGGTTAAGTTGCAAAAGTTTCGTCTTGTAGGGCTATTCGTGTATATCATATAGATGATATACCCGCCATTGTCTGAACCCCCATATTCAACCATATAACTAAATATTTCTACCATTTCATGATTGTTTAGTACAATCTTGATCTAAAAAACTCAAGGCGGATAGCATTATCATCATTCATGTTTTCAACTTTTTTCTAGGTTGTACATGTGAATGACACTTGCTAGATCTACGAGTGGTTAAATAGCAGTGATAAAAAAATCTAAACTTTAATGGCAACTTGGCAAGTATAATTAATATAAAGTGGCATTATATTTTAGGGAGGAAAGATTCGCGATTTGTTGTTTCAATTACTGGAGGACGAAGATGATGTTTTCATAAAGCATGGTTCTCAATCACGAGAGAGTAGGAGAATGGCTACACAAGGGATGCATACTTCAAAATTCTGTTTACATCCGGCTGGTGATACACCGTCCGCATGTCGCCTTTTTGATGCTATTGTGAGCTTGTGTGTGCCTGTTATAATCAGTGATTATATTGAGCTACCGTTTGAAGATGTCATAGACTACAGGAAGATTGCTGTTTTTGTAGACACCGAGTCGGCTTTAAAGCCGGGGGTACTTGGCTAAATTGCTAAGGGGAGTCAAGAAAGACCGCATTTTGGAGTTTCAAACCGAGCTAAAAAAGGTAAATTCTATTTCTATGTAAAATGTTACTCGAACCTTGTTTTTTAGGCTTCTTTGTTTTTACTTGAAGGTGGTTGAATGTGCGTGTTGGGTAACATGGTAAAATGGGTTGGGTTGACATGAAGTGGTTTAATAAATACATTGTTATACGGACTGAAACCATTGCAAGGTATGGGCCCTGTCCCACATCGGTGGTTGTATGGGCAACTGATGTGGGGTTTATAGGCCAAATGGGTTCCCTTATCCATCAGACTAGTCTTTTGGGTTGAGTTCTTTTGTTTGGCTTGTAACAGACAGAAGGTGAGTATCTGGTCAAAACAGGTGATTTTAGGTACATGCCGAAACGGGTCTGGTTGGGTTGACCTAGTATTGTTTAATAAAATAGAAATCTAGGGCAAAGAAGTAGGTTCTGGTCAAAACAAGTGATTTAGGTTTATTAGGTACATGTTGAATCGGTTTGGCTTGACCTAAAACATTTTTGTATTATGGATTTTTATTCGACAAATGTTTAGTATCAAACAAACAAACATGATTTGAAACCTTGTATTATTATTATTAATACATATCAAGTTAATTGAATATCAAGGTTTAGGAGGTTTACATCACTTTATGCATCAATATTACACTTTGGTTGACTTTCAACCCATTTGACTCATTTCCTTAAGTGTGTATTTTTAATAACTTTACCCTTTTGACCCGCTAGTGGTAAAATGCTACCCAGATCGATTCCTGTGTAAGTAAAAATGGGTCGGTAGTTTCTCATACTATAACTAGGAATTTGCTCTCATCTATGATGAATTGATGTTGACTTGTGATATTTTCCTTTTTCTCCTTACTTTTGGTCCTGTTATTAAATTTTACCCCCTGATGACAAACTAGAGAAATCAATGCCATCGATAGTTTTTTGCAATTGCTAGTGGACATTGAGGTAAATTAGATTTAACTTGATAGAAAAAGAGAAATATTTTCTTTTATGGAACGTCACAAAAAAGAAGTTTTTCCATTTATATTTTGACGTAAGGATTTGTTTAGTGTTTTTTTACCACGAACTTACAAATGAGATTCAAGTTTGTATAATAACAGGGGTGTTCATAAACCGTTGGAATCGACTGAGCTACGCAAACTGAAGCAAGTCGGTCGGTTTGAGATTCATACAGTTAGGTTCATGGTTTCGTTTATTATTATTATTAATTTTTTTTTTGTATTTTGGCGATTTACCATTTGGCCCGTGGTTGTATTTATATATCTTTTTCATTTTTTGAATAAGCATTTATTTGTATGTATTACATTCACGGACCATCTTTTATCAATTTAAAGTTTTTAATACAAACCATCAATTTTGAAAAAAGAAAACAATTGAAAAATCTGTTCAAACTGCCAAACTGTCGATTCATTCAATCTTGTTAGTTTTGTTTGTTTTTTTCTGAAACCAGAAATTTTATCAATACCGGCCGAGCCAGACTGTGAACACCCCTAACGTAATAATTAGTTTGGATTTGTATGTTCTCGAAGCTGTTAGTGAATGTGGTGAATGTTATCGTGTGATTAGGTGCAACGCTACTTTGAATATGATCATCCAGACGGAACGGTAAACGAGATTTGGCGGCAGGTTTCCTTAAAACTTCCACTTATTAATCTTATGATCAACCGGGACAAGAGGATTGTCCAGAGGCATTTGAGTAAACCAGACTGTTCTTGCATTTGCTCAAACCAAACAGGGATCCAGTCATCGTTAACAAGATAATTGCCACTTAGATTTGTATTTTTCTGGTTTCATCAGCATCGGATGGATACTCCATGTCAGCACAGTTCGGGTGCCTAAATTAGTCATCAAATGTGATGGTATGAGTTTTAGTGGTGGTTCTGTTAGTTCATTTGATAATAGATGAGAAAAGCTACTAGTGATAGTTTTTAAACTTGTAATTTTCTTATCCTACACTCATGGGATGGTTTAGGATATAGGTATCGGGGCGCTGACAAAGTGCATCATTTTTTATTTTTCATGAATTATGAGTGTGTATTTACGCCTTCTTTTAGCTCATGTCTCATGTGATATATTTTATTGTTGGTACATAAGGGCAACAGGGGTGGCCATTCAAGTAAGCCATTCCCTACCAATCCCATAAGCAACACTATACACTATACTGAGTTCTCATCTTTTCGTAAAGGAGGAAAGTGTCAAAATTGTCCTTAAGGTTTGGTTACTTATGTGATTTTCGTCCAAAAAGGTTTTTGTTTGCACCATTGAGGTTTTTCATTCTTGTCCAAATCGTTCACTTCGTTAAGTTTCAACGTTAACTCAAGGGCAAAACCGACTTTTCACCAAGGTATGAAGGGGCATTCTGGTTTTTTACCTAAGTTATAAATTAATGTTAACAAGAAATCTTCTTAACCCCACGCCGCTTAAGGTCTCCACCACCGACTACACCATCTCGCCACCAAAACTTGCCAACACCACCACTAGCAACCAACCTGTTTATTCGGTGCTAAAGCCGACCACCACTGACACAACAGTCACCACCGTTTGATGGTTCACTGGAAAAACGAAGTGTCGGAGTGTTTATAGATCCATCATTCAAAGGCATATTACTGGAATTAACGATCGATGAGTATAGGATTCTCGGCATTACCTTGGAACACAACCTTCTGCCACCACGAAAACAACGCCGACCATTAACGTTGGGTAGCACGAAGCCACTATCGGACCTTTCCACCGTAAATGCCATCTGTTTCCCCTGAAAACCTCTAATATTGGATTGGATGCAACATCTTTAAAAAAAAACCTAATGAGATCCATTATAAAACCGTTTCTTATTAATCTTACACATCCACTTCCAAATTCGTTTCAATTAAAAACCCTGCTTTCTCAAATACAACGAACTTGAAAAGTTTTTAATTGGGTCGGGTTGGTTGGCATCTCGGATGAAGAAGAAGATGGAGTATAGGTTTTGGGTTTGAATTACATTGGTGGTAGTCGAAATCTGATGGAGTGGTGGCGGTCTTCAATGTTGGTCGATAAGGTGACTGTGGCGATGTTCACCGATCGAGTATGGTACCCAATGATGCATACCCATTTACGCCCCACTTGCCCTAAGATCACTATATCAACCAAATAATAAAATTTGAGGAAAAGTTCAACGTTATATTAATTTTTGTGTTCCATCCCGAGTAACCACTGAAATCATCATGATTCGTACACTTAAGGATCTAGTATTTAATATGTTCGATATAACTCAGTTAGGGTTTCAGTGTGTGTTTGTGTGTGTTTTGAAAGAACAATTGGGCAGAGTAACGAGACAGAATTAAACAAAATAATCAGCTCGATATAATTTAAGTATGAAACATGTTATATATAGATGACGACTTATTCATTAAACAGGCTTAGCGAATGAGCCACATTCGCTAGGCCATTCGCTAGACATTCCCCTAGGGAAGGGGCTAATACATTAACATCCCATACGCTAACATCCCATAGCGTATGAGGAACATAAAGTGTTTTGTTCATTCGCTAACATTCCATAGCGAATGAACTTACATTAATGTCAAAACTGGTCCCTATACATTTATCTATTACAAAAATGATTAACAAAGAACGAGACGACAATAGATGTATCAACAAACTCCCCATCGTCTCAAGCTTTGTTGGTCTTCACATATTGAATCGGTTGGTCTTCAGTCAGCACAACTATGAATCCCAAATGCATGACATACACGTACGACCCGTTGGTATTGCATAACCAGCTTGTTGTCTTTGTTATACGCCGATCTGATTTGATTATGGAATAGAACATCGTTATCAGACTTAGATAGGTTGACCAACCACATCGGATCCGAAAATCCGAATATGTTTTATCTTGTCACTAGACCCTAACACAATCACGGGTACACCCATTTGTCATCATAGTACCACCGATTGAATTCCTTGTAAAGGCTTTATGGAAAAACCTTTAGAGGAACTTTCTTCAAAGTGCGCGATGACTTTATCTTTAAGACTAGCTTTCTCCACCCCGTACGAGGATCAATCTCGTCAACATATTCTCCTTTAGGAACCTGGGGTTTGAAGAAACCGTGATGAACTTCATGAACCACATGTCGATAAAACCAATCAATTAATTCATTACTCCCGCGGTTCATGAACTGTCGGAAAAGCCAATGTACGTACGCCCCAATGAGGCATGGATAGAATGACAGTAAAATGATTGAAGTACCAGATTCCATTCTCCCACTTGACTATGCAGACTTTCATGTCAGGCTCGTACATCCACGAAACTACATCATCCTTCACCGTTTTGACGGTAACAAATGTCTTCATCTGGTATGCAGAAAACATGGTCTTTGACTGTAAATAATCTTGCTTCTGATCACATCTTATTGTTTCTAGCCACTTGTTTAAGTTCTTAGAATTGTACTGAAACATACCACCCGAAATTCATCTCGGTTCAGCTTGTTATCGTCTTTCACCTTTCCTTTTCTTTTTGACTTTCTCCAATTGTTCCTCGACCATGTTATAATGCTTTGTAGTGAAGAAAGGAATCCCCTCATCAGAATTGTTCTTCTTGTATAAGTGGGATATTCCTCGGCCTTAATGTCTTCTACCTTTACATTATCATAACAAGTATCACCAGATGGAATACTCGGATCAACTCTTACATCTCCAACATCTTCAACTTCAACATCCACCAGTTTCTCCAAATCCTCCACATCCTGCTTGTTCAGATTCAATAATGTGGTGATTTTTTCTTTTGTCAAACCGTGATCAACAAACTCGCCTTACTCTATCTCGTCTGCATTAACCATACTCATCATAACCCCAGTCATTTCAACAAATAGTATCTTCACTTTAAGCATGTTGACAGGTTGGACTTCAGTAGAATCTCTATAAACCACCATTTGCTTCCCACTAGACTCCCCTTCAGCAGGCAATGGACCAGATGTTGAGACACCTAGTTGCTGATCAGATTGGCTCGCTTCAGGATCACCTTCGTGATCCCGATCCTTCAATTTCTTTAACTATCTTCTTTACACTGCAGTTGAAGGATCAGCTCGTCCTGTTTCTCAATTTTCTCCCCCCCTGAGCAGCCACCAGGGCTCTCAACTTGTCATTCTTCCTATTCAAATACTGCATCCCCTCACATATTTAGCTGATCTATCCACATTTCATCTTGAAACTATCTATCAACATTTATATGTGTCGCTTGTAAGTGAACAAGGTTCATAAGACGAAGCATTTGTTCATGAACCAACAAATCATATAAACCAGGAGGAAGAGGCATCAAAGGACCTTGCGGTCTGTTGAACATCATAAATGGAGGAGTGAGCATCATAGTAGGCCTCGCCATAGTTCCAACAGATATTCTGGGGCTTGTAGTTGCAATAACTAGTTGTGGAGGAGAAATTGGAGTCTGGATTTGTTGTAAACTAGTTTGAGGAATAGAAGAAAATCTCGGATCTATTGATGCAGTAGTAACCGGAGTAACCACTGAAGTACTTGGAGCAGTAGTAATCATCGGCGTAGGAGGAGTAGTAACAGGAACAATATTCGGAACAACCTGTTCTGGTTCTTGTATAGATACACATCAATACCCCTTCGTCTTCTTTTTGGAGGCTCATTAGTAGAAACAACCTTGCCTTTAGCTTTCCTTTTACGTGCCGAATCACCACCATCACCACCATCGTTACCACCAGCACCACCACCTTCATTGTCTTCATGTTCAGAGTCTAAATCATCGTGTATCTAACGATCATTCGGTGGTGGCTGGTATTACTCACTATCCAAGTGACTAATCAACTGTTTATACATTGGCTTTGTCTGCTCAGTCTTGCCCCAATAAACTACCAACCTCTTCATTGTATCTTTATTCATGTGTTCCAGGATGATACGATCAGAAGTATGTTATGGATTCTTAGGCAAGCTTGGCACCGAGTGATCAATAATCATTTGAAGGAATCTGGGGTATATCAGAAACTTGTTCGTCTTTGTCGTGAAATTATCCTTCAAATGATAGAATACCATCTCTGGAAAAATTAAATCTCTTGTTCAGCACCAAGGAAACCATAGCAGATTGTATCATAATGCGACACTGGTCAAAACCACCTCTACGTCCACCTAAACAATGTATCAACACGTGGAGAAGGTACTTGTACTAGTTACAAATGTTCGCTTTGTTGTATTGAGAGGCATCTATATTACCAACATACTTTAATCTACCAAACAACCCCTTGATCAACTCTTTATCAAACTGGTAGATATCATTATCACTGAACAATAATACATCACGATCTTCTGAGGTGTAGTGATGATCTTGTGGCCTTGAACCTTAGTTGCAATATTATTATGAGTAGCAACATACCTAGACGTCTCCCAAAACGGCCTAATAATACTGTAATAAACGAGGAGATTTGTTGATATGGATCGGTATTCTCAATCGTCGTAAAAAGATAATATCTACGAATGTAGTATATCTGAGAAATTCTGGCACAAAAACAGCCACTATGTTGTGCTTAGGTTCAACAACCTGTCCAATAGTAGGTGGTTCTTGTTGTTGTTGTTGAGCAGGCTCTGCAATAGGTGTTTCAATTTGTTGCTGTTGAATAGTCTGAGCTTGCTGAATCACATGCTGCTCTTGTTGTACCTCAGGAATATGAACCTACTCTTGTTCAACTATTTATGTAAAAACGAACATGTTTAGACTTTAAAACATATGAATATTGACCATATTGGCCTCATTCGTTAAAAACACAAAGTTTTAACGAATGGATTAAGTTCATTCTCTAAACTTAATTAGTGAATGACTCATTCGTGATCATTTCTCATCCGCTAAACACATTCGTTACACGATATAGAGTATGAATCTCGTTCACTAGATAAACTAACGAATGAAGTTCATTCGTTAAAAGAAATAACAAATGGAATCCATTCGTCATAATTTTAACGAATGGACAACAGGACATAGCGAATGGACACGAATGACGTAAAGCTAACGAATGGATCATGAAATAGGCGAATGGGTTAAAATCAAATTTCCAACCCAAAAATGTCAAACAATGATTCAAAATCTGATTAACTCTGAATACCAACAATCAATATCTATAACTTGCTACAATAGTATCAATACTCAATTGAATTAACACAGATGATCAAAAATCACATTTATAAACAATTTTTAAACATCAATTAGGTCATTATAGTTTTGTTTGGGTTTAACGTTAAAATTGTTCAAAATTAGTCTCAGTGTCCAATTAAACTATCCACAAGACTAATATACTACCTAAAGATGCTGATTGATGAAGAAACATAGTGAATTATTACCCAGATTTGTCTAGAGAAATTTTGGCAGAGATTCGGTATGTGTGAGGGACTATCGAGGTAAACAGTAGGCAAATGCATGAGTGCCATTCGTTAATATGAACCATTTGTACTCCGTACATACCTGGCACAAACCCCAAAGCACCAAATGGATTCATTCGCTAAAGATTTATCAAATGTCTATTCATTCGCTATACAATATGACGAATGAGTCCTTATTCGCTACCAAGTTAGCATGTATAACCGAAGCGAATGAATTACAAGACGAATGGGACTCATTAGCTACACTAATCTAGTGAATGGGTTCTATGCGCTGAAACTCGTAGTGAATGAGAACAAACATTAACGAATGAATGGAAATTTACTCATATATCCCTGTAAAATTCATAAATTACCCTTTAAAACCAATATTTTTAGGTAAAACCAATATAATTAACTTAAAATCATTGGTAAAACTTTTAACAAGATGATAAAATCCAAAATTTTATCAATTTAAATTCGCACAACTCGGAGATAAAAAATAAAGCAGAAAATAAAATCGGTTTGGATTTTTGAAAATTTTAAGCTAAAACACACCTAAAATCTTTTTGTCTTTTACAAAGTTTATATCAAAACACACCGAAAATATTTTTATAATTTTTCAAAAATAATAAAATCAAAAATCAAAATACGATAAGCAGTACATATTTTTGTGAGAAAGATCGCATCATGGGATCATATTGACTAGTAAAGTTCTAAGCAACACTTTAATTTCTACATTATTATGCACATAATCCAAAGATGATTGCAGATATAATTGTCCACTTTAATCATTACACAAATCTTTCAGTAGCCTTACGATACGTTTAAGGTTCAAATAAGCACAAATCTTATGTGGACCCCACCTATCAAACACCATTTTTATCTTATACGTGAATTATCACACATATTGTTTTACTCAATCTTAATATGACTAGCTGTGACCTTTGTAAAAATAATAAAAAGAAAATAAACAGAAGCTTAAAATTTTCCCTCAAGATCATTATTACTACACGAAAATAAGGTTCCATTTTAATAAAATAAAAAGATAAAATACGTTGTAATGTATAAGGCCTTAACAATCAATTCACATAATACCGTATTATCACGCGGAGAAAGTCTAAGGCTTTATACGAAACAATAAAGAAAATAAAGAAGAATATTCATATATTAACCTTCAGGTCGGATAATCTTAACCCTCAAGTCAATGTACCATCACTTTCCATAAGGTCTAATCAAACTTATCAAAATATTATATTTTTCAATGTTTTTGTATTTTTATATATCAAAACAAAAATCATAATCTTTTTGTATTTTTCACATATTCTCCCCCAAAAATTAAACATAATAAATGAAAAACTATACAAAGAAATATAATTGATCAACCGAGCGATTGGATTTCTGAAAATGTTCTTAAACTATTTAAATCAAACAAATAGATAAATCTTGTTTTGTCAAATACCTTGGTAAAAAGGCCGACTTTCTGAAAATCCGTGTGAATTTTCTCCAAATTGATTAAATTCTTTTCAAAACAATCATGGATAAAGTGATACCGGATTTCAATGTACTTTGTTTTGGAATGATAGACGAGGTTTTTACTTATTGTTAATACATATAATAGCAGAACTATCAATATAGATTAAGAAATTTTAAACCGTAATCACGCAAATGTTGCTGGATCCATACAACCCGTGAACAACAACTCGAGGCCGTCATGTATTCGTCTTCAACGGTCATAGTAGAGACCGTCCTCTATTTCTTACACTACCAGGAAACAAGCTGGTTTTCTAAGAATTGACAACCCATTGTGGTAGACTTGAAAATGATCTTGCAACCTCCATAGTTTAAATTTGTATATACAGTAAGTTCAAAACTATCGTCCTTGGGGTAGCATAACCTGTTGTCACAATTTCCCCTCAGATAGTGAAAGATATGCTTAACCGCCACAATATAAGTTAATGAGGAACTCTACAAATACCTGGCACAGAAACAAACAATAAACATTATATCAAGTCGAGAAATAGTTAGATACATCAACGAACCGATCACCGCCTTTCACAGTCTTATAGAAGAGAGTACAGTCTACAGTCCCTCGTGAAAATCCATTTTCCATAAGATGGTCAGCCAAAGTACTATACCAAGCTCTCGGGGCTTGGTGAAGACCATATAGAGCGTTGTTTAATCGGTAAACACGCTCGGGATAATCAGGATCTTCAAAACTAGGAGGTCACTTCATGTAAACCTCTTCATGAATTTCCCCATTTAAGAATGCACTCTTCACAACCATTTGGTACACTATGAAATTCTTGAAATTTGCATAGGCCAAGAAAATTCGTATAGCCTCAAGTTTTGCAACCGGGGCATATATTTCGTTGCAGTCAATGCCTTCATGATGATTAAATCCTTAGACTACCTGCCTTGCTTTGTTCCGAACGATAACCTCACAATCATCCTTCTTACACTTAAATACCCATTTTGCTGGGTTTTAAACCGATTCGGTTTATCAATCAGATCCCAAACACCAACACGAACGAATTGTTACAGTTTATCTTGCATCAGTTCTACCCAAGATGGTTCTTGAAGTGAAATAGAGACACTTGTAGGCTCAATTTGGGATAGAAATAAAGTGTATTAGGCAATGTTCGGGATTCCCGAGGCATTGATGTCGGTATACACACATAACAACGGATCTTCAGCCACATGTTCTACTTGATGACGAGTCCACACTCCCTCATTCAAATCACCGATAATGTTGCCCTGAGGATGATACGAATGAATTCGAAGAGAAGGATTCTCATGTACTTGAACATTATCTTGCAAATTTGTGAGCTTTTCATCTGCTGCTTCATCATTAAAAGGTTGGGAAGATTCACATGAATATATCTCATTTTCTTCATGAGTTTCAACCAATTATTCTGAGGTTGAATAATCAAAATCGACATCATCTGAAACTTCTGGTTGATCATATATAGATGTATAAGAACAAGTATAAAAACTTGGATAAGATAATAACTTTTGTTCCAGATAAGCATGAACCAACTAAGATAATAGCTTATTCACCGTGAGAACCCGATTCATTGTGTAGCAGGCAGTATTCACAACCTCATTCCAGAACTGAACATGAAGCTTAGAATCTGCTAGCATGGTCCTAGCTTCAATAATGGTTCTGTCCTTCCTTTCAACAACCTTGTTCTGCTATGGCACAAAAGGAGCACTATATTCGTGGTGAATACCACGTTGAATACAGAAAAATTCCATAATACTGTTTTTAAATTCAGTGCCATTATCACTTCTAATACGCCTCACTTTCAACTTGTAAAGTGATTCGATCTTGGTGATCATATTTTGCACGAGAATGGTTGTTTGATCTTTCGTGCTCATAAACAACACCCATGAAAACCTCGAATAGTTGCCGGTGACCACTAAACAATATAAGTCTACCCCAATACTCTCTCGATTAACTGGACAAAACAAATTCATATGAAGACGTTCCAGAGGAGTATTGATTGAGTCGATCTGCTTCAATGGATGAGTTTTCTTCTTTTGATTTCCTTTATTGCACGAGACACAATGATCAGCCATATGAAAATGTTTCAATAACACACCATCCATCAAATCATTAGCCACTAAGTGATTCATCTTTCTGATGTGGATGTGACCCATTCTTCTGTGCCATAGGATCGTTTGTTTCTCAGTTGCTTTTGAGATAAAACATGTAGCAGTCGAAGAAGATGTTGTAGTCGATGTCATGTCAAGTACATAGATATCATTTGATCGAGGTGACCGTATGATAATCATTTCCTCGGGAATAACAAACCCATGCTTTTTTTAGAATCACACATTCTTTGTCAGTGAACGAAGCTGTATATTTTCTTTCCACAAATTTGTGAAACACTCAACAGATTATGATCAGCCTTGTCATAATAATTCACTTTCATGAATGTGATTCTCCCATTAAACACTTCACCCTCTTTGGTTATTAGCCCACCTTGATTGCACCCGCAAACGCACCATAACCTCCTTGAATGTTTTTAATGTTGGTAAGAAGATTAATATTGCCAGTAATATGACGAGAACATCCACTATCCATAATCCATTTGTCACCTGAGATAGTCTTGGATGAACTCTGCATACACAAGTAAATGATTAGTTTGAAGAGGTAATCCAAGCCTCAGTCTTGGGTTGAACCTCATGTTTCTTTTGGATTAGAATAACTTTAGGTTTCCATGTTGGCAACTCCCTAACATAAACCTTAACATCCTTCACCTTGTTCATTGCATACTGATGTAACTTATGGAATTGTCTATAGGTCAAAGTTTCCTACGACCTCTTAGTTAATTTGACTTCAACAGGAGTTACATTAGGTCTCACAACATTTCAAACATGTTTAACAAGCTCAAAATGTTTGACATCAATCTTCTTCTTCTTAATGTTAACCTTAAACACCTTCCTAGGGTTAACCTCATAAATCACAATATGATTCATATCAACCATATCTTGTGTAGTTTGCCATTCAAAATGCTTTTAATAACATGAACATGGTCCTTGATTAAAGGCTTCTAAGTCATTCTGACCCTAGATTCACATAATATTGCAATATGACCTCGTTTAGCATAAGAGAAGCAAGTTCCCTCATCCACAAACATTTGTGGTGAATGATATCTGTCATATGAATCTTCATGTTGAAAAGTTACAACCTTCGCATGAGATCTAACCAACTTATCCTGATGTTTGTTTTTATAAAATTCCAAGTTAGAACACTCAGAGAAGTTTTTGAGTGTATTCGACCTAGATGATTTTACAAACTTAATAGGTTTTTGTATAGTTGGTTGAGATTTCTTTTGGGGTTTAGTATTAAACTTCTTTGTTTTTCTAAAAGACATCTCAGCCTCATTCACAATAGGTTTCCCACAGTCAAATACTTTTTCAACAAATTCTGGCTTAACTAAACTCTGGAAATACTTTATCAGCAATAAGCTGATCAACCCCCTCAAGTTTGTAAACCCTTCATCTTCTTAATTTCTCACTACTAAATGGATTTGCAAACTTTCTCAACTCTTTATCTAACACCACCTTCTTCTTAGATGGCATAGATGTAGTAGAAGATGTAATATAACCAGATTTAGATTTCACAATATCTTGTGGTTCATAGAGAATATTATTTTCAAGTGGGATATTCTTATCTTTGTGAATCACACATGTTTTAGTCACATCTTCAATAACAACACCTTCATCAGTTTGAGTAAAAACAGGATTACTCTTGACATGAGATTTTGGATTTAAGACTTTGTTATTTTTCCCAACAAATTTCTTTCTATTGAATTTTCCGCATTAGTTGATTTCACCTTATTAGCAGATAAATGAGGATCTACTGTCAATGAATAATCAATATCCACTTCTTTTAGACCCTCAATACTTGGTAGATTGGAATAATCATTACCAAATGGAGTGGGAACTTCAACAAAACCTAAACCAATTTTACTACGTTTTTGTTGATTACTACTCACTTTAATGATTTAATCTAATAAGAATGATAAATTTCAAATTTGCTCAATTTATGTTTCACTCCAATATCTCACTTTCGAGCTCATGTATCTTGGTTTTGTTTTCATCAGTTGCTCAAACTAAAGTCTAACAACTTCTTGCTTGGTAAAGATCTCAGCTTTTAAATCATTATGAAACACACTATTTTTTTTATATATAATACTTTCACAAAATATATCAGAGTAGGTCTCAAATTACATCCAAAATATGTCACTCGTGGTGACGTCTTATTTTATTAAAATATTTATTTTACAACAAAAACATATTCATTTTATAAACTTTATTATACAAACTTTTATACACGAGTAGGGTTCTCTTGTCAGTCCAGTCCCGTCCATGAAGCTTCAACCATCTAGGAGTGCTTTTCCTGAAAATATTTTAAAACATATTTTATTAGCTTTCTCTACGTAAGTACACCATCTTATAAAAAATATGTTTTATTTTCATCTAGAATTGAACACTCAAATTCCTTGGGATTTCAACAACCGAAATCCTTATATTTACTCCACCTTATTATTTGGGAATTCAACACCCGAATTCCTTGGGATTTCAACACCCGAAATCCTTAATTTTACTCCTCATTATTCTTTGGGAATTCAACACCCGAATTCCTTATGAGCTCATTTTTAACTGTTGGGTCGAAGAAATGATTAGAAAAGACAAGATGAAGATTGGAATCTTCTCAACCTCTTTGAAAACGGCTAAGTAAGGATACCGAGCACACTTAGGCCTCCCAGCAGGCCTTTACTTTATCCTAGCAAGGTATTTTTCATTTCTGGTAAGGTTATATTCTGGAATTCCTTTTAAGTGTTAATCCGAGCAAGGTTCACTTTGTCTAGTAAGGTTGTTCTTCAAGTCAAGCAAGGTTTCTTTTCGAGCAAACCCTTGGCTAAACCAAGCTGGTACCAAGTATTTTGGAAGATCTAGTAAGGTTTATTCTACATAAATAGTGATCCCAACAAACTTCAAGGAAGTTGATAAAGAAATATGCTAAGGACTTCTTCTAGCAAGGTTCAACTCAGAGCAATCTACAGTGCTACCAACACAAGATACAGTGTTACCGGCACACTTGTTTTGCTAAAATGAGTTATTATTAACAAAGAGTTGAAGGGATTTCTGAAGAACAAGTTTGCTCGTAGGACTATATCGAGCAAAGTTTGCTATGGTCAAGAGGATTGAAGTCTGCTAGGTGAATATTTTGTTAGGAAAATATTTTAAGTAAAGTCAGCTTGAAGAACTGTCCCCCAACACATTTTATGGTTACCAAGTTTGCTCGAAGAAGATAAAAGCTGCAAAGCTTACCCGAAAACCTGTGTACACTTAGAATCTTTTTCTAATATGTTTTTTATGATTATGTATCAATCCATAGGGTTTCTAGAAGGAATGACAGTTGTCAGGGCAGGCCTATAAAAGGAATAATTTAGGGCACGCCTATGACACACGACACCCAGACCTTACACCTGATGTTGAGTCAAAGATTTGACCTAAAAAGAAGTATAAGGAAGATTGGAATCTTCTCAACCTCCTCAGAAATCGCTAAGTATGGAACCGAGCA
Organism: Bidens hawaiensis; assembly: GCF_021521415.1. Classification (NCBI taxonomy): domain Eukaryota; kingdom Viridiplantae; phylum Streptophyta; class Magnoliopsida; order Asterales; family Asteraceae; genus Bidens; species Bidens hawaiensis. The sequence goes on from NW_027491433.1 coordinate 1,492,423, forward strand.
CACTTGGACATCTGAGCAGGATTCTACTTGGCCGAGCATGATATTTTGCCTATCGGGCAGAGTTATCTTCATGAAGTCTTCTTTAGTGTATATCCGAGCAGGGTTCACTATGTCTAGCAAGATTGTTCTTCCAGCCGAGCACAGTTTGCTTACTAGCAAACCCTTGGCTAAGCCAAGTTTTTGAAGCCAAGTACTTGGCATATCTAGCAAGGTATTCATTAATAAATAGTGGTCCGAGCATGCTTGATGAAAGAAGAATTATCTTAAGGACTCATCGGGCAAGGTTCAACTCTGAGCAAGCTACAGTGTTACCAAGCACACTTTGCTCTGCTAATAAGTTATTCTCTTAACAAAGAGTTGAAAGGACCTCAGAAGAACAAGTTTGCTCATAGGACCACATCGAGCAAAGTTTTCTATGGTCAAGAAGATTGAAGTCTGCTAGGTGAGTATTTTCTTAGGAGAATACTCTAAGTAAAGTCTACCCGGAGAACTGTTCCCGAGCACACTTCAAGGTTACCAGGTCTGCTCGTAAAGGACACAAAGGCACAAAGCCTACTCGGAGAAGATAAATATCACAAAGTCTACCCGGAAGACTTGTTTTACACTTAGTATAGTTTTGAATATGTAATTTGATTATGTATCAATCATTAGGGCTTCTAGAAGTAATGACAGCTGTCTTATGTTGGCAGGCCTATAAAAGGAATAATTTAGGGCACGCCTCCACACAAGAGGACATACGGACGATTCGCCACTTTACACTTTTCAGACCTAGTCGAATATTCCTGATTAAGTGTGACGGCTGTCCTAGGTTATTATTGAAAAATACATTCCTTACAAAAAACCATAATAGATTAACATTTGTATGAATCATTTATATAAATGGAAATCTTTTGAGTGATTTGTGAGAATCGAGCCCCGATGCGGAAGCGTGAATAATCGGTATTAGCGGTGGAGCTCGGATCCGGGTTAGGATCGTAACTATGTATTCACTCTTGAACGATAATAATGGACGGATGTGGGGAGTTCGTTTCGATTAATAATAATCAATAAAGTAGGATTAACAATTGTATGTAATCGAAACACAATAGATAGATGTAGTAGTATGATTTCATTAACCAAATGATTGTCATGAAGAACACTCATACATACATTCATACATACAAAGGAATGGCCACCCGGGGATATCTCTTCCCCGGGGGCAAACTCTCCTAATACAACAATAATAAATCTCACAATGCACACATGACCTAAACAAATGACTTAAATCATCTATTTATACTAGTCTTGTGCCTTGGCCTTCACTCCACCGCCACTTAGATAAGACCAAAGAAATAAAATATAATATAATATGTCACCCGACAGATGCTTCAATTACTCGTTATAATATCTTGTTTTCTTTCTTTAATTTCTCATTATAAACGAGCAACGATTCGATGCGTCGGTCTAAAATATAATACCCAACAATCTCCCCTTAGACCGATGCCATCGAATCACTTTCACGATCACCTCATAACCCGATGCCTTTCATAGAAATTCGCCCCCTCACAATAAGCGTCTCCCATTTTTCATTTCAAATCATCATCTCTTTATCTCTTTCGGATATAGTTGTATAGGAATAAGATCGAGGATTCAAACTTCAATGATCAACTACGAGTTAATCCGAAACCGCAAAAGGAAATAAACTCAAAATTTTCTTTAAAATGAGTCTTTCAGTTGATTCGACCAAAATTTGCAATGAAATTTCATATAATTTTTCTCCCCCAATTTCGTTGCAATGTCATAAACGAATGTGTCTTTAAATCAAGTGCGGGTGAACATCTTCAATTCAAACAATCATGACCATCCCTATCAAGAATTGTTGATAAAAATTCAAAATAAACACATTAAAAGATACCTTTTGTGGTTGAAAGTTGACATTTGACATGTTCAACTCTTGAAATGATCCGTATAAATCAACCAACTTGTTCTTGAAAGCACCTTGTTGAAGTTGTGAAATTTTCGGTGAATTTTGCCCAATTTTTGCTCAAATAACTTCCAAAATGATCAAAATACCCCTCGTTGTCCTGACACAGTCAAACGACTGAGTTGACCAGAAAAAAGTCACTTCCAAACAGTCACTCATACTTGGGCAAACATTTTTCATTCAGAACACATGGTCAAAAAGTCAACGGATAAGCGAGTATACATTCATATCTTTATCTTGGCCCGTTTGACTTTGAAAGTCAACTAGACATTCTCTCGAGAAAAGGACATGCTCGTGAATATGCCTTTAACATTTTTCTTTACAAACCTTCACAAGACATGCTCGAGACAAAGATTGTGTGCTCGAGAGTAATTATTGATTATGTGCTTGGGTTAAAGTGTGCTCGGATAACCAATACATAACTTTTCTCTTGTACCAACAACAAAATGACCTTGACGTCCACGCGAATCAGTAGCAACACTTGGCAAAATAGTGCAGCAACAATAGTCAACAAATTCAGCAGCATACTCAGCTCGTTAACATCAATTTTTAACAGCAATTTCAGCGAGAAAACAGCTCTATTCAGCATTTAAACTGCTAGTTTCAGCAATTTCAATGCGTTTAAACAGCAAACAGAAGCAAAATCAGCACATTTTTGTTCGTTTTAGCAATTTTCAGCCCTTAAACAGTGCGTTTCAGCACGTTTTGATAGCAGTTCAGCAACAAACAGCACCGTAACAGCACGTATATCAGCAAGCATAATCAGTATATTTCAGCAACTAATAAGCAATTTCAGTGCGTTTCAGCTCGTTTAACAGCTATTCATCACGTTAAACAGCTCGTTTAAGCACAAATTAGCGCGTTTTCAGCAACGAATCAGCAGTTTCAGTGCGTTTTTGGCCCGTTTTAGCACGTTTCAGCAGCAAAATCAGCACGTTTAATCATATTTCAGTTCATTTCAGCAGTTTTTCAACTAATTCAGCTCGTTTAACAATAGTTCAGCACCAGCAACCTTATAAAATTCGTGTAGCAGCTGCAGCTAAGTACTCAAATTTTTTAAGTGTTTAGGCCCGTTCATCGGCTGCAATCAGCAGTAAAATTACCAAAAAAAATATCCGTGCAGCAGCAACTTTCACAACTGCTGTTCGGTGATGAAATATGTAACACCAGCAGCTGCAACTGTTGCATCTGCAACTCTTCGAGAACATTATCAGCAGCAAACAGTAGCAGCTCATAAAAAAGTTTTTCAGCACCAAATTACTCGTTACTAATCAGCATCAAACAGCCTAATATATCTGTGCAATATCCGTGCTGCAGCAACAAAATTACCAAAACAGCCCCGTGACCAAGATCAACAAGTAAGTACTCATGCCTGCAATTATCAATTCAACACCAATTAACTTGAACGCATTCTTTTTAAGTACTCGAGACCAGCCTTATTGAACACCTAAACCAACTGATTGGGATAAAATCTTATCCGCAAACTAATTCGTAATATCATTTCAACACCATTTTTTTTGAATTCCATTACAACAGCAGCTGGTAAATTACCAATCTACCCCAAGTAAAATGTGCACCAGCATTCATATTGTACTTAGACAACAACCAAGTTTCTACAGTAACCAGCAAACATCTCAAATCTCGAACACTTATGATAACCAGCAAACATGATTAAAATCAACAATTAAGCAAACATCTCAAACACTTTTGCAGCAGCAACGTCTCAAATATGAATCTGCAAGCTCGAACACTTAAACCATTTCCCCCAATTTTGAACATACAAGCCCTAAATTCTCATATCCGACATTCAACCCTTGATACACAAAATTAATCACTGAAACCTCATTAAATCATCATGAAATCATTAGTTTATCATCAGTAATCCATCAATTTCACCAAAATTTCAGATGCAAAGCATCAAACAAAAACGAGTTTGAACAAAAATGAACCGAAATCAATAGATTTGGACGAAACTGAATACTTAACCTGAAATTGATGTTGAATCTCCGAACTAATCATCGACCCAAACATCAATCCATATCAATAATCCTTCAATCATCAAAGTTCATCCAAATCCATGCAAAAACCCAAAAAAAACTTCAAAGAACTTCAAGTTTAACGTCCATGGCGGATTCAAGAGCGAATTGAATCTAGTTCAGCGGTTAGTCTGAACGATTCAGTAACCTCGCTCTGGTACCAATTGTGAGAACCGAGCCCCAGTGCGGAAGCGTGAATAATCGGTATTAACGGTGGAGCTCGGATCCGGGTTAGGATCGTAACACATATTCACTCTTGAACGATAATAATGGACGGATGTGGAGAGTTCGTTTCGATTAACAATAATCAATAAAGTAGGATGAACAATTGTATGTAATCGAAACACAATAGATAGATGTAGTAGTATGATTTCATTAACCGCATGATTGTCATGAAGAACACTCATACATACATTTATACATACAAAGGAATGACCACCCGGGGAGATCTCTTCCCTGGGGGCAAACTCTCCTAATATAACAATAATAAATCTCACAATGCACACATGACCTAAACAAATGACCTAAATCATCTATTTATACTAGTCTTGTGCCTTGGTCTTCACTCCACCGCCACTTGGATAAGACCAAAGGAATAAAATATAATATAATATGTCACCCGACAGATGCTTCAATTACTCGTTATAATATCTTGTTTTCTTTCTTTAATTTCTCATTATAAACGAGCAATGATTCGATACGTCGGTCTAAAATATAATACCCAACATGATTGTTTGTGTCTGTTACATTTATTAACCTCTTTTGCAAACAACTATGTTTGTTTCTGATTCTGCCGTTAACAAACAGATTTCTTACCCAAATTAGCAACCCATCATTAACTCTCTTGTCGACACATTGATTGTGTGAGTTATGACTTGATTGTGAGTTTGAGCGATCCATACCCAAAAGGGACCGACAAGTGGTATCAGAGGGACCGACAAGTGGTATCAGAGCTCGTTTGCTGCTAATTCGGGTAAAGAACTTGTTGCTGATTAAAGATCTGAAAAAGAACGACGACGTAAGCAGGACACTGTTTTATTGAAGAGTGACGTCAACTTCTATATTCTTCATTTCCGTCCAGATCTAAAAATTACCAGTGTTTTCTTTTCCTTATTTTGTTTAAAGTTTGCATCTTTATTGATTAATCTTGCTCCAATCGAACCGGATACCTCAGATCTGAAGATTTGATTCTCAGATCTGATTATTTTCAAAATCTGATCTTTTACTCTGTTTTCACTGATTTACTGATCTTGCGTTTCAAAATACCAAAATGTCTGGTTACGAAGAGCAATAAGTCTCTACTAATAAGATTCCCAGACTATATGGACAGGAGAATTTCACCAAATGGAAAGTTTTATTCGAGGCTGCTGTGTGCTACAATGATGTAGACATGTGAAACTCAATCAAAAACGGTCCACAAGCAACTGATGGTGCAGGTTCTACTACTACTGTGCGTGATAGAATGAAGAAAGCAGATGACAGGCCTTAGCCATGATTTAGCTAGGACTGTCCTGGGAGATCTTAACCAAGGTTGCACATCACACTTCTACGAAAGCTACGTTTGATGCAATCCTTGAAATGTTCGAAGGGAACACTGAGCTAAAGAACATCAAGAAACAACGGATCAAGCAACAACTTGAGAGATTCAAATACAAGGATGGAGAAAGTTTGAAGACAATCCTTGACAGATTTCTGGGTATAGTGAATGACCTAAGAACAACTGACTATGTGATGACCAATTTTGACTTGAACACCAAGTTGCTCAATTCAATGCCGAAGGAATGGTATACTGCCTGCAAGTTCATCCTTCAAAAGCCCAACTTTGATCAGTTAAAGGTGGATGATGTAGTGTGCTTCCTTCAAGCTGCTGAGATAGAGATGATCGAGAATGAAATGATTAAAGAAGAGAAGCCATGTTTCCAGGTGTCCAATGCTCTTATTGCACCTATGGGAAACTTGTCTACCAAAAATCAACAATAGATTCCCATCATAGAGGAACCAACCGAACATGGTGTTGATACACCTAAATAATTTGTTGGTGGTAGCTCAAGTCACCAAGGGAACCAGTCAAGGTTCAATGTCCAACTTATTGATGACAATGACTCTGCCTCAATGGCAAGTGGACATGTGCCCTACTCTGGTGGAAACAATGGTCAAGCAAATGAAGCTCAAGCACTCTTCTCAATGTTCACTGAGTCCTATAATGCATTTGTGGCCAAGAACTTAATCCACACAAGTGTCATACAAGATGATCTGGGACAAATAGATGCTGATGACCTTGAAGATATGGATTTAAAGTGGAGGCTGCAATGCTTGCATTCAGAAGCAAGAGGTTGTTCAACAGGACTGGTAGATCTTTAGTCTCTGGCCCAAATGAGAGGATTGGGTTTGACAAGTCCAAGGCAATATGTTACAATTGCCAACAACCTAGACATTTTGCCAGAGAATGCAACCAACCAAGAAATTTTCAGATGAATCAGTTCCAAAACCAACAGCCTAGAAATCAGCTGCAATACCAACAGAATCAGAATCAGCCAAGAAACAACAACTTTAACAACAACAATCCCAACTTCAACAACTCTCAACGGCCCCAAATGAATAATCAACAAGTTGTGCCTCAGAATCAAAACTACCAAAGAAACCAATACCCTCAAGCTGCTGAAAATAACCTCAACAAAACCAATCACACTCAACCAATAAATCAAGGGAATGTAGCTGTTGCTGCACAACATGAAGGTAACTTTGATTGGAGTGATCATGTAGATGACATCACAAAAGCTAATGTTGCTTTTATGGCAAAGATTGAGAATGAGGCTGGAACATCATCTTCTCAGGTACACTCAACCTCTACAACTAATTTACATGAAACAATTAATGTTTTAACAATAAAAGTAGGCAAGCTAGAGGTTGAGTGTTTCAGAAAACAAAGTATCATTAATGGGTATGAAGCAAGTGATGTTGTTAATGAAGAGAAGATCAGAAGTTTTGGAAGATGACTGTGTGATTAGCTATAGAGCTCAGCAGAGATACATCACTGAGATAGATGGCTTAAAGAAGATGTTGATTGAAGAGAAGATGAAGAACACAAAGTTACAAGTTGATAATGAGTTTTTAAAGAACTTGGTCTCCACAGGAAACATTCGTGGTATATTGAACCAAGTTAATGAGAAAGATAAGTACAAGGCTGTTCCACCACCATTCAACAACAAGTTTTTGCCCAAGGTTAACAAAGAAAAGAGGGATGAATATCTTCAACAATTCAGAGATGTTTTTCAAGACAAAGAGGAATTTGTTGATCTTTACAAGAAAGTTAAAGTGAGTGAAGAAGGAGAGTTTGTAGTGAAAGAAGATGTAAGAGAAGACAAGTCAATTGGAGTGCAAGTCTTTGAGGATGAATTTGATTCTGAAGATCTGAATATGGATGACTTAAGTGACTTAAGTGATCAGATTACTGATGAAGAGATTAAAGCTGCTGAAAAAGGTAGAAGATAGAAGAAGGCTGAAACAATTGAAAAACTACCCAAACTACCCAAATTGACTCCAAAGATGATCAAGAACAATGAAAGGATTAAAAGGGAACATGTGTCTTTTGACATATGTGAAAGATCAAAAGTGAGTTATAATGCAGTAAGACCACCAAGCAACGCTGTTTTGCAAAGAATAAGTGACAACAACAAGAAAAGGGCCACTGAAACAATTGTTGGTGACAAGTTCATTCCAGTTTACCCAGTTTTCTCAAACCATGAAGTGTTTGATATTGGGGAAGTTGAAACAATGGAAGAATATGTGAAAAGGCAGTCAAGGCACAAGGAAAACCTAGATGAAGAGCCTATGAATATGAAGAAAATTGTCTTTTTTAAGGGCAAAATTGAAAGACAAGATATCAATATTGAAGAATTTATTCATTTTTCAATTGACTTTGATGGTCTGAAGACTCAGAAATCACTTGGTGTCAAACCACTTAGACCAAGTGAGAGATTCAAGAAGGGTAGTGATCATGAAAAGTTCAAAGGAAAGGTGTGGTGCAAGAAATGTGATGAATATGGTCACCACACTGATTCCTGTAATGAAAGGATCAACTTCAAACCTTTCTTTGTTCCCAATGAGACAAAGTTTGGCCAAAACTTTGTGCTTTATAAACAAAAGTATGAAGAATACTTGGGAAAGGGAAATATGTGTGGTAAGGAGACTATAAGTGAAAATGATCAAAAACCAGCAGAAAATGAAAAGAAAGTTGATCAGAAACCTAAGAAACCTGTTACTGAACAAGGAAGAAGAAGCAAGTCCCTTAAGAAATCTGAATCTGTAGTAAAGAAGAACTTTCAACCTTTGAGAATTATTCCTAATCAAGACTCAAAATCAGTTAAGTCTGATGATTCTCAAGGTTCACCAAGTAGTGAAAAGAAAAGAAACAAATGTGTTTTTCCTAGAAAGAAACCAACTGAACTAACTGGTGATGAAAAGTTTTTATTGAAACATGGTTATGAACCTCAAGGATTTCTTTGGAAACCTAAGGTTGAAGTCAAGGAGGAGATGAATATAGATGTGAGAGACTACTCAAGCAAGAAAGACTATGTTGTTCAAGAGTATAACAGTGGAGTGGTTGATTGTCAAAGCACAACTTCATTTGTGAAAACTCCAAGAGAATGTGGATATGAAACTGATAATTCAGATCACATTGAAGTTACTCATGAATATCCTGAACCCATAACACTCACACCTAATGCTTCTACTGAAATTGAAAATGATGATTTGCAAGTTGAGATAACTTGCAGTTCATCATCTAACTAATCACTCTCTTTGTAATGTGCAGGAACAATCCACTTCACTGAATGAATTATGGTATATGGATAGTGGATGTTCTAGGCACATGACTTGTGACAAGAGGTCACTTGTTAACTATGAAGAGAAGTTTGAGGGTCCAGTGGCATTTGGCAGTGATGAGAATGGAGGTAAAATTGTTGGAAAGGGTATCTTAACAAATGGTAAAGTCACATTTGATAATGTTTTCTATGTTGAAGGACTTCAATATAATCTTTTGAGCATATCCCAGATGTGTGATAATGGTTATAAAGTTGGGTTCGATGATTCATATTGTTTCATCTTAAGGCCTGAGTATGTTATTCCACCTGATATGATCATGATGATAGCTCCAAGGAATGCAATTTATATGATCTTAACATGAAGGATGCTGTTTCGAGGGGTGGCACATGCTTTGTTTCTAAAGCCACTGAAAATGAGTCAAAATTGTGGCATAGAAAGTTATGTCATGTCAATCTCAAGAACATGAACAAACTAGTCAAGGGTGAGCATGTCATTGGCTTACCTACTAGAGAGTTCAAATTGGATGAAAATTGCGTCTCATGTCAGAAAGGAAAGCAGAACAAGTCTTCTCACAAGACTAAACTCATCAACTCAATTGATCAAGTGCTTGAAATGCTTCACATGGATCTCTTTGGTCTTGTGAGTGTACCAAGCATTGGGAAGAAAAGATATTGTCTAGTGCTCATTAATGATTACTCAAGATATACTTGGGTTTATTTCCTAAGTACAAAGGATGAGGCTGCTGAGTTAATCATGAACTATGTAACAAGGGTTGAGAATCAACTAGATAAAAGGGTTAAAGTGATGAGGAGTGACAATGGTAATGAGTTAAAAAATGGAGATATTGAAGAATTTTGCAACAACAAAGGAATACTTCATCAATTCTCAGCTCCAAGAACTCCAGAGAAGAATGGTGTTGCTGAAAGAAGAAACAGAACACTCATTGAAGCAGCAAGAACCATGCTAGTAGATGCTAATCTGCCTGTTACTTTTTGGGCAGAAGCTATAAACATAGCTTGCTATGTTCAAAACAGGGTACTTGTCAACAAAAGTCACAACAAGACTCCTTATGAAATCTTGTTCAATAGAAAGCCCTACATCAAATTTCTCAAACCATGTGGATGTAAATGTTTTCTTTTGAACACCAAGGATTACTTGAACAAGTTTCAAGAAAATTCCTTTGACTGTTTCTTTGTTGGCTACTCTACACACTCAAAGGTATACAGAGTATATGTGAAGGATCACTTGAGTGTAAGTGAATCATCTGATGTAGTCTTCAATGAAAATCAATTCAACACAGTTGATGGTGCAGCGTGGCTATTTGATTTAGAGAAATTGATCAAGTCTTTCAAGATCTATCCTGAAGACTTTGATGAATCCTTTTACAAAACCAGTGTGATTGAAGAGTCAAAACAAAAGACATTGGATTTGGAAAAGCTGTGGAAAAAGGTTGCAAGTAAAGAAAGTGAATATACATTCATAAAGGATCCCTCAAGTGCAAATGTTGAGCAAGTGCAAGATAATGATCAAGAGAACAATCAAAGTCAAGAACAAGATCAAGCAGATAATAATCAAGACAATCAAGAAGTGCAAAATGATCAAGTTCAAAATGAGGATGATCCAAGCAACCAAGCTGGTGAAGGAGAAGCTCCTTCAGGACAAAATAATCAGGAAACACCAGAAGATGAGAATGCAACAACTAATTTGAGCATTGAAGAACCAGATCTCAATGAATCAAATCTTGACACTACTGTGTCTACTGATATGATAATTCAAACCCCTTATGTTGAAAAGAATCATCCTTCTGAACACATCATTGAGAACATATATGAAAGAGTTACAAGAAGTCATTCTGAATCTGCAAACATTTGTTTGTACTCCTGCTTTCTATCCAAAATAGAACCAAAAAACATTGTTCAAGCACTAAAGGACAACAATTGGGTAGAAGCAATGCAAGAGGAGTTGGCTCAATTTAGAGATCTACAAGTTTGGGAACTAGTAGATATGCCAAGAAACATATATGCTATTGGAACCAAATGGGGTTTCAGAAACAAAAGGGATGAAAGGGGTATTGTGATTAAGAAAAAAGCTAGACTTGTAGCTTTGGGATGCCTACAAGAAGAAGGGATTGACTTTGAGGAAGTCTTTGCACCAATTGCAAGACTTGAAGCAATAAGAATTTTTATGCTGCTTCAAAGAATATAAGGGTATTCCAACTTGATGTCAAATCTACATTCCTAAATGGAAAGATAGAAGAGGAGGTGTATGTTTCTCAACCACCAGGTTTTGAGGACCCTATTTATCCTAACAGGGTGTATAAGCTAAACAAAGCCCTGTATGGACTTCATCACGCTCCTAGAGCTTGGTATGATGAATTGTCAAATCACCTACTTGAAAATGGTTTCCAAAGGGGAGCTATTGACAAGAACCTCTTTTACAAGAAGAAAGGAAAAGATTTGCTCTTATTGCAAGTCTATGTGGATGACATTATTTTTGGGTCAACCAATGAATAAATGTGTATGGAGTTTGAAGAGGTAATGAAGTCCAAGTATAGTATGAGCTCTATGGGAGAAATGAACTTCTTCCTTGGATTACAAGTTCAGCAGAAGGCTGATGGGGTATTCATTTACCAGTCTAAGTATATACAAGACATACTAGACAAATTCAAGTGTAATGATCTGAAGAGAGCTTCAACTCCTACATATTCAAAAGAAAAGATGGTAGCTGATGAAAAGGGGGAGCCAGTGGATGAGCATGAATACAGAGCAAAAATTGGATCACTGATGTATCTAACTGCTTCAAGGCCTGATATCATGTTTGTGTCTGTGCTAGATTCCAGTAAAGTCCTAAGGTTTCTCACATGAATGCAGTCAAGAGGATCTTTAGATATTTGAAGGGAAGACCTTATTTGGGATTTGGTATCCTAAGAACCTTTCATTTGATCTAATTGCCTACATAGATAGTGACTATGATGGTTGCTACATGAGTAGAAAGTCCACTTCAGAAGGGTGTCAATATTTGGGTGATAGATTGGTGTCATGGCAATGCAAGAAGCAGACCACCGTGTCAATCTCAACTGCAGAAGCTGAATACATTGCTGCATCTGCCTGCTGTGCACAAGTCCTCTAAATCCCAAATCAAATGCTGGACTATGGTTTGAATTTCAAAACACCCCTATTTACATTGATAATACTGCTGCATCTTTTATTGTTAAGAATCCTATGCAACATTCCAAGACCAAACACATTGAAATCAGACATCACTTCATAAGAGATTGTAGTGAAAAAGGTTTAATTGAAGTTAAAAGGGTTGATACAAGTGACAATTTGGCTGACCAATTCACAAAACCACTTGATAGAACCAGGTTCAACTTTCTTCTGAAATCCATGGGGATGATCAATTCTAATGAAGTCTGATTTATGATGTGTGCTTGATTGAGCAAATTGACTATCTTCTCAAAGTCTTGATGAATGTTATTTGTGTGTATGTGTTTGAATATGATACTTTTGATGTTGACTGATATGTGCTTACTTGACTATATGTGCAAAATTAGGTATCTTTGATACTTATGCTTGTTTATTAGTTAATATTTGTGTGATGTCATGATAAGTGTTTTGATTTGAGTTACTTGAATATGTATGCTTATCTGACATATTTGATAAAATGTTTGAATATGTGTGTTATCTGATCAAATGATGTTATTTGGATAGGCTAGACTATGCATCTTAGTAATGTCTACTTGATATGATAATGTCATTTCTGATTAAGATTTAAATATCTTACAACTGTTTGTGTCAAAATATGTCTTTATGTCAAAATTAAATGTTCAAATGAATTTTGCATAATCACAAAATTTTGATCAAAATATGAGCAAGTTGTTTATGGTGTTGAGATATGATAAGACTATTAAGTTCAAGCTTTAAAGAAGCTTAAAAGGATTTTCAATGGAAAGTCTCAAGAATTACTTTTGCTGAAATTATGTCATTTGCCCAAGTTTGAGGAGCATATACTTGTATATGTTTGGTCCTATCATCTACTTGTAGATTTGAAAGGATAGCCACTAGTCCAAAGACTGAAAGCATTTGGGGCAATTGTAATTTATTCTTTCACTTAAATTATGCCATTGACTCTAAGCTAAAAGGACATATACTTATGTGTGTGTTTGGTCCTGCTGTTTACCTGTAGATAGACAGGATATCCATTAACCTAGAAGCTAAGAGTACTTGGGGTGATTGAATCTGTTAAAATGGGAAATGATAGTACATTGATTGCGTAGCCAATCATATGGATTTAATAGGCTAAAAGGACACTTAGTACAGTCATTAACATGTATGGTTGCTTTCTCATGATGTGTAAAATCTAAGGTGATATAAACATAAAGAAACTGCTAAGATTTATGTGGAGTTACATTGTTGTCTATGCATGTTCCAAGATAAATCTTTCCAAATGATAGGCATAAAAGTGATTATCCAGTCACACACGAGCCCGTTGGTATTTGGTCCCCAAAATGAAGTATCTTATTAAGATTGACAAAGAACAAATGTGAACAAAATTACTTTACATATTTAATCAACCAAAAGTTGATAAATGTTCACAAGCTTTTGAGAAAAACACAAACATGAGGGTTAATAACAGAACTACAGGGGTGGAGGCAATAATATAAGTCCTTTAACATCCTGAATGAAAGACTTGTTACTATAAAATGTAAGTCCAACGTTCAACCTCAAATATGTTTGCAAATTTGAAAAGAAAAATCAAATAAATAAGTTCTGTCATTAAAAGTTTTTAAACCAAATCCAGGGGGTCAAAGTCAAATCGGGGTGATCTGGAGAAAGCCAAATAAGCCTTGAGAATATATATGGAGCATCAGAAAACAATATGTGTTATCCATTAAGTATTATGCATCTTAATTGAACATTAATCATATCATCAAGGAAATGAAATTCATGCTAAGTTCAAACCTGCTGTTAACCTGTCTATACTGTCATAATAATGCTGAGAATGAAGTATTGAGAAAGCTACTTAGTCAATATGATCCCATTCTTGAGATCTTTTTAGAAAAATAAATAAAATGTTTTTGAAAGGAAAAATGACTATGATCTTTAATGAAAAATATGGTTGACAATTGGTTTAAGTCAAAAAGTTTTGCATTTTTCCTTCAAAAAGGTTGAATATGTATTTTCGGGCAATGTTTGATGCTTTATAACCGATCCGAGCATAAAAAGGTTGAATATGTATTTTCGGGCAAGGTTTGATGTTTTATAAACTTTCCGAGCATACTTAGACATTTTCTAAGTTCATGATTTTCGAGCATACTTTGAAATGTTTATACTTTTCGGGTAGAGTGTACTATTTTATCTAAAATTTAACTCTTCCGAGCAGGCTTGATATCTGATTGTGTGTGAATAAGTTTTCCATCAATCTTTAACAAGTTCAAACTTTTCGAGCACACTTAACAGTGTGAAAGATATTTCTTGTCTCTAGCAAGCTTTGCATCTTAAATGCTGTATATGATAATTCTAGCATGCTTTTATTTAGTTTGTATTGCCTAGAAGATCTTACCAATTGGTTTAGGAATACAACTATTTACTAGCAAGCAATTGGATATGTTACTAGTTACTAGCAAGCTTTTATATAAGACTTTCGAGCATGCTTAGTGTTTTGTTTGAAGGTATAACTGTTTCTAGCAAGCTATTTGATATACTGTGCTGACTAGCAAGCTTCGTGATCTTTAAACTTTCTAGCAAACTTAACTATTTTTAAAGTTTAGTCTATCGAGCAAGCTTTGTGAATGAATGACACTTCGAGCAAGCTTTAATGTTTTCAACTATCTAGTACACTTTTGTGATGACTGTTTGAATTAATTCTAGCAAGCTTTGCATTTAAGTGTATGCTTGAATTTGTCTTCGAGTAAACTTTAAAATTCTAGCACACTTAATGATTATTTTGAAGGTGTTTCTTTGAAATTACAAGTGTTTTCAGGCAAACTTTGTTTTCCGGGCACACTTTAAGTTTCGAGCACACTTTGAAATTTTCAAGTGTTCTCTCAATATACTTAATTATTTCTTACTTTTGATTTTCGAGTACACTTTGTGTCTAGAACTCAACTCTAGCACACTTTACTTGTTGAAAAGTGTCTCGAGCACACATAGTGTAACAGTCTACTCAACTGATTATTTGCTAAATGTTTACATTTTCGGGTAAGGTTTGTGATAAGTTTAGTTATTCGAGTAAGGTAAGTAATTAGAAGTATGTTATTTATTCGGGTATCTTAGATTATTCCTAGCAAGGTTGCCTACTTGATGTTTTATACTTGATTATTTTAACTTGTGATTCAGTTCTTGAGCAATCTTGTATTTCGAGTTAGCTTCCTTCATTTTAACTTCTAATCTGTGACGTCCGTGGCAAAACCAAGTACACCTTAGTACTTACAAACTCGAATAAGCGTTTAACCGCTTATTGCGTAACGAACAAACAAATAACCAAACGGGTCTGGTTATGGTCCGGATATCCCAGGGTGCCATCCATAAGTGATATATAATCTATGCAAGCTAAAATATTAGTAATATGGCCTTAGTTCGATAGCAAACAAAACGAGGTACACTATATTCATTTCGTAACAAGTAAACGATAGATCGGTTAATTCGTAGTGTTTAAACGAGTAACCGACCGATACTAATTATGACCCGTATACATACCGAGGGGTCATATACGAGTTATATATATGTTATAAAGGCTAACATATTGATATTTAGGCCTTAGTACGTTTAAAACTCTTTAAACGAAAAAGGTTTCGTTTATTGATACGCTATAAGCTTAAACGCAATCGTTAATATCAAAACAAGCATTGTAGCATCCGTTAAGCCGAAAAAGACTTATAAAACACTTATATGACATGTTTTAAGCAATCCGTGAAAATATTTTGGAATTTTACAACGAGTCAGTACGTTTTTCTTATTTTACAAAAATAAGCTGAAAAACACTCGTTTTTGCGCTATTTCTCACACCCGAATTAATTTTCTTGCGAAAAACCGAACCCGAACTAAATTTTGGACCGACTTTTACGTGTGGCACGAAAACCGAGGCACCATTGGGCCAAAAAGAGGCCCAATGGGCCCCTAGAAGTTGCGGCCGCCAAAATTGAACAAAGGCCCCCATGTTTATTTTTTTTATATAAACAAGATAGGAGATATTTACAACACAAAAAAATCTGGATCCTTCCTTCTTCAATACAGAACTTCAAGCAAACCCTAGGTATGATCTCATAAAGGCTCGATTTTGATTCGTTTATACTCGTTTAATAGCATAAAAACATGTCTTGGCTAGTAAAAATCAAAGTTAACGGTGTAAAACTCTCAAAAATCATCCAAAATTATGTTTTGATGTTAAACATGTTTACAAACCAGGAACATATACTTTTTTGGTCAAAAACGCGGATTAGAACATGAATACAACGTTTTTACGGTTAGAAAGTTCGGTTTGAACCCAAAACCGAAACCCTAATTATCAAGGCTGCTACATGGATGATTTATGCTTGGTTTGATGTTATATGATATGTAGATATACTGAGTTTGCAACCCGAGACCCGGAGAATCGTTTAAACTAGCAAAATTCATCGAAAACCGACAAGGTAAACCCGTAACACTCGCTTAGGGGCTGTTTAGTATTAGGTTATGACGTGCTTGTTGTTAGCTTGTGAAAACTTGCAGGGACATTAGGGATCATATAAATGAGTCCCTGTTCAAATTTGGTAATTTTTCGATAAACGGAGAATATTTAGTGAATTTATTTCCGTTTATGAGCGTTTATTTGGGAAAAATAGCTAAACATGTTGAAAAATTCTGAAACTTGGTTTTGGAGTTTGATATGGGATGTTAAGATCACTGGTAAAGTTTGGGAATCATTGGAAATGCCTAAGTATGGTTTGTGTAATCATTGTTTAACCGAATTTTAACAGCCGAAAAACGCACAAAAAGGCATTTTGTCAAAAGAGTTAGGTTCTGGAAATTTTGCAGGGGCTATGTAAGAACATTAAGGCCATTGGTAAAAATTATTGGATTTTTCGGAGGTCGTTTGATATAAACGGGCCATTTATTACATGATTATAACCTATTAAATGAATTTTTATAAATAAATAATTAATCATAAAATTTCTGGAAATATTTTTATAAAATTCTCCATGTCTTAATGTATTTTTACAAAAATTTGCATAATTTATATATAAGTACATATTTAGTTATGATTAATCAAAGATTTAAATTATAATTGTTTTAACGAAACCGGCAGTTTTGTGTTTAACGGACTGACTGGTATGTCAAAATGTCAAAAGTGGTCAAATATCATATTTTTGAATGATATTGATAAAAACGAACTTGTTACGAAAATTCCGGACAAATCGGGTGGATTGGGCGCGTTTTGTATAATTAAAACCGTGTGAAAACGGAAACGAACCCTGCGATCAAACCAGACACCGAAACCTTAAAATTCTTTCATAAATCAAATCATTTTATCAATCAATATATTTACTTAAGTTTATGTGATCTTACCTAATCCCGAAACGTATAAACGATCAACTGAGCTAGGCTCGGAAAACGGTGAAACTGAGCCAAATCCAGTTTTAAACATTTCATAGTATACAACGTCACAATCTAAGACTATGGTCATGTTCTGGACCTAACAGCTATACCCAGATTATCTATACAGCCCGACTTAGCTTGAACACTGTCCTAGTATTAACGATACGGTACCGTTTATAGGAATCAGGCTATAAACGAGGCATCTGACTTATTGACACGTGATTTCTGTGCGAACTACGATAAGGTGAGTTTCACGACCCCCACTTTCTAAACTGTTTTACGAACTTTTGGGGTGGAAAGCATGTTTATACACGTTATCGATCTGAAAACGATTCGGGACATAATAAATATCTGAACAATTATATATGAAAAGTCCCTACAAACATAATGATTGACTACGTGCTGATGAAAGATGATTATTATCATTGACTGGTATATTGAGTGGAGATAATACGAATTGCAAAACATAATGAAATTACACGTGACAACATGTTTATACAAACACATTGTATAATGTTAAACATAACTAATTTGGGAAACAACATGGTCTGTAATGGCCATGGGGATAACGTGGTCTATGATATTTATGGGGCTATTGTGGGCGGAAGGGTGGCCACAATAGTAACAAACTAAAGTTGAGTATGGCTTATGAGCCAAGTTCTGCTGCAACTTATAAACTAAAGTTGAGTATGGCTTATGAGCCAAGTTCTGCTGCAACTTATAAACTAAAGTTGAGTATGGCCTCTGAGCCAAGTTCTGCTGCAACTTACTAAACTAAAGTTGAGTATGGCCTATGAGCCAAGTTCTGCTGCAACTTATAAACTAAAGTTGAGTATGGCCTATGAGCCAAGTTCTGCTGCAACTTATTAAACGAACTAACTTGATTATGACATGAATGTTAAGAGAATAATGTGATTATGCGTATTGTGGGCGGATGGGGAGCTACCGTATTTGGTGATACGTGATAAATACTATATGTGTATATGTGTCTATATACATGCTACGTGATTAGCCGTAGGAAATATTATGTGTAGAATATACTAATTATTTGCGTGTACACTATATAATGTTTGAGGTTACGTGGAATCATTGTGGGTGGAAGGGGGACCACAGTGGTCGATGTTAACACGGAAACGTTGTGGGCGGAAAGGGGGCCACAGTGGTTGGTTAAACACGGAAATTGGAAACAGGTAGTACGAACAAACAACCACGATTTTACCGAAATTTCAAATTTATATTATAAACTTACAAGTGTGCATATGCACACACAAGGATATGGCTGTACATATTTATACAAACGTAAACACATATTTTTACATACGCGCGTACATACAAACTATGACTGTGTGGTACGCAGAACTGATTTCGTTAAACTTATGAAACTCACCAACTATTCGTAGTTGACCTATTTTAACATGCTTTTCAGGTAATCAGATATGAGAAGTAATTTTCTGTGCGTTACGTGTCTGATTGGTGGTTGCTGTCATGGGCATTTGAGTTAGAAGTAAAGTAATTGAAGAACCGGTTTGATAGTATCACCTAGTTTGTAAAAGATGTTAGAACAATATAATATATTGTAAACTAGTTAGTAATGTTTCTTTATGAACAATGTATTTAATACCAGTTGTATCTGTTGCATTTCCGTTTTACGCTTCCGCAATACGCTTAACGGGGTGTGACAGAAGTTGGTATCAGAGCCATTGGTTATAAAGGATTAGGTTATCCCTTAGGATACCTATAATATAACCGTAGGCTCGATTATCACTGGGAAACTTATTAATGAGTAACGATAGATATTGATGATTGCCGGGATGAACTCGTAGGGCAAGTGAGTTATTATGGTCCGGAACGTAATAACAGACTTGCTTGTACGAGGGAATTCGGGGTGAAGTCGCGGAACATATTGATAGGTAAAAATGGCAACATACTTGCATAAAAGTGACGTGAAGTATATATGAAATGTGCATACGTGCTTATCTGAGATGAGATATAGGGATACGTGTGCGTACGATACTACCGATGATATTGAATCTTATTGTAACGAATATTATATTCGGTCATAATTAATATTAATTTATATTATGATTAAAATTATATCGTATCAAAATTTATATTATACCTGTTCGTAACAAATAAAATATTTAACTTCGGTATTAATTAATAATATCCTTTACGATGATCTAAGCTACCGAAAAACGTTTTCTTCTGATTAACGATTGCACCGAAAGATGTCGAGATCGGGTAGCCTTATGACAACTAAGGAACCGGTGTTTCCTGTAAACGAGAATACGAGAACGCTTAACCGACCTCAAACTAAATCTGGTGATATGACGAAACCACTAAGGAACCTAATATACAAGGCCCGGGAATGAATCACGAGAGGCGTGTCCTACAGATAATGATTTCAAGAATATATATATATACACATATAATACCTCTCAGCCTGGGTCTAACCTTTATTTCATGTACTCGTTTCTTTGACACTAAATTAAACTATTTTCTGGTCATCCTTCGATTTCTGTTGTTTGAAAAACAAACACCATCCCGGGGGAAATACTTAGTGATGAATCCAACTTATTGAATTATAAATATAATAACTACTTTATTGATTCCCCAATTCTATAAACAGACCGTGACTACCAGTACATATGATATACTAATGATATTTCAAAAAGAAATATTAATAATAATTTCCTTTACAATTTACCAGTACAACTAACTCTGATGAACCTCCTTAACTAGCAAACTCTTTGAACCATCTACGAATAAGAATATCCAACCTCTCCTATATCTTTCCTATTCCAATTGGTTACTGTAGGAGAGAAACCTCATGCTCACGAAATGATGACGTGCCCCGACTGGAATGAAACCTAATTACCTCCAACTAGCAAACTACTACTTTTATTAAGTACGACATGCCTACGAATACAGAATGACCTGACGAAAGAATATATGTTACAATATTAGTTAACAACATTTAGAAGTCAGGTGAAATATACACGTGCATTCCCACTATAACATACTGATTAAACTCGTAGCGAGCAAATATCTACCTACGGGAGAGACCGAACAAAAACAGCTTCCCAATAATGGGATCATATCGGAACAATTGTCGTACAAGTTGTGAATTATTTATAATTGTTATAACGCGTACTTTGATAGATAAGGATAGTACGGTATTGTCGTGTATAGTTTCTGATACTCCATACAAGCATATGGTGGTGCGCTATACTAATATGGAGGACGATTTGGGCATTTTTAATACAAACATTGACCCCTATTGGGTTAAAATTTTTTGTCATGAGATGACAACTTTTAATATATATGCAAACTTTGGTGTTTGCTAGGCTAATTTTATATACTATCCTTAGTATTCAGACTCGAGAACAAACCTGTGTGATACATACGTGTTAATTGAAATACCTGATTACTTGTTATTGTAAGTCCTTTTTGTGATTATTAGCGTATGTGAATTGTGTTAATCGTGAGATAACTGGTTTTTATATTAGAATGGCCCCGAAGAAAGTAAACATGTTGTCTGAGGCAGATATAGCCGAAATGATCGCTCGACAACTACAAACAGTACTTCCGACAATAGCAGCACAATTCGCTGCTGGTATCCATACAACTATGAATACAAATCAAGTGCCGAACGCTAACGCGGCTGTAAATACTAATCCCTCGACAAATACTAATACAACCACAAATGCTCCCCCGAAAAATACTGATACTATCGCAACTAATACTCCCCCGTTGAATACCAATATTACTTTCAATAATGATAATCTACTACCGAACTTGAACAATAGTTGTAACAATCAAAATCCCCCGCAACACGGATATCAACTTAAAAACTTCATGCTATGTAAACCTATGGAATTTAGTGGTACTGAAGGACCAAATGGACTGGTAAAGTGGATCGAAAAGACTGAATCTATCATTAATATCACTAACTGTCCACCAGCTTGTATTGTCAAATTTGCTACTTCTACATTTGTAGACCACGCGCTAATGTGGTGGAATACTGTTGTGCAAATTCAAGGACAAGAGGCAACCAATCGTATGTCTTGGACCGAACTTAAAAATCTTATGATAACACGCTTTTGTCCGATAAACGAAATTCAGAAATTAGAGCAAGAACTCTGGAATCTGGAAATGAAGGGTGCAGATCACTTGGAGTATACCCATCGCTTTAACGAACTGGCTCGTCTAGTCCCATGGTTAGTTACCCCAGAATCTAAACGTATTGAACGCTACATTTGGGGTTTAGCCCCCAAAGTCAGGAGTTTGGTTAATTCAACTGGCCCTGTAACTTTCGAAAATGCCGTGTTACAAGCCGGCATTGTAACTTCTGATTTGATTAGAAGTGGTTCATTAAGAATGCCCGGGGAATCATCTGGTACAAAACGAACCAATTATGGAGCGGGAATACAAGAAAGACAACGGAATAAATGCGCGCGCCTTGCAATACAAAATTACGCTATGATCAGTTCCGATGTGAAGCAAAATAAGTATAACGGACTTTTGCCTAGATGTGGAAAATGTGGTTATCATCATGTTGGTGAATGTCGGACCAATGTGTGTCACAAATGTGGGAAGGTGGGACACTATGCCCGAAATTGTAGAACCGTTATGAATACTATAAATCCATCAACCCAACTCCAGGACTCACAACTACCCCAACCGCAACCAACACGACAACAACCAGTCTACCAAAACCAACCCATAATAAACCGTAATGCCTGTTATGAGTGTGGTAGTATGAAGCACATCAAGAAAGACTGCCCTAGATTGAACCCAATTGCGATGGAAATACAAAGGCAAGGACCGACATCGACGTCCAACTCGACTAGGGGACAAGTATTGTGAATAAACCGGATAGAACAAATGTAGTAACAGGTACGTTCTTAGTAATGCCTAATATACTTTAGTTTATTGATTATGGACACTGATAGACGTTTCGTTCCTACAAGTTATTACCTTGGAAAATATACTGTTTAGTAAAATAACAATTCTGTATACTATAGAAACCACCAAAAGTAAGACTATAAATACTAACCATATTACTCGAAAAACTACCCTCTTAACCTAAATAACTAGCTATTCCCTATCAATGCACTCCCGGTGAAAGTGAGGAGTCATTGTGTAATAGTTAGTATGGACTAGTTAATTGAGTTCAAATGAAGGTTATATATAGAAATAAAACTGTTATACTACCTCTTCTAGATAAAAAAGTGACCCGGTACACGGAACAAAACCTAGTACCCCCAATGACGAAACACGGATGAGGAAATCTACACTATCCGTAACCGAAACTTGAACTTTAAACTTTTATAGCAAACTGAGTGATGAACAAGGAAAAGCCAGGCCAGATGTGCGGATAAACTGAGTAATAATATATAGATGCAAGCGAAAGATATGAAGGAATCATAGGCACATATGTTGTAAAGTGTGCACTATTATAAGTTAATGGGGAATACAAAAGATCCTCGGAGATGCTACAACAATTCGAGATACCCCATTAGAAGTGGGAAACAAACTACAATGGATCTCTTAACACATATTCCTAAAACATCCTGAGAAAGCAATGCCAGTTAAATGATAGTTTCTTGACTAATTCACTCCGAATACTTTCTTCCGAATGGTAACAACTATCCAACTGAAAAAGCCTTAACAAACCTTACTCATGGTGAACAGGGTATGAAATTTTAGATCCCTAATTGGCCTAAGCTCAATCTATAATCCTCTATAAAACAATCAAATCAAATAAACTATTCAAACCTTAGAGGAGAGTAAGACCGGTAATGTCAATCCTCGTACATTAACAATCATCGTAATATTATGTAAACGCCTATATACTATATTATACGAGCAAGAATGTAATTCGCCATCTTATTGAAATTGAAAAATTGGCGACATCCAAAATAAAATCCGATTCGATTTCGATAACCATAAATAAAACTCGTGATATTAATAACAAACCGAAGGCCGCCTAAGGCTAACAAGAGGGCTATACTGAGAAATACGAGAAGTTATCAAATTTTGAAAGTTGTTAGTTGGGTTGAGGAAAACGATGGGCTGATTCTAAAATACCTTAGCTCGAACCGTAACGTATTAAACAAAATTATCTCATTCCCATTATATATATATATATATATATATATATATAATATATATATATATATATATATATATATATATATATATATATCGAATCAAAATGAGTGCCCTACTGACATGGCGGGATTAGTACTATTTGAAAACTTTTATACAGCTAAATTCTATAAAGAGACTCATGGAAATGCTGAGTGGGGAAAATCAAACAGTTGTGACACAATAAAATCTTATTGAATAAAATCCAGTGGAATCCACAATGGGGAATCAAACGTGTTCGGAAACAGAAAAACGAATTCCAAAACAAATGATTATAAAATTTTCCCCAAAAAGAGCATATATGGCATATTGAATTTCGGGGACGAAATTTTTTAACAGGGGGAGAATGTGACGTCCGTGGCAAAACCAAGTACACCTTAGTACTTACAAACTCGAATAAGCGTTTAACCGCTTATTGCGTAACGAACAAACAAATAACCAAACGGGTCTGGTTATGGTCCGGATATCCCAGGGTGCCATCCATAAGTGATATATAATCTATGCAAGCTAAAATATTAGTAATATGGCCTTAGTTCGATAGCAAACAAAACGAGGTACACTATATTCATTTCGTAACAAGTAAACGATAGATCGGTTAATTCGTAGTGTTTAAACGAGTAACCGACCGATACTAATTATGACCCGTATACATACCGAGGGGTCATATACGAGTTATATATATGTTATAGAGGCTAACATATTGATATTTAGGCCTTAGTACGTTTAAAACTCTTTAAACGAAAAAGGTTTCGTTTATCGATACGCTATAAGCTTAAACGCAATCGTTAATATCAAAACAAGCATTGTAGCATCCGTTAAGCCGAAAAAGACTTATAAAACACTTATATGACATGTTTTAAGCAATCCGTGAAAATATTTTGGAATTTTACAACGAGTCAGTACGTTTTTCTTATTTTACAAAAATAAGCTGAAAAACACTCGTTTTTGCGCTATTTCTCACACCCGAATTAATTTTCTTGCGAAAAACCGAACCCGAACTAAATTTTGGACCGACTTTTACGTGTGGCAACGAAAACCGAGGCACCATTGGGCCAAAAAGAGGCCCAATGGGCCCCTAGAAGTTGCGGCCGCCAAAATTGAACAAAGGCCTCCATGTTTATTTTTTTTTATATAAACAAGATAGGAGATATTTACAACACAAAAAAATCTGGATCCTTCCTTCTTCAATACAGAACTTCAAGCAAACCCTAGGTATGATCTCATAAAAGCTCGATTTTGATTCGTTTATACTCGTTTAATAGCATAAAAACATGTCTTGGCTAGTAAAAATCAAAGTTAACGGTGTAAAACTCTCAAAAATCATCCAAAATTATGTTTTGATGTTAAACATGTTTACAAACCAGGAACATATACTTTTTTGGTCAAAAACGATGATTAGAACATGAATACAACGTTTTTACGGTTAGAAAGTTCGGTTTGAACCCAAAACCGAAACCCTAATTATCAAGGCTGCTACATGGATGATTTATGCTTGGTTTGATGTTATATGATATGTAGATATACTGAGTTTGCAACCCGAGACCCGGAGAATCGTTTAAACTAGCAAAATTCATCGAAAACCGACAAGGTAAACCCGTAACACTCGCTTAGGGGCTGTTTAGTATTAGGTTGTGACGTGCTTGTTGTTAGCTTGTGAAAACTTGCAGGGACATTAGGGATCATATAAATGAGTCCCTGTTCAAATTTGGTAATTTTTCGATAAACGGAGAATATTTAGTGAATTTATTTCCGTTTATGAGCGTTTATTTGGGAAAAATAGCTAAACATGTTGAAAAATTCTGAAACTTGGTTTTGGAGTTTGATATGGGATGTTAAGATCACTGGTAAAGTTTGGGAATCATTGGAAATGCCTAAGTATGGTTTGTGCAATCATCGTTTAACCGAATTTTAACAGCTGAAAAACGCACAAAAAGGCATTTTGTCAAAAGAGTTAGGTTCTGGAAATTTTGCAGGGGCTATGTAAGAACATTAAGGCCATTGGTAAAAATTATTGGATTTTTCGGAGGTCGTTTGATATAAACGGGCCATTTATTACATGATTATAACCTATTAAATGAATTTTTATAAATAAATAATTAATCATAAAATTTCTGGAAATATTTTTATAAAATTCTCCATGTCTTAATGTATTTTTACAAAAATTTGCATAATTTATATATAAGTACATATTTAGTTATGATTAATCAAAGATTTAAATTATAATTGTTTTAACGAAACCGGCAGTTTTGTGTTTAAACGGACTGACTGGTATGTCAAAATGTCAAAAGTGGTCAAATATCATATTTTTGAATGATATTGATAAAAACGAACTTGTTACGAAAATTCCGGACAAATCGGGTGGATTGGGCGCGTTTTGTATAATTAAAACCGTGTGAAAACGGAAACGAACCCTGCGATCAAACCAGACACCGAAACCTTAAAATTCTTTCATAAATCAAATCATTTTATCAATCAATATATTTACTTAAGTTTATGTGATCTTACCTAATCCCGAAACGTATAAACGATCAACTGAGCTAGGCTCGGAAAACGGTGAAACTGAGCCAAATCCAGTTTTAAAACATTTCATAGTATACAACGTCACAATCTAAGACTATGGTCATGTTCTGGACCTAACAGCTATACCCAGATTATCTATACAGCCCGACTTAGCTTGAACACTGTCCTAGTATTAACGATACGGTACCGTTTATAGGAATCAGGCTATAAACGAGGCATCTGACTTATTGACACGTGATTTCTGTGCGAACTACGATAAGGTGAGTTTCACGACCCCCACTTTCTAAACTGTTTTACGAACTTTTGGGGTGGAAAGCATGTTTATACACGTTATCGATCTGAAAACGATTCGGGACATAATAAATATCTGAACAATTATATATGAAAAGTCCCTACAAACATAATGATTGACTACGTGCTGATGAAAGATGATTATTATCATTGACTGGTATATTGAGTGGAGATAATACGAATTGCAAAACATAATGAAATTACACGTGACAACATGTTTATACAAACACATTGTATAATGTTAAACATAACTAATTTGGGAAACAACATGGTCTGTAATGGCCATGGGGATAACGTGGTCTATGATATTTATGGGGCTATTGTGGGCGGAAGGGTGGCCACAATAGTAACAAACTAAAGTTGAGTATGGCTTATGAGCCAAGTTCTGCTGCAACTTATAAACTAAAGTTGAGTATGGCTTATGAGCCAAGTTCTGCTGCAACTTATAAACTAAAGTTGAGTATGGCCTCTGAGCCAAGTTCTGCTGCAACTTACTAAACTAAAGTTGAGTATGGCCTATGAGCCAAGTTCTGCTGCAACTTATAAACTAAAGTTGAGTATGGCCTATGAGCCAAGTTCTGCTGCAACTTATTAAACGAACTAACTTGATTATGACATGAATGTTAAGAGAATAATGTGATTATGCGTATTGTGGGCGGATGGGGAGCTACCGTATTTGGTGATACGTGATAAATACTATATGTGTATATGTGTCTATATACATGCTACGTGATTAGCCGTAGGAAATATTATGTGTAGAATATACTATAATAACCGTATTTGGTGATACGTGATAAATACTATATGTGTATATGTGTCTATATACATGCTACGTGATTAGCCGTAGGAAATATTATGTGTAGAATATACTAATTATTTGCGTGTACACTATATAATGTTTGAGTTTACGTGGAATCATTGTGGGTGGAAGGGGGACCACAGTGGTCGATGTTAACACGGAACCGTTGTGGGCGGAAAGGGGGCCACAGTGGTTGGTTAAACACGGAAATTGGAAACAGGTAGTACGAACAAACAACCACGATTTTACCGAAATTTCAAATTTATATTATAAACTTACAAGTGTGCATATGCACACACAAGGATATGGCTGTACATATTTATACAAA